>NC_034597.1:25422146-25425486 GCF_900095145.1 Mus pahari | reverse complement strand
CTCCTCCTCCCTCCCCCTCCTCCTCCCCTCCCCTTTCTCTCTTCATTCCCTTTCTCCTTTACTTTAAATCATTTCCATTTCCTCCTTTCTGACAGGATCTCCCTACGAAGCTTAAGTTAATCTCAATCATTTTTTAAATAAAGATTTATTTATCTTTACTTTCTGTGTATCTGTATTTTGCCTGCATGTATGTTCATGCACCGTGTGCATGTCTGGTACCTGTAGACACCAGAAAGGAGTGAGATCTGGAATCGGTGATGCAAATGGTTGTGAGCTGTCATGTGGCACTGTGGATTGAACCAAGCTCCTCTCAAAGAGCAACCAGTTAAATTAACAGCTGAGCCATCCTTCCAACTCCACCTCAAAACTGTGATCCTCCTGTGTCAGTCTCTGGAGTACAGGCATGCACCACTACATCTGGCCTTCAAAGATCTTTCTCCATATTCTATGTCATATGAAAACAATCCAATACCCAGTTGTGAGAAAAGGCTAAACAATCTCTGGTGTAACTGGCTACTGGACTACTACTGGAGGCTTCCTAATCATACTAAATAATGAATATTATTTGTTAAATAACGGTAAATGATGATAGCAAATTATAGGCTACATGACTCAGTATGCACACTTTATATTTGTGTAAAGCCAACAGCACTGTATTGGAAGTAAAAACCCCAGAGATTCTGGGGTCCTAGGAACATTTTTTAAAAATTTATTCTCCATATTGTTTCACATATCTTAATGTTTTACAATAAGCTGATGTTATTATATTCACGGTCAGAAAAAGCTGCTTTAAAACCGCTGTCATTAAAGACCACTGAGGATGCCCTTTAAGGATTCTCTAGAGAAATGAAACAGAATGCTCACAGTCCTAAGCTGATGCCACTGTAAAATTACCTCCTGTTCACTGCCCCCACAGCCAGTGTGAGAGGCAGTGTGGTCCTGAGGGGATGGGCGGTCCATCTGGGGACATTTGATGGCAGCCTGTTTCTCTCCTGACCTAGCCTTAGGGCTCCTGCTCAGGCCATATCTCCAGACACTCAGGTCTTGTGGAGAGATAAGAAACAGCATGCTATGGGGACAAGAGATATGGGGACAAGAGACAGGGCCACATTTCAATCAGCCCTCAGCATCGTTATCTTGGAGAATTAATGAGTCTGAGGTTACTAGGGACCTTTCTCTTCTCTGGCTGTGAGTCATCTTGAATGGATGGCTATCTCCAAGAGGCCTGCACTACAGCTGCTATCGCTGTAGCTACGACTGTACAAAGAATACAGGTGGCAGGAAGCAGGGGACCCTGGGATGGGACAATCTGTCCTGGCTACAGTGTCTTTATCTTCAACTTGTGTTCCACTGTCCCTCTCATAAACATCCACTACTGTGCCTGTCCTGGGATTGACAAGACTGGATGAGCTTCACGGTGACCTGAATGTCTGGATAGACTCAGTGGGCTCGCTCAGTACCATCTGATATGACTTTCTCAGGCTGTTTGTGCGATTTCTAGGATACTATTTCCCTACAGAGGGTAGTGGGGAATGAATACGGATTTGCAAGTGGATTTTTCTCCAGAGTTTTCTAGGAAGGCAAGTCCCCAAGTCACAGCAGGAGTCCCAGCCTTGCCCTGGCTACTTGAGGATGTGAATTGTATTTCACACCGTAAGTTTGGCTCTGGGCTTACCTTGGTGTGTTGGAAGGGGAAGGCTTTAGATGAGGTTGAAGAATCAGCTGCCCTGGTGAACAGTCCTACTACCTGCATGTGATCTACCTGCTCTGAGCCAGTCTATCGGCCTGATTTGTAGTCCTAAGTGGCTAAGAGCACTTGTTGCATTTTCAGAGCTGCCAAGCTCAGTTTCCAGATGGCTCACAACTGCCTGTAGCTCCAGAGAATATGCCACCCTCCTCTGGTCTCTGTGGGCACTTATACACAGGCATGCACACATACACATCCAATCTTTCTTCTCCAACCAAAGGTGGAGGTTTCCTGTGGAGCTTGTCTATGTCTGTGGCCACTTCTGTAGACCTTCCTATTGTGGCATCGTAGAGTCTTGGCTCCTCCAAGCTCCTGGCTTGGGTTCCTGCTATACAGAATGCCAGAGACTAAGTGACCACTTGAGTTTTGTTTTCTTGAGTACTTTAAAGTGAATCCAGAATCATTGCATTAAAACTACCCAAGCAAAGAGAAGATTTAATTATTCCCACTAGCTAAGTAATGCTTGTAAACATATTTCAAAGGGAATTCCAAAAAAAACAGCATTTGTTAAATTTGTTATTTAATTTAGTTATCTTATTTGCAAATTATGCCTCTGAACTGCAGGTTCTTCTACTGTAGTTTGTGACTTTTGTGACCCCATATAAAAGGGTAAAAATTTGGCAGCAAAAAAAATTTCTAAATATATAATGACTAAAAATGAATCTGAAATAAAATGTGTAATGAGTCTGAGTTGTTTTGGGCAGTGTTCACCTGTGTAGCCATACATGACTTCACTGCAGCATTGGTTCAGAACACACAACACACATACATTGATCTGAGTATGCAGTTTATCCATAAACACTACTGAACACAGCTTGAAGCATATTGGCCCAAATCCAGGACCCATTCTAGGGACTGCAATACTTTTACTGTGCAAATGAAATTTTCTGCTCTTAATACTGGTTCATTATAGAAAACAAAGATTTTAATATTTTCCTACTTACATTCTTCAGCATAGATGAATCAAATGAGTGTGTCCTTTTGAGTTGTATTGTCTTAGAATATTTGATTTAAAAAACTGAGTTGTTCATAACCATCCGTAACAAGAGCTGACTCCCTCTTCTGGAGTGTCTGAAGACAGCTACAGTGTACTTACATATAATAAATAAATAAATCTTAAAAAAACAAAACAAAAAACTGAGTTTTTAATTTGAGTTTCAACCAACTGTGTTCTGTCTTTGTTCCAGGGAAGGGTATTGAAGCCATGGCCTCACAAGCACACTGCCTTAGAATTATCTTCCTACTTGTATTTTCACTTGTTGTTTTGAGAGAGGATTTTACTGAATGCCCAGGATGGCTTTGAACTTACAATATTCCAGCTCCAGAAGCCAGGCTGGCTTGAGGTACAGCTTGAGTCACCAGGAGCATAGGCTGAAGAATATAAAGACTGTACCCCTAACCCTAACCCTAACCCTAACCCCTAACCCTAACCCTAACCCTAACCCTATCCCTAACCCTATCCCTAACCCTATCCCTAACCCTAACCCTAACCCTAACCCTATCCCTAACCCTAACCCTAAGCCTAAGCCTAACCCTAACCCTATCCCTAACCCTAACCCTAACGCTTGTTCAGAGCTCTAAGTACAGCTATCT
>NC_034597.1:25418196-25422064 GCF_900095145.1 Mus pahari | reverse complement strand
CCCTAACCCTAACCCTAACCCTATCCCTAACCCTATCCCTAACCCTAACCCTAAGTTTGCTAAAGGCACAGTAATGTTGGCGTCAGCTCTTCCTTTACAATTGTGTCCTGGTTATCTGTGTGTTGTTTATTACAGATTTGACATAATTCTGTGATTGGTTCTGTCTGTTGTTTGAGGATACACAAATGAAAATGTTATAGAGATGTTGAAAAAAACTTTGTCAATAGATTAATTTTAGAAAAACATGTGCTGGCTGCTTAGTGTAAGCTTTTAAGTCTGGATTCACCATAAATAAAATGAAACATTTACTCCTAAGATGCCAATTAGGGAATGATATAGATAACTTGGGATATTGACATCAAATGTGTTTAGGAGGGAGAAATGTGTTCACTAATTCTTACGGTGGTTTATCTTTTGAACTAAATATTGGAAAAAATTCCCTTTAAAGGAATAGAATTTTAGATTAAGCCGTCTTTTAAGACATAACCACTATAAATATATTTATCTTTTAACCCTGTAATAAATATAATAACTCAATGTCAAGAAAGTCTGTATTAAGAAATGTTTTTAAATGACTAATATGCCTATCTATGATGCTAGCTCCAGATTCTAGAATTTTAGCTTCCCTAACCACAAATACTTGTTTTTTCTTAATGGAAATGCCCTGAGGTTTTGTTTATTAAATAGTAGTTGATATTGCTGAAAATGCCAACCAAATATCCAAGACACACCCTATTTAAGAGTACCAGGATATCATTTAGATTGATTCTTATGTTTCCATTCACACCTTACAGTTTGGTTCTGCATCTTTAGGGTGATAGCTCTTGTTGAAAATATTTCATCTCAATCAGGGCCTTTTACCCCACCTTTGATTATTCTGTTCCTAGACAAAAGACACTCAACATTCATATTTATAAGAATCCTTAAAACCAGCACTAGAGCTGGGCAGATATGTACCCTCTATGCTATTAGAATCTATTTCCCCATTGATAACCCCATTTTATAATTGGGCATGTTTTACCTGGGCAGCTCTTAACTCCAATGGGCTAGCTTTCCTGGCTATATTTTCATGATTCGTCTATCCCATGGCAGCTTCCTTCTCTCTCTACATTCTTTCTCTCTCTCCTCCTAGTTCTCCTCCAACCTCAAGCCTAGAAACCCCAAACCCCAATTCTCAATTTTGCCCAAGTATAGGTTGTAGGCATCTTTATTCACCAATTAGGGATACATGGGGGCGGGGGGGGGGAGATTACATAGCATCCTTTGGGTCTATGTGTGGATTCTTTCATCCTTGGGGGCAATCAGGCCTTGGAGGCTAGTATTTAGCAACAGATAGCAAATGATTATATTTGTAATTTCAGAGCATTATTACATTGCTTAAAGGAACATTCTGGCCATTGAGCTAGTTCATTACAGCCTGACAAATAAGTAAAGGTGAATTAAAGTTCTCATGACAGGAGGGCTGTGTACTGGCTAGTTTTGTGTCAACTTGACACAGCTGGAGTTATCACAGAGAAAGGAGCTTCAGTTGGGGAAATGCCTCCATGAGATCCAGCTGTAAGGCATTTTCTCAATTAGTCATCAAGGGGGGAGGTCCCCTTGTGGGTGGTGCCATCTCTGGGCTGGTAGTCGTGGGATCTATAAGAGAGCAGGCTGAGCAAGCCAGTGGAAGCAAGTCAGTAAAGAATATCCCTCCATGGCCTCTGCATCAGCTCCTGCTTCCTGACCTGCTTGAGTTCCAGTCCTGACTTCTTTCAGTGATGAACAGCAATGTGGAAATGTAAGCTGAATAAACACTTTCCTCCCCAACTTGCTTCTTGGTCATGATGTTTGTGCAGGAATAGAAACCCTGACTAAGACAGGCTGCTATTATTTTGGTTTTGGTTAAGTATAGATTTAGATTTTTATTCTCTTTAGGCATAAGAGGGAAGCAACTGCTACATGGAAGGAAGTAACATCTTCAAAATTTGAAGACTGTTTTGTTGTGTTTAATCAGTCATGGCTGCCTTTACTTGGTCAGTTCATCTGACAGGCCTGTACTTTCGCCACATAAGTGTTTGTATACAAAACTGGCTTGGTGGCCCTGCACTCTTCAAGTGTGCAATTGTGTATTTATCCTGTGAGTAATCTTGGGAGTCTGATATATTATTTCAAATGACTTAGACTGTGTTTTAAAATACTCAGATTATTTCAAGAAGTTTAAATCTAATTATGAAGAGACACTCAAGGACATTTTAGAAGATAAATCTTAGTTGCATAAATAGAATCTTAAAATGTGTTTGTAATCTCTAAAGTGTACGGTCAAGATTTGCTTTCTCTTTCCACAGTGGCAGACGCTCACTTTCACTTTCATAAGCCATAGAACTATATGACCACTAAAATTATTCTTAGTTGAAAGATTAGAGAATAAAAGCCATGCAGAACAAAAAGGAATGGAAGTTCTTAAAGGAAAACAAACACACACACACACACACACACACACACACACCCGCAACAACCAATGGTATTTTGCACAAATCTAAGTTCCAGCATTGACAGCAAAATAAAGACTTCACAAGGCACGCAAACCCAGAGCCTTACCACACTACAGGAAATGCCCTCCATCTTTCAGTAGAAAGATTATGGCTGCAATTTTGAAGATACAAACTCATGAGCACAACAGATACAGAAAAAGTAAAGAACCAAACTTAATCACTGTAGAGATGCATGAAACTGGAAAAGTAAACGCCAAGAGAACAAACCATACACAAACCAGAAAGCAATTATGAAAATGGACAGAGCAAAATTTCAAGAACAACCCAGAATGCACATAGATTCAATTCCTTAGTCAGAAGACATAGAACAGCCGAGTAGATTTCAAAACTACAAGTCCAAATTGTTACCTGCCTTTGTCGGGAAACACACACACACACACACACACACACACACACACACACACACACACACTAAAGATTTGGAAGAGACAGTCCTTGCAAACCAAATAGAAATAGTTGTAGTTTTAAAAAGACAACTGTATTTAAGAAAAAACAAAAAACAAAAAAAGAGAGAGAAAGAAGAAAACTATTCATTGACAGAGAAATCAATTTAATAAGATGGAAAAACAATTATATAAAATATACATTGAACCCAATGTTGGAGTATCCAGGTATAGAAAGCCACCATTATTGGTTTTAAAGGGTCATTAATGGATTAAATACTAATAAACACTAATGCCTGGGTATTTCAACACCCCATTATCTATCGTCAATAGATACCAAGGCAAAAATTAACAACTGAAGTTTAATTACATCATGGACCGAGTGGACTTAACAGACATTTCTAGAACATATTATCCAAGCAAGAGCTTTGGGTTTCACATTCTTCCATCAGTACACAGAACATTTCCAAGACAGAATGTGAGGAACATCGCAAAACAAGCCTAAACACATTGTATCAAGACAGAATGTGAGGAACATCGCAAAACAAGCCTAAACACATTGTATCAAGACAGAATGTACCCTACATCACAAAACAAGCCTAAACACATTGTATCAAACTTTTGTAAGCTATGACATCTCTAACCACCAGGGAAGGAAACTAGAAACCAACCACTGGAGGGACTCTAGAAACTGCATTACTAAAGAATTTCCAGAAGCAAGGAAAAATGAAAACGTAACATTCCATAAGTTGTGGGTTACAGAAAAAGCAGTAGTCAGAAGAAAGTTTACAGCCACATGTGCCTACATATTTAAAAAGAGGAAGATTTCATACAGGCAATCTAATACCCCATGTGTCTTAGTCAGGGTTTCTATTCCTGCACAAACATCATGACCAAGAAGCAAGTTGGGGAGGAAAGGGTTTATTTGGCTTACATTTCCATACTGCTGTT
>NC_034597.1:25415943-25417146 GCF_900095145.1 Mus pahari | reverse complement strand
ACTGCTGCTGCTGTTCTTGGTGGTCATCTCATGGTACTGGCATCTCCAAAACACTGCTGTGAGCCCTTCAGTCCTGGGCCATCAATTACAACTGAGGCTGCACCTTTACCAATGGCCTTCCATGGCCTCTCACAGTGCTTCCATGGCTTCAGCTGCTCTGCATGACCCCTTCATGCCTTCAAAACCAGTACTACATGGATAACTCTTACACATTACCAAGTCCAGCCACAGCACAAGGTACAACCTTGGCTATCTCTGGAACACAGCCTCTGTGCTGGTCTCTTCTTAATCACTGCTAATTCCTTAGCTCCAGCTAACCAGCATCAAGAGTCCCAGTAAGGTTTCTGTGCGTTCCCGCGTGCGCAGAAACACTCTGGACTGGGTTCGTACTGAAGGGTTTAAACATCCTGAAAGAGAATAGGGCTGCGAAAGGAAAATGAGTGATGCCCTGTTGATTCGCTGATCAGAGCACTCGCGTTTTAATAATCGGACTTGCTCAAGTACAAGGAAAAATTCCCAGCCTGCCCTTGAGTCCCTTTGAAGCTGCCGTGGCGGTCCAAGGATCTTAGGCAGTCCGAGCGATAGAGGTTGGTCCGAGGGCGCTGCATTCTGGGAGATCTGGGGAGGTCTCCTCCGTAGCAACTCTGGTATGCCTGTGGAGGGAGAGTGATTAGTGGAGGTGGGAGACCCCAACAGGTTTCACTTTAGTGGTTCTGGTATCTTGTTAATCACAGCTGATTCTTCAGCCCCAGCTAACCAGAACCACAGAATCTTCACAATCCAAAATAGCAATGGCCCTGAAAAGAGACTTTATTTTTCCCTCTGAAATTGCACAAGCCAGGCTTTCATCTTCTGCACTGTTCTCAACATTATCTTCCAAGCTTCTACACAACATTCCAAAGAGCTCTTAACACCGAATGGATCTTCTGGTCCAAAGTTCCAAAGTCCTTCCACAGTCCTCCTCAAAACATGGTCAGGTTGTCACAGGAATACCCCACTCTGCTGGTACCAACTTCTGTATTAGTCAGGGTTCTCTAGAGTCACAGAACTTATGGATAGTCTCTACATAGTAAAGGAATTTATTGATGACTTACAGTCTGCAGTCCAATTCCCAACAATGGTTCAGTAGTAGCTGTGAATGGAAGTCCAAGGATCTAGCAGTTGCTTAGTCCCACAAGGCAAGCAGGCAGAAGAACGAGAACC
>NC_034597.1:25411320-25415733 GCF_900095145.1 Mus pahari | reverse complement strand
ACCTTGAACTCGGAGATCTCCCTGTCTTAATCTTCTGGATTCAATAGCCACGGTGTCTCAAGATCTCCACACCAAGATCCAGATCATAAACTTCTATCTCCCAGCCTCCAGATTAGGTTCACTGGTGAGCCTTCCATTTCTGGATTGTAGTTCATTCCAAATATAGTCAAGTTGACAACCAGGAATAGCCACTACACCATGTTAGTAGAAGGATCAGAGAAGAAAGCAAATAGAGAATGAAACCCACACAAAAAGATCAATGAAATAAAGATGTTAAGTTCTGAGGATGTAAAGGAAACTGACAGCCCTTTGGCAAAGCAATAGAGAAAAGACTTAGTAAATAAAATCAGAGTTACAGTGGATGCAGGATGCAGCCAAGGATATAAAGAATCATTATGGATTGTCTAGGGCACTGTCAGTATCTTTCTTGGTGCTTTAACTCATCTACACATCCCAGGTACACACAGAGATGAGTGTGATTCCCCTTAGTCTCTGAGACTGTCTCCGGAGAGGCCTTTGGTGCTGCAGATATGGACCTGGTACCACAGGCTGCAACCGACGGATTTTTACCTACTTTTACATTGTCTTCTGATGCTCAGAGAAACAAGGTTCTTAGTGAATGGACCACTGACATTAATTTGTAAATATTCACAAGTCTGTCCCAAAGGATACAGATTTCAAGGTGTGAGCCCAGCGTGGGCCAATATACTGTGTCTCTGTGGTTAAGAAACAACCAGGACTAAGACTCAGGGAATGTCGGTATGTTGTAGGGTGTCTAGTGTCTGAGGACTGTACTGAACCCAGGACCTGTGCGTGCTGGGCACTGCGCTGTATACCACAGGCCTCTTCTTTGTCTCTTACAAAGACTCCAAATGTCAGTCTGGAACATGGTCTCCAATGCATGGGACTCCCTCTCTCCCATTTCTCAGGATGAGAGATGCCTGAAATCTACTGATGGTCTCTCTGGCACCTCTGAGTCCTTAGTCTTTAACCTGTCAAGCATAGGACTAGCGAAATCGGCTTCATATTTTTTTTCCCCCACATCCCTTTAATCATCCCAACTAAGAGACTTTCTGAAAGAAAAAAAAATCATATCAGTTTTCAGTTGCTACAACTATTATGGTTTATAAAAACAGAAATTTGTTTTCTTACAGTTTGGGGGTGGAGGGAGAAGCCTAAGATCAAAGTGTCAGGAGCTGCTCTTGCTTCTTTCCCATTTCTGAGGAAGAGAGAGGGGACCAGCCTCAAACACTTCAGGCATACCATCCCTCCCTGCCCCAGGCTACCCTGACACTCAGTGTCACCAAGACTGGCCTTCAGCATGTAGTCCTCTTGTGACCTTCTTGTGCTGGAATTATAGGAGTATGCCAGCTTAAGTCTTTTCCCTTTGGCCATGCTGGGAGTAGATCCTGGGCCTTACATGTACCAGCCAGACGAGGGTTTCTCATGGACCTCTACCCACGGCCTTCTTGTCCATAGCTCATAAGGACACTTAGTACCCAACCTTGTATCAGACAAACCCATGACATTTAAAAAGAAACCTTGAAATTCAATAATATGAAAACAACCTGATTAAAAATGGACAAGCCAGGATGACTTCATATAAGGAGCTTTTATTGAATGATGCCTACAGCGACCTTTGTAGACCGCCTCGTACACTGGGTATGCGCAGTGGCTTATCATGGCAGAGCAGCGGCACCAGCCAGAGTCTGTTTCAGGAAAGGTGAGCACTGATAGAGTTGTCTCTATATACATGCCCTAAGGAATACATGGTCTTGGGTTGATGTCTTATGAGAGAACGATTCTACCTGACATAGAGGCTTGTAAATGCCAGAGGCGGAAAGAGCAGTCCAAGACTATGTCTTGAACTCCTAATCCAGCCATATTTCATAATCCTGATCATGGATGTTCTAGTCAGGCAAGCCATTATATGTCCATCTTTGTTTCTGTCTCCTCATTTCTTTCTGGTGAATCTCTCACCTGGTTCTATCCCAGAATTCTCTCTCTTCTTGGATAGTCCCCCTCCTATTTCCTGCCTAAGCCATAGGCCATCAGATTTATTATTGACAGGTGCCACCTCCATAGTCCAATATACCTTTGAGGGCATGAAAATGAATCATGAAAAAAAATGTCTGACATGGCTTTCTTTGAGAGATGGATTCTGTCTCCTCCCTGAAATGTAAACGGGCTACATGCCATCTTTGATCAACAGAATGGGACAGAGTGATGCTACATGCATTTCTAAGATCTTTACTAACACGCTGTCAGTTTCTACTACCTAAGCCCAGGTCATGTGGAGAATCTCTGAGCAGGCCTCTAATTGATAGCTATAATCTAGGTTTGGCAGATGGCAAGCCATGGATGACCATTCTGATGGCCATTTGGAAAACTCAGACTTCATCTGATTAAACAAGTGAGACTCTAGGTAGGACCAGTCTGCAATATACTGCCAAGAATAAAATACAATGACAAATGAATGGTCTAAGCTGTAAGGCTTTGGGGGGCGGGTGGCTCATGCAGCTATAAATACCAGGGATAGACATTTGGACCAAGAAGCATCATGATTCACATGGATGTCCTCACGCACATATGTTCTTAGCCCACTTGGACATCAAAGCAGGACACCAGTGAAAGACATCATGCTGCACTGGGCAATTGAGAATTCCAGAGTGCGTGGCCCTGAAAGTGGCTGCTTATGTTCTGTGGCCACCTTTACTTTAGAGGAAACAAAGGATCCAGAACTTTTCTGAGTGTTTACTCTGAACATCTGACAATTGAACACCATTTTATATAGATGTCTTAGAAGATGAGGTAAGAGATTTTCTTAGAGCAGCTCATGTAAAATGTTTATGAAAGTAAACACAAGGGCTGGAGAGATGGCTCAGCGGTTAAGAGCACTGACTGCTCTTCCGAAGGTCCTGAGTTCAAATCCCAGCAACCACATGGTGGCCCACAACCATCCGTAATGAGATCTGATGCCCTCTACTGGGGTGTCTGAAAACAGTTACGGTGTACTTACATATATTAAATAAATAAATCTTTAAAAAAAGAGAAAGTAAACACAAACAAAACCATGAAAATTATATACACATGTGATGTTGGTTAGCTTCTGTTGAGTGAACCATTGTGAGTGGTACCCAGATTAAAGAACAGAGCACTGTATAAAGTACCCATAAAACCATCTTGTGCTTCAGCAAGTAAAGGTTGCCAAATGATAACTACTTCTTTCCCCAGAGCTGCTTTAGCGTCACTCTGGAAGCTTCTCTGGAAAGGGATACTTGGAGACTAGTAATCCTGTGGGATCACGTTCTTGGTCCAAAGGCCTTTGGATTAGCAGGTAGCTCAGCCTCACAATCACAGATGGGTGTAGACCCCAATACTGTCCAAAGCTGCAGGATCTGAGCATGGTGCCGTTCATCTGTTGGCCAGGGAGGCACCATCAGTGCCAACCCCTGCGGGGGAGCCTTACAGATTGGGTGCTATTATCTCTGTGGGCCTTCCATTGTGTGACTTTGGGTTAACCAAGGGAGCGAACCTGTGGGTCCTAAAGGTGCCAGTGACCAGGGCACTTCTCACAAGGGAGCACGTCTATGTGTAGATAGACGGCCACATGAAAGCTTTATCAAGAAAGAACAGAGATGGGAAGGACTTCTGGATACCAGGAGAACAGAGATGCCCAGTGTGGCTAAAGAATGGTTCTGGAAAGAGCGGTAGAGGATGAGGGAAGGCAGATGGAAAGAGGTGACGTGGAGCCGTATGAAAAAGGGGGATTTGTCTTTTGGCTTCCTGGCAGGAAGCTCCCAAGCTCATGGCATTTTCAGAGTTGGAGAAATCTTCATTATTTGTGATATTCCTTGTTTATGTTAACAGAGTGGTCCACAGTGAGGCTCTGGATAGTTGCAGTTTGGGGGCCAACCAATCATGTGATTTGAAGGTTGGGACTTAGAACCACAGATAAGAGCTAGGTCTTCGGCAGAGTGGGAGGGCCGGCTGAGTGTAATTAATATACTCATGTGCCGGGGATGAGGCAGCCATGCTTTGAATTTGAGTCTTGCCAAAGCTCACTTCACATTTCTTCACTCAGGTAGTGCTGATTCTTATCCTTCAAGACAAAACCGTAGACTCCAGTGACAGTCTGGTGAATTACTGAGCCTGAGGTCCTGATGGGAGTTTGTAACCACAAGTACGGGTTGTCTGAGAGCACAGGTGGTGTTTTGTGGAGTCCTTAACTCGGTGACATCTGCCCTTCTAGTTACACATTCTTTGTCTGTCTTTGCCTCCCTGTCTCCCTCTCTGTGTGTCTGTCTCTGTCTCTGTCTGTCTGTGTCTGTGTCTGTGTCTGTGTCTGTGTCTGTGTCTGTGTCTGTGTCTGTGTCTGTGTCTGTGTCTGTGTCTGTGTCTGTGTCTGTGTCT
>NC_034597.1:25404291-25409190 GCF_900095145.1 Mus pahari | reverse complement strand
TTGGTGATCAACAGCAGTATGGAAATGTAAGCCGAATAAACCCTTTCCTCCCCAACTTGCTTCTTGGTCATGATGTTTGTGCAGGAATAGAAACCCCGGCTAAGACAGCACCGGTGCCCCTGCTGGGATGGGTAGGTTGTGGGGCTGGTTCTACTCAGGTAGGCTTGAGACTTCGACTGGCTCCATCTTTTCCCATCCTGTTTCTGTGGCTTCAGTTTTCTTATTTTCAACATGGGATGGGGTTGCGCCTTCCTCAGGGATGAAAAGGATGGAATGGGATTATAGCTTGTGTGCTACCTTGGACCAGAAGGAGACAAGTGAAGGTTTGGCTGCATTAAACAGAGTCAACCCACGGCCTGGCCTTCATGCTCCTCACAGGGGCTAGGGCTGGGTGAGGGATCCTGTATTTCCTTGGGACTCATTGAGCCGGGTCTCTCTTTGCGTGTCACCTGAGTGTCCTCTGCCATCCCAGGTCAGGTCACCCAGGCCAGTTTTATGTACTAGGGTTGTGTAAGGGGTTGGGGCCCTCAGAATGGATCCAGTTACAAAGCCAGTGTGCAAAGAGTCAACCAATGGGCACCGTGTCTAAGGCCAAGGTGCGTGGGAAAGATTTGGATGAGGAGGAGTCGCTTGGCAGAAGTGGAGCTCTGGACATCTGGAGGAGGAGATGGCTAATAGCTCTTGACCCGGTTCACTCAGCCTTCAGAAGTGTGCCCCGGCACTGCTGCTATCACACCAGTAAGGACTCTCTGGTTGCAGGAGGAGGAAATCCAGGCATCTGAGAAAGGGATACCTTCCCCTCCTCCCCAAACGTACCTCTCACTCCTCCTACCAACATTCTTTAGCTGGAGACCACTACCACTTTGCCCTTCCAGTTTCCACCCCTACCCGGCCCGCTGACTCCCAAATCACCCCGCAGCAGAGACTTCATTACCTCCTGGCTGTGACTTCAGCCTCCCTACCTCAGCTGCTAACGGGCGCCTTAATTTCATTGCCTCCAAACGAATGCGATGCGAAATTAAAAGAAGACACTGCCATTAATCGAACGAGTTGGCTTCAACGTATTATGCTTTTCATTCAATTATGCATCTCTTCCGACCTGTTTGGAGACCAATCCAGCTGTTGGCTGCGGAAGAATGAGTGGGGGGGGGGGATTGGTTCTTCTTAGTCTGCTTCATTGATCTTAGACTTCAGCAGCAGCAGGGAGTGGGAAATCTTTGTCTGGACCCGGGAGGTCAAGTCAGTTCAAGGCCAACTGCAGAGTCTCCCACCAGCTAGCCAGCATATTTCCTGTGGGGGAAGAGATCCAAAGCAATGTACCCGATTAAAATGGCTTAAAATTATTTTTAGCCCATAAACAATTCAAGAGACTACATAAAAGGGAGTGTCACAGTCATGGACTTTGTCACATGATGGGCCACAGGGGATGTGGTGATGGGAGATCTGCCCTCAGCTTGGCCATAAACCCCATGGAGCTTAAACAGATCATTAGTCTTCCCTGGTCTCAGTTTTCTCATTGAGAGAGGAAACTTTGGCCTCTAAGGGACATTTTCAGGAGCCCTGGACTTTGTGTCTGTCCAGTTGGAACTCAAGACCTGACTTTTCAGCTGTCTCCAGAGATTTCCTCTTCTCCGGTCAGAGGTTAGAATCAGCCAGCAGGAAGCTCTGACCGAAAGATGAAAATGGCATAGGAGAAGTCAGGGTACGCTCCCTCCCACACCAGGTCGCAACCTTTTGGGTTTCTAGCTCTTACTTTCAGCCCTTGCCCATGTGCCGAGCTGTTTCTGGCTCTAGGACCCCATGCCCTCCTTGACCTTCCAGTCTGAGGGTGTGAGTGTACTCCACAGTGGCTCATCTCTCCGCGTGCCTTCCATTCTTATCAGCTCTCTTTCTGGAATGCACTTCCACAGGGAGGGTCTTCATTAACAGGCCACCATCTGAACTATCCGGAACAAATGCCGGTTTCCGCCGTGGCCCTGTGTAAAGCAGATGGAAGATCTACTTTTGGATTGTGACTCCTCGTGGCTGATGCTCCAAGAAGAGCGGCTGTAGCTGGGGCAAAAGAAGGTGCCTGGTTAGGGAAATTGAATGTTACTGGGAAAGCCTAGGGGCTTCGAGGCCAGGCTGGATGGGGACAGCTTGTCCCTGGGACACTGGCATCCATCTCTCTGGGAGCAGAGGCAGGCAATGAGCACAGGGAAGGCCCTGGAAACACGTGGCAAGATTTCAAAGAGAAAATGGTCCTGTGTGGGATAAAGAGCTTGGAGAAAGGCTGACCCCCAACTTGATCTCCCACCAAGCTTAATGTTAGAGACTGAAAGGCTCATGATGAAGGACAGAGTATCCTGAGAGCCCCTAGAAGGGAGGGGGCTTTAGAAAAGCCTGGTGACACACACACACAGGTTTATTTTTCTTTTCTGGAATTGGTTTCTCAACAAATATAGTGATGAGGATTAAGTGTGAGCTGTAACTAAAGAGTGAGCAGGAGAGATGTCTGAGAGGCAAGCAGGAAGGTGCCAGAGGTGAGAGGAGGCCAGGGCTTACCTTCCAGCCAGTGACCACGAGTTGCAGAGGCAGGCTCAGGAACAGACTCAGGAAGGTTAGTTACATATGCCTTCTAAGCCCTGGAGGAGGTAAGAGTGTCCCAGTGTGAGTGTCTGGTCCAGAAGCCCTGTGTGGGTGCCAGGCCTGGCTGGAGATGTACCTTGTAACAAGCGCCAGACCAGAGCACAGGGAAGTCAGGACCCAGGGCTCTGGCAGGCTGCCTCTGGCCTCAGTGTCTTCTACTTTTGGGTTCAGGAGGCACAGAAGAAGGTCTGGCAGGAAATAGTGACCTGGAAGTTCAGACAGGAGGAGCTGCCACTCACAGGGCATGACTGTGTTACCGAAGGTGATGAGTATGATCTAGATGTCTTAACCTACCGAGAAGTGATACAGATGCCAGGGAGGGACACAAACAAAGCAGATGGCCTCTTGGAGCTTCCTGGCCTGGATGGTGGATGGTTATGACCCGTGAGTCAACAGGAGATGTGAGGACAAGGAAGCCAGTCCAGGACTTCCGGACAAGCAGAAGTTGGGACGGATCGAAGCCAGAAGCCAAGTCAAGGCTCCAAATGAGCAAAAGGGAATGGGGCTTGAGCCAGCTTCCCTTCAGATATCTATAGTTACCTCCTCTGGCAGGGCTGGAAGGGAAGAATGGGGTAGGGATAAGCAGCAGGAACTGAATGGGTTAAGTCCAGCACTCTGACCAGTGATGGGGACAGACAGGTCACATGCCAGTGAAACAGAAGAAGGAGGAGAGGCAGGACTCTCTGTGAGAACTCCCACACCTCACCGCCCCCTAGAGAGCAGCAGCAACTACTACCTCCTAGAGAGCAGTTACTGCGTGCCCTAATCTGCTCATTCATCCCCCTGTCACCGTGTGCATCCCCCTGTCACCGTGTGTGTGTGTGTGTGTGTGTGTGTGTGTGTGTGTGTGCATGCATGTGTGCTATTCGGAATGATAGAGATGTAATTTTTTTATTAAAGCAGATTTTAGAAATACTTTTATCTATTTTTAGTTGAGATAATAATAATCTCTCTTTATAGGGGCCAGTGTGATATCTTGGTACATATTTAGATTTACTAATGAGCACATACATTAATTAATAAATCTATACACTGAGCAATGATTGGGATATTTAGTTTGTCCCTCTTCTCTGACATTTGTCACTTATTGTAATGCAAATACCCCAAAGCCCCCTTTCCAAGGTATTTTGAGTTATACATCATAATACTGACCATGAGATTTCTCTTTTGAGAAAATTGACTTGGAACGTCAACTTCTTGATCGAAGTAGATGGAAAACAAAGCAGTTTTCTTCTTAAAAATCATAACTTCAGTACTGTGAAGATGACCCTAAATTGGACATTTTTCCTCCATAACCTTAAAACTTGTATCCACAATCTGATAATGGTCAGAGCAGTGTTACCTCATCAAAGCTCAGGACATCCATCCAGGTATTTTGGAAGCTTTCCCTCCGGTGGCTTGTGCTGGGTGCCATGGAAACGCATAGGATTCAGCCAACTGAGACAGAAAGGTTGAAGGCGAACAACCTCCAGTTTCACTCGACCCTACCCTGGACTCATCCTAGGGCTTCTTTTAAACATTTCCATTTATAGTACACCTCCATCACTCACACACACACACACACACACACACACACACACACACACGACTTGACTCATCTGTAGAAAATGCATTGACTTCCTACAATGGAAAATGAGAAGGCTTTGTGTATACATCTTTCCTTCATCCCTGACAGCTTTATCTTCTCGTTGTAATTATTATTTTTTGTTCTCCTGTTATTTACTTTTAAACTGGCAAACGATGGCATTTTACTTTGCTTCTGCAGTTTGTCAGCCTCGGGGCGGGATAAGGGATAGCAATGGCTGCTTTTGCTTTAGTCCTATTCTATTTTGGAAGGATTCCTCCCTGTATCCTGGTTAAACCAGTACTGGCTGGCCAACTGCTCCACACTGAGACCTTTGCCCTGGCTGCTGGTGAATACTGAGTTCCCTTCTGAAGACTCAGGCCTTTCATCATGAACACTGCTCTGTTTTCCGAGTTGGTTTTGTAGGTTCCTTGAAAGGCCTTCCTTGTGGAGAAAGCTTTCCTGAGGAAATGAACCTAAAAGCCCACAGAGGGGAGAGAGGAAGCTGTGGAGAGAGATGGCGTCACAATGAGAAAGCTGGGTGGATCACCTGCCCTGACACCCTGTCATCTCTTTAGCTTCACAGTTACTTCAATTTGAAATTTCATCTTAATATCAATTGGTTTGCCTAGCTCTCTCACCAATACAGGGGAGACAATGGCTTATTGAACTGAAGTGGAAATTTAAGGGTTCTTTGGAAAGTCAGT
>NC_034597.1:25383189-25404216 GCF_900095145.1 Mus pahari | reverse complement strand
TGCATTATGATGAAAAAAGATACATAATTTCTATTTATCTTAATTTGTTAACATTTAAAAACATATTTTGAGTAAATAGACTTATATCACATTCTTATTTCCCTTTTGTANACCAACTCCTCCTGGAGAGCCCCCCATAAAAACCTTCAGTATCTTTCATTTTTTATCATATTCTTTAAAATTTATAAAATATTGTAACAATAAAAATGAGTATTATAAAAGTTGATATAAAACAACAATCAATTGAACAGTCTTATGTAGATGTTTGTCTACAGCAATACTGAAAATACATTTTTCTCAATGCGAATTTTAAATAACTCTAAATATATTAACTATATGATTTTTTAAAATAATATATCACTATTAGTTTTTTAATGAACATAAATAGATAAAGTCTTTTTGTTTGTTTGTTTTGTTTTTAGTAGAGCTTAAGATCTTGGCTCTTACTATGGTACAAACACAAAATAAGAACAGTTTTTNGACATTGGAGTTCATTGTAATATGGCTGTACTTGAATGTCCCTCACATCACCAAAGGATTTTACCTCCATAGTAGATAAGCTAAGAGTTGACAGTTCTGCTGAACCAAGGAATGAATTGTACCCATGATTTTTGGATACAGATTTCTTGCTATGGTCAAAGCTAGTTGACTTGAGTGATTGTTGTCATTCTCAGCCCACAGGGAACAGGTTATATTCATTTAAGAAATGGTGTGTGTATTAAGATGGTCTATCCACGAAGTCATTCATCATCCATGAAGTCATTCATCAACTGTTTCAGTGAACAATGGTTCTGCTTGGAGGGGGGCACAGATCTTAGGTGAGGGTAAGATTCTGGTTCATTGGCTGTGATGATTTTGAAAAGCATTCATCTCAGAATAAGAGTAACTTACAAAGTTCTCTTCTTCAAAATTGATACAATAATTATAAATATCAAGCAAAGACTTCAGTCTCACTCTTTGCTGTTCTCTTACAAGCCACTTCCCAAATTAATTGTCTACATTTCTCTTGACTATATAAATAATTTTGAAACATGCAAGCTGTTCTGAAAGCCATACTATACTGTAAAAACATCAAACAAACAATCCTACTGATAGAGAGGCTGAGATAGGAGAAGCATGATTTCAAGACCATTATGTGGCACACAGCAAGGCATTATCATGTACAAATAAGCAGAAAGTGTATATGGATTGTACAATATTGGACAATTCTCTCATTTCCAAATAAGAGAGACCATGGGATGGCAGCCAACAAATTTCTAATTCCTCATATTTTTGAATTTCAATCAATTAGGATATGTTGTTAATATTAATTTTCATATTAAGAGATATTAAGGAAAAGTGATTGTTACTTCCTGTTAATTTTCTTGTTAGAGGTGGCATTATGCTTGTGTGGGTTTGTTGAAAGATTACTTTCTTGCTTCTTCTAGGGTGTAGTTTCACTCCTTGTATAGGTGTTTTCCATCTATTATCCTTTGTAGGGCTGTATTTGTGAAAAGATATTGTGTAAATTTGGTTTTGTCATAGAATATCTTGTTTTCTCTGTCTATGGTGATTGAGAGTTTTGCTGGGTATAGTAGCCTTGGCTGGCATTTGTGTTCTCTTAGAGTCTGTATGGCATCTGCTTTCATAGTCTCTGGTGAGAAGTCTGGTATAATTCTGATAGGTCTGCCTTTATATGTTACTTGACCTTTTTCCCTTACTGCTTTTAAAATTCTTTCTTTGTTTATTGCATTTGGTGTTTTGATTATCATGTGACAGGAGGAATTTCTCTTCTGGTCCAGTCTATTTGGAGTTCTGTAGGCTTCTTGTATGTTCATGGTCATTTCTTTCTTTAGGTTAGGGAAGTTTTCTATAATTTTGTTGAGGATATTTACTGNCCCTTTAAGTTGGGAATCTTCACTCTCTTCTATACCTATTATCCTTAGGTTTTGTTTTTTCATTGTGTCCTGGATTTCCTGGATGTTTTGGGTTAGGAGCTTTTTTCCTTTTGCCTTTCCTTTCACTGTTCTGTCAATGTTTTCTATGGTATCTTCTGCACCTGAGATTCTCTCTTCTATCTCTTGTATTCTGTTGGTGATGCTTGCATCTATGACTCCTGATCTCTTTCCTAGGTTTTCTAACTCCAGAGTTGTCTCCCATTGTGATTTGTTTCTATTTCCATTTTAAGATACTGGATAGTTTTGTTCCTTTCCTTTGCCTGTTTGATTTTGTTTTCCTGTAACTCTTTAAGGGATTTTTGTGTTTCCTCTTTAAGGGCTTTTACCTGCGTTCTCCTGTATTTCTTTATCATCATCATGAAAAATGATTTTTAGATCTGAATCTTGCTTTTCCAGTGTGTTGGGGTATCCTGGACTTAATATGGTGGGAGAATTGGGTCCTGATGATGCCAAGTAACCTTGGTTTCTGCTGCTTATGTTCTTATGCTTGCTTCCCACCATCTGATTATCTCTAGTGCTACCTGCCCTGGCTATGTCTTACTGGAGCTTGTCCTTTCTGTAATCCTGGTTGTGTCAGAACTCCTCAGAGTCCAGCTGACTCTGTGATCCTGTGATCCTGAGATCCTGGGTGTGTCCGAGTTCCTGGGACTCAAGCTGCCTTTGGGACCTTGAGATCCTGGCGTGATCAAGCTGCTGCGATCCTCTGATTCTGTGATCCTGGGCATGTTAGAGTGCCTGGGAGTGGAGCTGCCTCTGGGTGTTGTGGGGCTGGCTGCGGAGTTTGTACCCAAGGTCTGCTCAGGGCACCAGCCCAGACAGATGGGAAGGAACCTGTGCCACTGGTCTGGCGGTGTTTCTGCATGCCTGGATCCCACTGGTCCCAGTTACTCCGGGTGTTGGGGACAGATGTTGTGCCCTCTTCAGTTCTGGTCCTCCCAGATCTTACAGAGATAATTTTTTATTTGAGGTTCTTTCCTCTCAGATGAGTTAGCTCATGTCAAGTTGACATAAAACTGTCTGCCACACCCGTCTTTTCTGTGAAGGCTCAGGTAGGACCTGCCTTTCTATAAAATGCTGATTAAGGAAGTGAGATTTTCAAAGTAACAGGAGAATTCCAACCCATTTTTTTTCATGTATTTACTGTGAGTGTCTCTGTGCACGATGGCATGCCTGTGGAGGTCAGAGGGCAAGTCATGGGAGTCAATTATCTCCTTCTACCCTGTGGGCACCGGGGATTGCACTCAGGGTCTGGCTTGGTGGCCAATGGCTGATGTGATGAACTCTTTTGCTGGCTCCCAACCTATTACTTTAAAATGAAGGAAACAGAGAGCATTTGGTGAGTGAAGGTAGAGAGGGATTCAACTTTTATCTTCCTGCTTCTATTAGCTGATAGTGCACACACATCACGTGAGTGTATTCACATGTGCTCTCTCACACACACGAGAGAGAGAGAGAGAGAGAGAGAGAGAGAGAGAGAGAGAGAGAGAGAGAGAGAGAGAGAGAATATGATGGAGATGGAGATAGAGACAGNGAGAGAGAGAGAGAGAGAGAGAGAGAGAGAGAGAGAGAGAGAGAGAGAGAGAGAGAATATGATGGAGATGGAGATAGAGACAGAGAGAGACAGAGGAGGGAGGGATAGATAAGACAGACAGACAGAGACAGACAGACAGACAGACAGACCGCACTCTCAAGCTTCCAGAGATGATCGGATGTTGCAATGGAATCTTCCCCCACATGCTTTGGCCA
Organism: Mus pahari; assembly: GCF_900095145.1. Taxonomy (NCBI): domain Eukaryota; kingdom Metazoa; phylum Chordata; class Mammalia; order Rodentia; family Muridae; genus Mus; species Mus pahari. Next base: position 25,400,533 of record NC_034597.1, on the reverse strand, counting down.
GAGAAAAGCGTTCCTCCAGGTCCTCTGCCTTGGAGGCCTTCCTCGCTCACATAGCCCTTAATCACATCTTGGAGGATGAGATGCTCTGTGCTTCTAGAACCTGCTTAGCTGATAATTCAATTTTGTGGCTGGACTCCATTTGTAAGCAGTGACAGCATACCCCACGGACATCCAGAATTCGATTAGAGTCTGGCCACATCATTGCTCATTCTCTGCAGCCTTCCTTCAGTTGCTTCAACCATTCCTTCTTCTTGGCCAAAGGTTCCCTGAGGTTTGTAGGACAATCTTCCCACCATCTGCCTAGCAGTGCTGCTGATCCTCACAGCGGCCATGTACAGTGGAATCACAGCTTAAAGGGACAGAGTATTTTGGTCCCAGGGTCTGGGGTACTCTGGGAAATTGCTGATGAATGGTGACTGAAGGTCTGAGTCGTAGAGGTTCCGGATACTTCCAAACACTGGCTATCCACACAGCCACACAGCATGAGACCCCTCGGAATGCTTATTGGTAACAACTATTAAGAACCTGCTAGAAAATCAGATGTCTAGATCTCTAGTAAGTTTAACCAACGTGGTTCATAAAAATGCAAATGTGCTTTAGATAAAGGCCACATGGCTTGGCCAGAACTTTCTGGACTGTCCTAGAATTCACACTCACTTCCAAATTCTAGGACTGCTGAAGATTCTTTTTTTTTTTTTTTTTAAAGATTTATTTATTTATTTATTATATGTAACTACACTGTAGCTGTCTTCAGACACTCCAGAAGAGGGCGTCAGATCTTGTTACAGATGGTTGTGAGCCATCATGTGGTTGCTGGGATTTGAACTCTGGACCTTTGGAAGAACAGTCGGGTGCTCTTACTCACTGAGACATCTCACCAGCCCCTGAAGATTCTTTATCTGAAATTTGATGAATTATATTTGTTCCACAGTCCAGCCTCCTCACTTACTTCATGAACTGTTTAGGTCAGCATCATAGATAACTAGAAGCTGCTTTAAAAATGGGGTCTAGAAGGATTCCGTGGCCTTATGGGGCTTAGAGGGAAAGAATGCTGTATCCAGCCACCCAAGTCCCTCCTGGCTTTAGGAGAGTGATAGGTGGCATGTGTCAAACGACATGCTTAGTATGCGTCATCACATACTAAGATCTGCAACGGTGACCTGTCAAAAATATAAGTAGGTAGCTGGGCATGGTGGCTCGTGCCTTTAAACTCAACACCCAGGAGGCAGAGGCAAGAAGATTTTTTGTGAGTTCAAATCCAGTCCAGTCAACGTAGCAAGTTCTAGGATAGCTAAGGCTACAAAATGAGATCCTGTACCCCCCAAAAGTGTCTGTGTAGGGGGACAGGCAGCTGTAAATATGGTTCAGTTGTTAAGAGCATTGTCAAGAGAACCCAGATTCAAATCCCAGCATCCCATAGCAGCTTACGACCATCAGTAAATCCAGTTCTGGGGGATCTGATGTCCTCTTCTGGCCTCTGAGGGTCATTAGACATGTGTATGGTACACAGATATACAGGTAGGCAAACACCAATGCACATGAAATAGTAAAATAAATACAACTATTTAAAAAGTCCAGTTAGGCAGCCATTGGTTGCCCCAGCACGCGAGTGTTCCTTGCTGCATCTTTATGGATCTCTTGCCATGCTGGTCACTGTCATGGCTGTTGAAGCTGGGTAGGACTGTTTAATTGTCTTCTCCCTCCTCGCTTGGCAGCTTGAATAGTGTTTTCTGATAGGCTAGACTGCAGGAGTGAAGTTTTCAGGTCGGGTCCAGCTTGACTCATCCTTGTCTTGTGTCCTGAGTGTGTGGTGTCTTCAGCATCAGGGGTCACCTCCAACCGCTGAGAGGCGACCCAGTGCTGCAGTGATAATCTATATTGTTTTGGGGGTCACTTAGACGACCTTGACCAGCCATTCAAAAGGAGGTTTCTCATGCCTGCTGCTGGGGTTTTTATTAGTCTGTGGTTCTTATGGGGGGCATTGTCAGTCCAAGTGGCTTAATTTCCTTTAAACTATATGTGTGTGTGTGTGTGTGTGTGTGTGTGTGTGTGTGTGTGCATAGATACACACCCACTTATATGTACTGTGCATAATTTTAGGTTGATATAAAATAATATGACTTCATGAGACCATATCAAACAACCTTGGTGTTATTTAACCCCATGCTCTTTGTGGGTATTGACCTCCCTCTGTCCCAGCTGCAACCTCATCCCCATTTTTCCTTTTTCACTTCATATCATCTGTGTGCTGCTGTTCCACTTCTAGCCAACCTACCCATGGTCCCTTTATACCTTTCTGGCTTCTGCAATTACTTCATGCTATACACACACGTCTGAGGAATTGGAGCTAGAACCTGCAGGTGAGGGAGAGTGGGTAGTGTTTGCCTTTCTGGGTTTGGTTGCTTCACTCAATATAATCTTTTCTAGGTCCATCCATTAACTTGCAAATTTAGTGATTTCATTTTTTAAAAGATGTTTAAATTTATTATGCATACAGCTTTCTGCCTGCATGTGTGCCTGCAGGCCAGAAGAGGGTACCAGATCTCATTATGAATGGTTGTGACCATGTGGCTTCTAGGAATTGAACTCAGGACCTCTGGAAGAGCAGCCAGCACTCTTAACCTCTGAGTCATCTCTCTAGCTCAATTTCATATTTCTGTACAACTAAATAGCATAGCATTGTGTATGCCATTCAACAGGAAGGAAATAATGTCTGGTACTGAAAACCTAGCCAGCTTCCCAGGACTACTGAGAGCATGGCCTTAGGAAAGAACCTACTATTGTTATGTTTAGAGCAGCACAATTCCTTTATATGTTAAATCTTATCCTTATACCCAGAGATTAGTAGAGCTCCCACCCATCCTCAAAGAAGCCAATTCTTGCAGCAAATGGAGACCCTCAATGAAAACTACAGCTGGGTACAGTGCAGAGATCGACGGATGGTGGGTATCACAGCCCCGTGGATGCAGCTGTATCATCATAACCACTGCAGCCATGGCTCGGGGAACATGGAGGAAGAGGGGGCAGAAAGACTGAATCAGCCAGAGTCCCAGGAAGACTGCTGAGAAATATTTTCAACAACAATCATTATGATCCATTGTTTCAGAGCTCTGTAAATTAACTGAGGGTTTCTCAACAATTTAAATAGCATTTAGTCATTAAAAAAAATAATGAAACCCAAGTAAGCATGGTATTTTAGGTTGCTTGTTCCTATCTTCCTCTCCCCAGCTCCTTGGGACACTTGGAAGCAGACAGCTTCACAGGGCAACCGAGGACGACAGAAGCCTTGAGATCTCTGGTGCTGACAGAACAGGCTTGTACTCCCTGTGAATTCCCACTTGGGGAACTGACACTGGGAACTGTCTTGCAGTTCTCTGTAAGAGCTCCATTCAAGAAGAGTTTTCCCACTTAACGTGATTCAGAGATTAATTTGTGAGAACACAAATATCCCAAGTGCATTTGTGTAGAAAAACCAACTAACCAGCCAGCCAGCCAGCCAGCGAACCAACGAACCAACGAACCAACCAACCACCTCCACTCCCAATAAAAACAAAACAAAACAAAACCAAAACAAAGCAACTACAATAAATGAACAAAACACAGAAAACCAACTCATGGAACTTGCTTACCACTGCGACTGGTGGCCAGGATGAGTTCGGTCTAATAAGAGACATGTCAAAACTTTAAAAGGAAACATTGGAGAAAAAGATCTGTCCATGCCGTTTGAAAGCTCTAACATTCCTGGCTAGGTAGAAGGGTTAACAAGGGACTAACCTCTGAATAACTTACAGGTAATGGCAGGTGCTTGCTGGAGCATTGAATATATGACCCAACACACAAAAACTTTCTCAGCAAAGAATGGACTTAGGGCCACAGAGGATCTAAAGATACCTCTGTGCAATCTTTAGCTGATCACTAATCTGAGGAATCTAATAGATAACATTGTGCAAGCATTAGCTGATCATTAAGCCGAGGAACCATTTCTGTGACTGCATATAACAAAGGCTTAGGTTATTATTAGATATATTATAACAAGTTAGTTAGACAAATATTAAATGGTTCAGGAAATTCACTAAACAAAACAAACAAAATGTATCACTAGCAGCAACAACAGCAATAACAACAAATCCTAGAGAGGGATCATGTCTTATTTTTAGAGCTATCACTTTTATTTTACCTAAAGCAACTATAAAAAATAATGAGAAGTGCAAAAAAAAAATCCAAGAGAGTATGGCCCATTTTCAGAGAAAAAAATATGAATATAACAGTTGGTTAGTGTGCACTGTCCCTGAGGAAGCCTATACACTGGACACACTGTCAAAGACTTTAGATCATCCCCCCGTAAGCACAGGAAAAGAACGAAAGAAGGGGCTGGTGAGGTGGCTCAGTGGGTAAGAGCACCCGACTGCTCTTCCAAGGGTCGGGAGTACAAATCCCAGCAACCACATGGTGGCTCATAACCACCTGTAACAAGATCTGACGCCCTCTTCTGGAGTGTCTGAAGACAGCTACAGTGTACTTACATATAATAAATACATAAATCTTTAAAAAAAAAAAAAGAACAAAAGAAAACCCATTCAAATACTCAAAGCACAGGACAGCAGTGCTTTCTAAGCAGAGAACATACCTCAGTGATAAGATACAACGCTAAAGAGAGGATCAAATTCAAGTCTAAGGTTAAAAAGTGAAAATTCAGAAGTGGAAAGTTGCACGGCATTTCAAAATGCGCACAGGAAATGGTCTGCGGGTTAAAGACAGCGTAAGGAACAGGAAGGAGATCGAGGAAAACCCAACAGTTTCAGCGATCTGAGCAGACTAGACAGCGGCTGGAAGGATGTTTGAAGAGACAATCGCCATCAGTACCCCAAATTCGACACAAAACACTGATTTATATATTCAAGAAATCCAGTAAGCCCTTGGCTGATTAAAAAGAAACAAACTCACAGCAGAATCAAACCATCAAAGCCACAAAGAATCTTTAAAGTGGCATTAGAAGAATAAGCTACCATGTCCAAGAGCACTTTAATATGACTAACAACAGCTTCTTGAGGAAAACCTCGGAGGACAGAAAGCAAAGGGGCCATATAGTCAAAGCAGAAAAGGAAAAAAAAAATCACCCAAGAATTCGGTGTCTAGAAAACCATCCTTGAAAAAAATAAAAGAGCAATGTTTAGACAACCAATTATGAACGAAGTTACCAGCGCGGGTGGGGAGGATCGCTCCCTCATCAGCTCCACCACATAGCAGACAGGAGTCAGGGCTCCTCTCCTGTGTTCATGCCCTCAAAGTCACACTCACTCACAACCCCTGCATCCAGGGCTAGCTCTGCAATGCTGCCCAGTGAAGTGCAGGGCCAGCTCTCCTGAGTGCTACAGTAGGTGGGAAACAGGGATAGCTCTCCCACTCTGAGCTCTGATAACGCTGGGACCAGCTCTCCTGTCTGCTATTGGTGGTAAGGGGTGAAGGGCAGGGCATCTCTCCCTGTCCCTTCACTGAAGACAACTGGTGAGACCGGCTCTCCCATGCTCTCACACCTTTGGGGCTGCTAACCCACAACTCCTGAAATACTGGGCCGGCTCTCTGGAGTACTGCAGCTGGCTAAGGGTGGCGTCAGCTCCTCTACTCTCCCAGGATGTCCAGGTGAAGGATGGGGCAAGCTCTTCACAGCCCTCAGACGGTTAACACCAGCCTTTGGTGTAACAGATCCCTGCTGCCTCAGGGCCAAGAACCTAGTCGAGGCCCCCTGGTGGTTGCAGAAGGCATTACTGGCTACTCACATCACGCTGTTCCTCATTCCCCTCCAGTTCTGCTTCTCTTCATTGCTGCCCTCTCCCCCATCCTTCTGTTTCTCTTTCCTTCCCATTTCTCCACTACCTACTTGTTCCTCTTAGTGGTGCCAGTCCAGGGTCTCTGAGCCTCTGGGTTGGTCTTAGGAGTGCTGTGTCCCTCCTGTGCATTATGGTGCTGAATAAGGATCGTCTTGGGCACCGTCTGCTCCACTAGGTCTGCACTGCTCTCAACTGGTGGTCATCTCAGGCTAGATCCCTGTCCAGGCCCCATGGTGACAGACTGGTGGTCGTTTGGGTTGCTCCTTGCCCCTGAACTGTCTGTGGACTTCCGTGTGACCGTCATCTGTCTTGGGCTCACTCCTGCCGGGGGACCCGAGGACCTAGGTGGGGTTTTCTAGTCTCCAGCTCATTCCCCGCCCTGGGATCCTATCAGGATTTGAGCAATACCTAATGGCTGGTTGTCTCAGGCTAGCTCCCTGTATGGGCACCCTGGTGCCAGGCTGGACTGGTGGTCATGTCAGGCTTGTTTTTTTTTTTTTTTTTTTTTTTTTTTTTTTTTTTTTTTTTTTCAGGGAATGTTCGAGTACTGATCATTCAGATCTTCATAGGACAGAACACTGAGCATAGATATAACCTCTCTCCTCTGCCACCTACTGATGCACTCCAGTTTGTTCATTCATCTCCTTGTAAATGGACATTGGGATCCTTTCTAGTTTTTATCTTTTATGAATAATTTTCTCTAAATATCACCATTTAAGCTTTTTTTTTTTTTTAAAAAAAAAGGATATATTTTCATTTCTTTCAGGTTAAAATCTCAAGAGTAGGATTGGTGGATCCCACAGAAAAGTGTTTGTTTAAAAGTAATAAGAAGTGAGCAAACACCTTTTGCAAATGTGTACATTATTTTAATTTCTTATTAGCAGTATGAGACACGTGTCTTTCTGAAGGTTTTAAATGCACACATATTTTATGTTGTTACCCATAGTTGTTTCTTCGTGGAGTTCATGTTTTAAATTAGGCCTTTTATAATGGAGTTACGGGAATTTTTAAATACTCTGGAAACATGCCATGTATATATATATTCATTTTTCTAGTCCTTTATTTGTTGATTTTCTTACTGATAAAGTTGAAAATTTTGAAGTCTACTTTATATTATCATTATTTTTCTATTGAAGTTACTACTTCTCTTTCTTGCCTAAGAATATTTTTCTAGCCCAAGATTAAAGACAGCCTATTTTAGTTGGGTGGTGGTGGTACATGCCTATAATCCCACTTGCGAGACAGAGGCAAGAGGATCCCGACGAATCTGAGACCAGCCTGGTCTATAGAGTGAGTTAGTTCCAGGACAGTCAAGGTTGAGAAGCCCTGTCTCAAACCCATCCCTTCCCACAGAAAAACCCACAGTGTATGATTTATTGTAGAAGTGCTTTGGTTTATTTAACCAGGTGGTAAGGACAGGTCACTTCGTAGAGGACAGGGTGGACAAGAAGGTCAACACTGACCTGTGAGGGTCACTGCAGTACAGTGACGAGGTTTTCAAATCTTACTGGAGACATGGATTTCTCAACTCTAAGGCACACAACTCTAGGAACCTGGGCACAGCACGTAACTCTCCCAAGCCTTTGCTGAGGAGGGCAGGGCTTCCCTCCTGTTCCTCCCTGAATAGGCTGGCGGGACTCACAGCTAATCCATTTAGCCTTTCTTCTGGTCAAAGGAAGCCGCCAGAGGGCGCTGTGCAAGCAGGTTTCCAGGCCAGCTTTACCCAGGCTTGTAGCTGTGGACAGAGGGAGACATGAGGAGCCTCACAGTCACAGCAGAAGGCAGGTGTGTGTGTGTGTGTGTGTGTGTGTGTGTGTGTGCGTGCGCGCGCGTGTGAGACCTCAATATCTGCAAGAGGCTCTCTTAGGAACAACTTATGGTGGAGGATAGGAAAGAGTTCAAGATGAGAAGCTTAGTGGCCCGGAGCCAAAGACAGCAGAGCCAAGAAGAACTGTGGGAGGTGACAATTCGCCATGGCCAAATAATATGCTCCAGCAGCAAGGCATTCTGGGAAGAGAGGAAGATGGGGCTACAAAGTTGGGACCCTATGGAGTTACTGAAGGATCTAGGCAGACTGAATGGACTGTGTCCACTCAATACTTAGTATCAGACACCCTGGGCATTCAGGACTGAGAGACACTGACAGGAGTCTAGCTCACAGCATATCACACAGGTGGGCAAGCCCTAATAACCAAGCTGGTGGGCTTGGTATTCAATAAGATGGTCGTCCAGGAGCCAGGCCCAGAGCCAGGAATGATCTGGCAGAGGGGTAAGGGGAAACACAGGCCACTGAGGCATCAGACTGGGCCCACTTTGACCTCACGTCATGAAGAAGCCACGAAAGTGCCTGATGCCTCAGGCCTAGCCTTGAGGCTCACAGATAAATTTCAGACACTTGAGGTCTTAGTAGGCACAATGGCAGTTGGGGCTTGCTCTTCACTAATGGGACAGAAGTGCACAGGTTTGGGGTACCCTAACACATTCTAAGTGTGTTCTGTAAGGATGGTGATTAAAACCAGCCTCTTATGTGGTTGACTTGGGCCCACAAAGCGTTACGCTGCAGGCATGGTGGGTACTTCAGCCTTTCTGTTGCAGGGTCGCCATATCCATTGCCCACATCTCTCCTAAGCCAGCGTGAAGGTACTCTCTTGTGTATCCCTGCAAGGGCACCCCGCCATCCGTGGGAACCCTCTGAGCCTCTCAGCCTGTAGCAGCTTGAGCCTCCACTAACTTGCCCCCCGACACCTCTGCCTTTATCTTTGACTCTCATCTCTGTGGGCGCTAACACATCATTCCTTTAGCACGTCTGGGACACACCAGTCCCTTCCGCTATTTGCACTCCTTTTTCCCAGAATGGAATGTTCTTTCCTGCCATGTCTGCATGACGAGTATTGAGTCAGCCTTTAGTTGTTCAAACTTCACCTTAACACTTTACCTGACCAGCCACAACTTGGCATCGCATAGAATGCATAGTTCAGGTAACATCAAACTGCTGACCACAAATTCACTTCCCCTCTATTTCTTACCAAGTATTCAAACCCCAGGAAGACAATCCTTCCTGGCTAAAGAATAAAAACCGGGTAGGCCAAGGCCAGCACTCCAGCCTTACCCTTCCCACAGCGTGACACCAGTGCCAAGTTCTTGCTGTGGTCACTGCCCTTATGTCTCCCCTCACTGGTGGTCTGATACAGTCTTCTCTAACAGTGGGGTGGAGCTGGAGGAGGTTGGTCACAGGGAGGGGGTTCTTTGGTGATATCTGGCCCCTTCCTCTCTCACTCTGCTTGCTATGATGCTAGAACCTTCTCTGACATAGTGCTCCTGCCACTGTGATACTCTGTCAAAGTTCCTGAGGACCAGATAGCCATGGACCAAACCCTTTGAAACCATGGACCTAAACACATCTTTCTTGTCTTAAGTTGTTTGTGTCATGGGTGTGGTTACAGCAAATAGAAAAGTAACGAGTTCAGATACTTGATATTAAAAAATGAATAGGGCAAAATTCTTACCTGCACAGTACTCGGTTTTTCTGAGAATGATGTGATGAGAACAGTAATACTGTATAACAGGGCTGCCGGTACAGTTGTCTACTATGGGTTGCAGAGAAGAATCCCTAAAAGGTTATTGGAAGCCCTCAAAAGCTCTTACAGGAAGAAAACTATGATTTACATCAGAGCCATAGATTTGGGCTCAGTTTCCTGGATCCTGCTCAGACCTTGTCTGTCAGCTCATGTTGCAACAGAAGGAAATGAATTAGCTCCAAGAGAGTCACACACCTGGATAGGAGGCCAGAGCCTCCGGGATGGGTTAGCTCTCTGAGAAAGCTAAGGCGCCGGAGCCCCAGGACGAACCTTTCTCAGTACCTAGACCTTAAGCACAGAGCACCCCTGGTCACAGAGAAACAGGGCTGGGTGACAACTAAAGTTGTAAAAACCAGATTCTCTTCCTGAAGGGAGAAAAGGCCTCGGATGTACTTGACATAGTTCTGTCGGAATAGAGAGGACTTGGAATCAAGGGTCATAGGAGATATAGAGGTAAAGGGAACTCTGACAAAAGCCACCGAACAGGGTTCTTGCTAAAGACAGGACAAAGTGAGCAGAGGGTGCCAGGGTTACCCTGGGGGTGGGGGGGGGGAAGGTTTGCTGCTGAAGCTGGAATTGGAGAAGAAACACATGGATGGGCCTCAGAGAAGGTACAGGAGGCTGACTGTGTGACTGTGGGTCTCACTTCTCCTTGGGGTGGGGGTGGGGCACTGGGCACTGGCCCACGAGCACGGAGCTAGCTGTGAGCAGGGTTTGTACAGCCGAGAGTGTGCCGGCAGGACTTCTGGAGATGATAGCTCTGCTGTACGTTTCAGAGGTAGGGTATAGAGGGGTTCTGGGGGTTACGGGCAAGAAGGGCTGGTGGGTCATAGCGCAGTACCGACTGATCATGGGGCGGGAAGGGCCGAATGGGACTAATGTGCATTTATAGGAAGCTTGGTGCAGGGCCATCCTCTAGGTAAGGTCAGGCACCTGTGCTTAGAGACACTCTCCAGATAAGAGCAGGGAAGAGGAAGCCCCAGTGAGAAAGGGAGTCCTCCATTTTACTCCAAGCTCGGAGAGCTATCTGGACATGGTGGACCCGCTACCTTAATAGCAGGGTCTTCCAACAGACTTTGGCTTAGTTGGAAAGGACTCTACAGATACAGGGACAGAAAAAAGACAGGACCAGCCAAGAAACAAATAACTTCTCATCTTTGGATATTTCCAAGTGTATCCTATATATACCAACTTCAGCAAGGGCCACCCCTGGGCGCATGAGTACCAGAGGATACAGAAAAGCTGCAGGTTGCTATAAGACTAACTTTAATGCCCCACCTATTCCTAAGATATTAGAATTTGGGTCACAAACTAGGAGGGCAATGGAAATAATCATCATTTAGAAGTCCTGTCCCCAGGGCAATATTGGACACATGTCACTCCAAGCAATCCCTTAGGGAAATGCCCACAAGTTTGCTCCCTAAAGCTCTGTTTCTCAGATAACTGATAAGAACTCATGGATCGAGCTGGGGCGTTGGTTCCAGAGGTACTCACTGTGTGAGCGTGAGGACTTGAGTTGGGATCTCCAGCACCTACATAAAGCTGGGCATGAGGTTCCATGTCCCTCTTCTCATTGCTGAAGAATGGGGACAAACAGGTCCAAGGAGCTCACCTGTCAGTAAGCTTAATAGAGACAGTGAACTCCAGGATCACTGAGAGACACTGTCTCAAAAAACTAGGGTGGAGAGCCAGGCCTGGTGGGTCACACCTTTAGTCCCAGCAGTTAAATCTCTGAGCTCAAGGACAGTCTGGTGTCTGCACAGCTAGTTGCAGGGCAACCTGGACTACATGGAGAAACCATGCCGCAAAACAAACAAACAAACAAACAAACAAAAACAAAATAAAACAACAAAATTAAGGTTGAGAAGAAATAGAAGACATCTGACCTCCCAGTCAGTAAGCATGCCCTCCACCCGAGTGCATAACACCCCAGTGCATACATCCCCCAGTGCACACAACTCTCAGTGCACCCCACCAGTGTACACCCCCATGCACACACCTCAGTGCACACATCCCTCAGTACACACTTCCCAGTGCACACCCCAGTGCATACACATACCCCAGTGTACATACACCAGTACACAACACTCCAGTGCACACACCCCCAGTGCACATACACCAAGTGCACATATACCCACAATGTACACACACCCAGGGCATACACTCCCCCGTGCATATACCCCAGTATATAACACTCCAGTATACCCCCCAATGCATACCCCCCAGTGCACACACACTCAGTGCACATATACCCAGTGTACATACATCCAGTGCACATACACCCACAGTGTACACATACCCAGTGCATACACTCCCCAGCGCACACACATCCAATGCACACCCCCCCAGTGCACACCCCCCCAATGCACATACCCCAGTGCACACACACTCCAGTTTATACACCCCAGTACACACACAAATGTACCCCCCACAAATCCACAGACACTTTTTGAAAGTACAAATGTTTATGATTCTGAAAGCCCAATGAATATTGAGAAGAGTTCTGTCATGTTCTTCAGGCTTGGAGACCATGATGGGAGGATGGGATTCACGCTCAGGGCTGGGCGGCTCCCTAGCTGCAAGCTTCAGCATGGAGGGAATGGCTGGACAAGCCCGAGTCTCTCAGGCCACAGTGTACTTGGGTCAGGGTGGGGATTTGTAATCCAATCTAATGCATGCTATTAGGATGGTGTAAGAATTCTCCTCCACCTAGAGCCTAACACTCTCTGTTAAGTGACTGTCCCGATTGGCAGAGCTGTGACCCTTTCTCAGATCCCACGGCTGTGCTCTCTCATAGAGGTGCTCTCCCACATGCTCACTGGCTGCCTGATAATGAGGCTTAGCAGCTAAGACAACTGCTAGAAACCCATGTTCCTTGGTTCTTTCTCTGAAGACCCTGACTCTGTAGATAGGTCAGAGCCAAGGCATGTGTGTGACCTGTGCCCAGGAGATTTTGTGTGAAGGGGAAGGAATGACCCACAGGCCACTGCAACCTTCTTCATGCTGATGTTTCTGTTTGCTCAGAGGTAATGCTAGGGTGGGCGTTATACACATACCTAGAAATGACTCAGAGGAGAGGTGGAAGGGAAACCCAGGCTGGCCATCCGGGTTTCCGGGTCAGAAGCATCGGAAGAGAAGCATCAGAAACTGGGAGACAGAGGACTAAAAGCCAGATGAGGTGTCCCTACCCCCACCCATGGTCAGGGCTGAAGCTGCAGGGGCCGGGCTCACACTTCTTGCCCTTGTTTTCTTTTTTTTGACATTTTCAGAGGTCAGTGCCCACAAGGTTCAGCAGGGCAGTCTTGTAGTAACCACTGGTGTCGGCCTAGAGAAAGGAGGCATGAGAAGGGTTAGAAGAGGGTTTTATGATGTTGGCCTTTCTCTTCTGTTTCCGTTACTAAGAGTTGTGCTCCTTGGGTGGGGCCTGTCCCTTCAAGTGTTTCTATGCCACAGTTCTACGTAATGCCATCACTCTTTCCTCCTCGTTTTTAGACTATTTTGATTCTCTGTCCAGCCCGACGAGGGATGGTTAGGGAAATGAGTCACGAGGGATGGTTAGGGAAATGAGTCACAGACACAGATCCACTCTTAAGCCCTTAGACAAGGAAGGCTTGCAGGTGGTTTCCTTATGCAGTCAACTTCCCCAGGCTCCCTCCTTGTGCATCTCTCAGGACCCAGGAGTATAGAGCCATTCACTTATTCAACATGAGCCATGTCCATTCATCACGCTCTGCACAGCGGGGAGCCAAGGCCGAACACAAGGAGCCTGGAGTCACTTCTAGAGAGAGCATGGGGACAGTCTGGGTCACGCAGGTCTGGACCACAGCTCTGTCATCATACACAGACTCTGCTTTCACCTCGGTGCGACATGTTCTCTCATCTGTAAAATGCCATCTGTGATGAGGTGCACTGCGTGGGTGACCTAGTGGCAGCCCAGGTTGGCTTATGCTCCATCTCCCATCCCCCGAGCAACTTGGCTGTGAAATCCAAAGCACAACAAATAATTCCAACTCCTCCATCTTACTGCCTGCCTCCCTGATGTCATCCTGCCTGAAATTTCTTAAAGCAGTGTTTTAAAAATATAACACTTGTCCCTCAGGGTCCATGGGAAAATGGTTCCAAGACCCCACAGATACTAAACTGAATATGTTCAAGTCCCTGGTAGGAAATGCTGCTGGAATTGGCTATAACCTATGCACAGTCTCCTATACTTTAAACAATCTTTAGATTGTTTATAATATTTAATGCAATGCAAATAATATTTAAATTTATATTGCATATAAATATTGTCCAGGGAATAATGACAAGAAAAAAAAAGCATGTGTGGGTTCAGTATCGATTCATTTTTTTTTTTTTTAACCTGAGTGTTTTCAGTCTTTGGTTGTCTGAACCAGCAAATTCAGAGGTCCATTGTAAACTATGAGTTGCCTATCTAATTTTGTCAACAATCCAACCTGGTGGAAGAACTAGCCACTTGACTGAGTAGCTAAGGGATATTCTTGTCGTGGTTTGACTTCTGGCAATGAAATAGTTAATGAAATGAAATCTGTAGTCAGGCTGTCTCAATCCTAGCAGGGTTTCCTCCCTATGCACTTAATACCCTGGGGGTTTCACTAATTGCAATGTAGATAGGCAGTCCACTGGAGCCTACAATTTCCCTACTTGGACTACTTAGATCTAGGACTGAAAGGAAGCCCTGATTTCTATGAAACTGCTGTCTCTCTTTGTCTCTTCAGAAATGGTTCCTTTTGCAAGGCGTTGGTATATTCCATAGCTCAAATGCAAAGCCACGTTCTGGGACAAGGGCAGCCCTCTGTGCTTCTAAATCTCCACATGCTCCCCTCATACACCCATAGTTACACGTCTCTCCTTCCTGGCTTCCTCTGTGTGTGCCATATGGTAACTGGTGCAAGTGTGAGAGGCCCACGGGGAAGGGATGGTCATCTGGGACAACAGCCATGGCATCTCACATCCCGGGAACGTCTGTGTCACACGCTGGCAGCAGTACAGTTGAGAACCTGTGCCTTACCGTGATCATGCTGCTGAGAGTCTTGCCGTACATCTTCTTAAACTGACCCTTGATAAGATTCAAGTCAATCTCACTCCTGGAAACAATGTTCCTTATCAGCGTTCCATCACGGGTCCCCGCTCCCTGCATAAGATAGTGACAGTCAGCCATCATGTTTCACATTGTCTGTCTACCTCCGTAAGGACGGACCAACCAGCGTAGGGATTTATCAAGAGCTAGAAGTGCAGGGATGGGCCTCTGGTTCAGTGGGGAGCCACCAAGAGGGGGACTTTGGTGACACAGGTTGGTTTTCTTTATCCAAAATTCTATTCTTTGGTGGTGGTAAGATTGAACCCAAGAACTTGCGTGTGCTGGGCAAGTGCTCTAGAAGGGAGCTGCACCCACAGCCCCTGACGAAGAGCTCCTCTTTCTCAATCTCCTCATTTGGTGGCTGTGTCTCTTCTTACTAGAAGCCCAATGCCTGGAGTTGTGGTATGCATTTGATTTACTGCATCAGACTCTAGTCAGAAAACACTCACTACTCCAGGAAGACTTCTTACTTGAGCAGCATCACTGTAATGTTATCACTTAAGTTGCTGTTTCACGAGCAGTATCTTCCAGCTTTCTCTGCCATCCCTGCCTGGTCTTAAGTCAGTCAGAGCTTCATAACCAAGGAAATAGCACTCTCTCTTCTTCATGGGGCGGATGTGTCCGGAGGGCTTGGGGCTGATGGTATGACTCTCACATTAGATGGTGCCAGCATCATTACTAGAGAAGCTGGGCACTGACAGTAGTCCCTGAGAATTACTTTAAATGCCTCTCTTCCAGTTTAGCTCGAGATACCCTCAACTCTACTCAGGAAGAACAGACCATCTATTTCTGAAGCCAGGGCAGCCTTAGAGGCAACAGGAAATCTGAAGTTAGCACCTGATCATGACTAGGAAAATTGACATGCAAATTGTGACAATGTCCCCAGAGTCTGTCCTTGTCAAGGGGGTTGGGATTCCGGCCATGCCTGCCTACTGTCTTCAATGAGGAGATACAGGACAATAAAAAGCACAGACGGATGGGTCTGAGATCAATGCATGGCTCTACCACTTAGAAGGGGTGTGACCTTGCACAAGCCTTAGACACACAGCACTTCAGATGGCAATGGTGATATGGACCACTCAGAGTTGTCAAGGTTCCGTGAGTCTTCAATGAACCTGCTCAAATGTATCTTCAGGGACTGTGGCTTCCCTTCCCAAGGCTTACTTGGCCCTCTAAGAAAGCAAATCTTTCTGATGCATGAGAGCCCAGTGTTCTGATGGCAGGGGCTCTGAGTACCCCTTTTGTATTTCTGACATCATATAAGGCTGACTACAGAGGAGGCAGCAGCCAGGGCGGTTACCTTCATGGCGTAGTAGAGTCTCTCTGCAAAGTAGCTGTGGACGTTCCGGGTGCATTTCACTGGCAAACAGGAAAACTCTATTAATGTTAGAAGGGTGCAGGCTGTGTGGCATACACTTGTATTTGTTTATGTGTTCCTGTGGGCGTTAAGGGTTAGTATTGTGTAAGGGTTGGCATGTTCCTTTGTGTGCCACCTAGCTCCAAAACAAAGGCTTTGTGTGAGGCAGAGAGAGTAGGGCAAGAGCAGAGCCTGGGGGAGTGGGCACAGCTCCAAAAGCCCAGAACAGCCAGGGGAAAGGGTGAGATGTGAATGCACTGGACACCTGTAGGGGCTCATCTGAAGTCACCAAGTCAGGTCTGCTAGAGGACGTCACTAAGCTGTCACATTCAGGAAGCATCTTCTTTAAGAATTTGGCTACTCAAAAGCACATAGATTGCCACAGAACAATGGCTATGGGTCTCAGAGTACCCTGTGAGTGGGAACCCACATCTTGAATTTTCATATAACAAAAGAAGCTTAGCTTTGAGGACTAAGGCACTGGGAATCCCTGGTCTAGAGTGTGGACCCCAAATTTTCTTCTCCGTAGATGTATCTTTCATGGACTGTAGCATCTGCATTAGGAGATGGTATTAACTCAAGGCTGGGAGTGTGGGCTTTGTGGGAGGTAGGAATGTGTATAAAGTCTGTCTTGATACTGGATGACTTTGCTACTCAACCTCTGACACACCTGTGACATGAGGGTGACTGAGGCTTTAAGAAGAGAAGGACCAAGAACTGCCCATCACAGTGGGGTCGTTCCTGCATGCCTTTGCTGTTTAGGAGGCATTATTATTTAGGGTTGTTGGGTAGAACTCTAGGTGACAGCAGAGGGAATGTCTAGCTTTTGCAACATAGAATAAATTGATAAACCGAATACATTTTACCACAGTCATCAAAGCTGGCCAGGAACCCTCAGATGTTCATAGCCACTGGAGACATAGGGATAGATGGAGGAAGCTTTGGCTACTGGCCTCCACACAGAGGCAAGCCTGGGGTAGAGGTCAGTGCCTGGCCTTGAAGCCCTCATCTCAGCTCCATCAGGTAAGGTGGTATAGGGGTAGTCCTTCTGCCTGGCTCTGGTCTCTGCTCTACCGTGACTCTTCCTATACGGTTTCAGCTTTACACCCAAGATGTGCTACGGACAGGTTACTGTACATGGACAGGTTACTGTACATGGATCTGGTCTTCTGCTGCAGGAAAAGGTTTCAATGTTCCTCTTGGTTGGGACTCAAGTTATACACTCGGATTTCTTCAGTTAGCAACTATGGTCAGGGCTTGTACTTGGATTAGGTCCAAAAAGGAAGCTTTGAACAGGGCTACAGAAGCAGAAGCAGAAGCAGAATGCTCTCTGAGCAGTGTCTGGGGGTAAGCCTGGGCCCTGGGCCTGGACTCATCCAGGTAACACTCATGTGTACACAGACACAGACACAGACACAGACACAGACACAGACACAGACACAGACACAGACACAGACACAGACACAGACACAGAGACAGACAC
>NC_034597.1:25367457-25382969 GCF_900095145.1 Mus pahari | reverse complement strand
AGACACACACACAGACACAGACACAGACAGACACAGACACACACACACACACACACACACACACTCACACACACACACAGGGGATTGAATAGACAACATGAAGAATAGTTCCTGGCAGGCCACACTGAGACTTTTGAGGTGTTGTTGTCCCAGGGACCTGGGCTGAAAAGTATGGGTTTAGAGCATTGGGAGCGAGGGACGCTCTTTGAATTACAGAGATCCAGCCGTCCGCTACCACCTTCCTGGGCAAACGTGCTGAGAGCCGAGCCCCCTTCTTACCCACAGTGAGCATGGCCTCCTCCAGCGAACCATGGGTCTCACTCTTGATGCTATCCTCAATGCACTTGTTGGCAATTTTTTCATATTCCTCGAACACTATGGAGAGAAGGATCCACGTAAGGGATACTTAGATTACGCGCTGCACCTGAGTGCAGTACGAGCACATCTCTGCCTCCATCTTGGCACATGGGGAAGAGTCAAGGTCTCCATGGCTCTCTCCCCAAGTCTAAGCCGCTTAAGACTACACATCAGACCTTCCACATAAAGGCAGAGGCCACGTGGCTAGGGCAGCCAAGCACCCCTGCGTGTCCTGCCTCTGCCCCGTACCTCTCATCAGGTGAGTGGCACTGCGTGTGCACAGGATAGTGATGAACTTCATCTCGTCGGTCCCCAGAATCTTCTCACCCGCTTCATGCAGGTCCTAGAATTGGGATAGGAGGAGGCGGAGGTGAGAGAGAGCACCCTGGAGCCGGGGCTGGAACTCGGCATCCCTCTACCTGGATAGCCCCAAATGGAGCTCACTGTCCTGCGCTCCTGTTCCTCCAATAGTGTTGGCTTAAGACTCTCCTCTGTCCTGGGCCATCAGCCACTTTAGAAAATTCTCCTTCCCCCATTGTCTCTGGGAGCACTGAGTAACAAGCACTCTACCATTAGATACACAGAGATGTGCCCGTGAGCGAGCTCCGGGCTCAGAGAGGCTCGCTCTGCCTGACAGCCTCAGCTCCTCCCTTCCCAGCGTCTCCATTTTTCCTTTTCTTCCATTGGGTTTCCCAGATATCCTGCTTTCCTCCTTAGTCAACACATGGTGGAGGCTGTAGAGACGGGTCTATAGTAAAGAAAGCTTTCCTTGGCAAAGGGGATCATAAAGCTCTGAGTTCAGGTGGCAAGGCCAAGGTACAGTTTTACCTGTGCATCTTGAAGGACCAGTCCTGGGTCCACAAAGCCGCTCACATCATCTCTGCTGCCCTAGGATCAGAGAAAAATCCCTCTGTAAGGCAGGTCAGGACTCAGAACACTGGGCTGAGGGGACCGTGGGGTGCTGTGGGGCACAGAGGGCAGGTAGGGAAAGACTATTGCTTCTGATCCATGAGATTTGCAAGCCAGCCATCCTCACCATCCCTCACTGTTGGCGTTTGTACCACGAGAGTAGATGAACTACTTCATTGGAATGGTGGATTCAGTGAGCCACGCTAGTGAGCAGAGCCTGATGTGAGGCCGCTCGAAGGATAAGGAAAGAGAGGCTCTCAGGGAGGACCCTCCTTTTGTGCCGAGACACAGACGGTGCTCCCAGACCACTGGGTTTCCCCATAGCCCAGCCCTCACTCAGAGTCAGGACTCAAGGGCTGTGCTGGGATGGATCTCTTTGGATCTCTAAGCCACAGAGTCCTGGAGCCTGGCTTGTGTTACCTGCAGGAGACACACCAGAATCCGCTCCAGATAGCCACTCGTGTCTCCTTGGATGTCTTCTTCCAGGGTAGACCCATAGTCTTAGGAGAACAGGACCAGAGGTAATGGACAGTGAGTGACCCTGGGCCTGTCAGGGTCCACTTCCCTCCTCCAGACCCGCTTCCCACACTTCTCCCCACGGGCAGACAAGTTCTTGGTGCAGAAGGTGTACACCCAAATTTAGATGTCCAAATTGGCAGACATCTATCTAGGTAATCATTCAGATGTTGACATAAAGCTAGAGGGAGAAATAGATCAGGCCAGAGAGCCAGACCAGCAGAACCTGCAGATTGCGTCTATTTTATTGCCAAGTTGAGCAAAGCCAGAGCCTTTAGACTCCCTTGGTCAGAAGCACAACATGGAGGACTGGCTGGCTTGTGCTTGCCTGGAAGGCTATGCACTATACGGGAGAGTTGGTCAGTGGGACTCCCCTAACATAATGGGGCCCTAGCAGATGACCTTCTCTAGTGTTCTGGGTTAGCCCACGTACAGCCTGAACAAGTACTCTCGCGTCTACTGCTGCCTCCGTTCCCCAGCATGGCCACAGCATTAAGGGACATGAGCTTAGCTGGGCACACATCACTCTCCCCATGTCTGAGCCATGCTCAATCACTGTTGGGCACAGGATTTGGCACACGTGGGCACTTGTTGGACTTATCTCAGAAGACCTTCCAAAGGCTCCTCTCCACTCTGGCTGAGTTTTCTTGGGAGCTGCCTGACTCTTTTTCCCTATCAGTTTGCCATTTCTAGGTTTCCATCCCACCACCTTTGCGACCCCTTACCTTCCTCGTATGCCTTCATTATCTCTCTCAGCTGGTTCTTGGTCCGAGAAGCCAGGATCTCAATGATGACTCCTTCTTTGGTTCCTAAGCCCTGGGGACAGAAACCTCCGTGTTCTGGAGTGCTCTGCCCTTGGTCTCCTGCTCCGCCTGCACTACCTTCTAAGAAGCTTTGGCCACTGTCTCTTCTGCCCTCTTCTGTTGGAGGGTGATCCTGAATCCTTGCCATTGTTTCTTAGGACAGCTAATTGGGGTAAGCTACCTCAGCTCTCCTTCTTTAGCTGGGTGGTCTCACCTAAGTGGCTCCACCTTCCCACCCTTAAGCACAGTCATCTGTCAGTGAGGATAATGAGGCAAGCTTACCCTGTAGGTGGCCTTAGAGGCCACAGCTGTAAAATGCCTGGCATAGATTGTACTGAATATCCTTTCAGTGGAAATGCTTGTGGCTCCTGGGTCTCCAGTACCACCTAATCTGGGAGAGTAACTGGAATGATGAAGCAAAGGATGGCCAAAGGGCAGTGCTCGGACTGCCGAGATGAACTTCTGATTCCCCTGCACTCCTCCTGGTACAACCCTATTCTAAGAAGTACTGATCTAGACCTTCATTGTGACTGGTCAGCCCCACTGCTGGGCGGGTGTTAGAGCAGGTTGCGAGCACATTAGGTCAGTCGGGCCCCGGGTGGCAAAGTGGAGTACCTTCATGGCATCGTGCAGCTCCTTGGCCTCGTAGCTGTATGGCGGGTACATCAGGGCCACAATGAGTCTCTCAAATTTGCCACTCAGCTCTGACTTTAAGGTCTCAGTGAGGTCCTAAGGCAGGCAAAAAGAAAGGTTGAGACGACTTATCTTCTAAGCCCATGGAGTGTAGGCAGCAGGTGAAGGCTGGCCTGGGGGACTCTTCCTTCCCACATGGACTCTGTCCTGTTGGTGTGATGACACAGACATGTGACAGCTCAGCACACAGTCCAATACTGGGCACTTTCTAAACTCAGGAAAATAGGATTGCCATTGCTTTCGGGACTGCAAGATTGGAGGGTGGCAGCACCATGCTTAACTTATTCAGTGAGGAGAGGGAAAGAGGGGGTTGGGGAGAGAGGAGGAAGGGAGAGAAGGAAAGAGATTCCAAGATACTGTCTCAACCTGACTCTTCCTGAGGGCACACACGACTACAAGAAGCCACTAGGCCACACCCAGCTGATTTGTACAGGGCTGTCAGACTGTCACTTAAGAGCTCTGGAACCTTAGGAAATTACTCAACCTCTCTGATGTTGAACGAGGAGGATAATGTGTAGCTTGGAGGGGAAAGGAGTTACGTATGACTTCACTTGGGGACACTAAACTTCATCACTGACACTTTTGTGTTAAATCTGTGAGCAGAGGGAGAGACTCCAGGCACCCACATGCCTATGCACAAACCTATGGTATTCATGGTGCGTCTACGAACTCCTGGTCCTGTGCTAAGGGCTGGGAGCAGCCAGAGTGGCCCTAGAGTATCCAGAGGCAGGCGAGGAACATGCAAGTAACTTGCCTGTGAGAAGCGTGTGCCTGTGCTGTGAAACAGAAGGGAGCCAGGCGTTGTCAGAGAGCAGGGAAGTGGAAAGTCAGTTCAGGTAGTGGGACAGACAAAGGTGGAGAGAGAACAGGGAAGAAATGGGGCTAGACCAATCAAGGCTAATGCTGGGCTGGGGCTTGGGAGCTATAAATGGCTCTTGCAGAAGAAAACGGAACAGCCAGGGAAACCTGACCACAGATGAATGGAAGTATCGTTTTAATGCAATTATCCCCTATGCACACGTTTCCATCCTGGGAGGAACTGCCCGGTTTTCAGCACCCAGCCCGCTTACCTTTCCAAACTGAGCCTTGAAGGACTTGGCAATCTGCTGCCTCTGCACATTGCTCCTCTTGGTGAGCACGTCTATGATGGCCTGCTCATTGGTTCCTGCAGGAGTGTACAGTATGAGAATCCCCTCTCCCTCGGGGGAGGGGGGCATCAGAAAAGACTGAAGTGGGGGGTGGGTGGATGGGGGAGCTGCAAATGTCTAATTTCCAGGAAGTGCACCTCTTGGTTCCCCATCTCCAACACTTACATAGTGTTGGGTATGGCTCAGGCTTGACTTCATAGCATAACAACCAAGGGCAGGGAGTTCTGGACAACAACTGTGGACCTTTGAAGCTTGCCCAAGGGAGGCATCCTAAGTCTTTTCCTTGTGTTGGTCACATCAGAGGAATATCACAGAGAAGTCCAGACCGTTGGGTCTGAGAGTCGGCCTTGTATGTCATGGACAAGTAGGCTCATTTCCTGGAGTCTGCATTTGCTCATATTGGAAGTGGGGATAACAGTAAAGTTTTCACGGGAAACAGTGGGTGTGAGGATGCAGTCTAGGCCCCTCTGGGCACGGCAGGTCTCTTTAGTGTCCCAACTCACTGGGCAGAGCCAGCTGAGAGGTGACTCCTACCTGGAGTGAGACCAAGTCCTAGGGTAAACCGGTCCCTTCCCACTCAAGGTCATGTGAGGTGTGGGAAGCAGCTGGCTGTCTGGTCAGCCAGTGTGGGGTAGAGGACAAGCTGTAGGATCCATGTGGCTGATTGCCCTGGCCTCAACGCCACACCTAAGCTCCCCTCCCATGCCCACAGCGGGCCTGGTGCCAATCCGTCTTCCTCTGATGGACTGGGAAGTGTGTGTCTATGAAGCAGAAGGGAACCAGCAAGTCCAGCAGCCATTTTACAGGTGAGAAACCTCAGACTGATGGCCTTCCCTGTCACTGTCACTTGGGAAGGAACAGCCATCCACCTCAGAGCCGGTGGGATGCTTGTAAGTAACCGAGTCACTCAGAGTAAGATGGGGGCCCCCCGTCTATGCCTGACTGCCCCTGGCATCCACTTTCCGAGGATGTGGAATGTGAGGACCTAGCAGTCAGGCCATGGGCAGTAACTCACCAATCCCCTTCATGGCTTTGTAGAGGGTCTCTGCATCAGGGTCTGGGTTGAAGTGAGAACTACCCTTTACGCTGACGCCCTCCTGTTCAACCTGCAAGACAAACAGGCCTGCTCATCATGGAAAATACGGGAAAGGTAGGGGAACCTCCTGGCTTACCATGTAGTTCACTTTGTTAAGCTAAGGACTTCCCCTGAGCTCTGAGACCAGATGGAGCCTTGCAGGGCAGTGGCTGGGTGCTCCAACTCTTGATCTAATAGACTGGTACAGCTGGGACCAGAGCTTGTAAAAGGAAACTACCTGTTGGCTGAGGGCAGATAGAGGACTGGTCACACACAGTTCTCTTCAGCACCGTGTACAGAAGGATGGGTGGAAAAGAACTCACAAGGAATAGCTTTGTGTCTAGATGTGGCATCTGGACATGGTTTTCTGCTTGTGAGGAAGGCTCTAAGCCTATTCTGGTCTTTCCTGTGGTGAGGTGTGGATATTTCAGAGGGCCAGGAGACACGCTGAGCGTCCCCAAAGCTCAGGCGGTTTGCAAGACTATGGGGTCATATTGGGCAGAGGGTTAAGTTTAGAGAGAACTGCAGGATGTTCTATGGATTATGGAATAAACTTGATAATCAAAGTACCCAGACCCTTGTCTTACAAGCTTCCAATCCAGGGCCCGTGCAAAGGCCATTTATCTGTGTGCTCTGCATAGTTTATCAGATGTTTAGGATGCAGGACCCTTCTGACGTGTGTGTTTTAGGGGGAGGGGTGGTGAAGAGTGGAGGGAATTAGGGATAGGGTTGAGTGAGGGAGACCTGGGTCCTTCAGATGGAGAGTTTAGTCAAACCCATCTGGTCATTCACCCGCCTGCTCACACAGCTCTTCCGTTGCTCCCCATCCATCCACCTGCCTTCCAACTCACACGTTCACTCAACCATTCACCAATTCTCTACCCAGGCTGCATGGTCCTTACATCCATCTGCCTGCCCCTCCCATTCATCCTGCTTCCTTCTTCTTTCTGTCTCCTCTCCCCCCATTTGTCTCCTTTTCTCTTAGTTTTCTTTCAAGTATCCTCCACCTATCTTTCCTTTTTCCCCTACACTCATTGTCTATCTATCCGTCTACTCAAGCCTCAGGTTAGATCCTGAGGATACACAGCCGGTCCCCACCGATGGTACCTCCATAAGGGTCCTGCTCCTGAGAAAGGAACAAGGCATCTTTCTGTGCCCTTTGGTTGATTTTCACATGTCCAGAAATAGAGTTTCCCTTCCCATTTATTGCACCATGCTTTATAACAGGAACTGTTAGAAATAATTCCTAGGGAAAGTTTCACACACACACACACACACACACACACACACACACACACACACACACACACACACTCCTTGCTTCTGAGGTCACCCACTGCTACTACTAGAAGTCTATGTGCGCATTCTCTGTAAAAGTGCATTACACGTGTTGCCACCTTCCCCAGCAGTCGTATTAGGTGCCAATGCCCCACTTTACAGGCTAGGAGCCTGGGCTTGGTGGCATAGCTAGTAAGCTGGCACTTTACCCGCAGCCTGATTCAGAACCTAAGCTCTGTCTACCCCTCCCCCACTCTTCAGATGATTCACACTTTTCCAGACACTGTGTTTTTATTGGAATGTTTCACTGCAGAGAGCCTCACCCATAGACATGTGGGTTTTCTGTGGGGTGTGGAGTGGGCAGCATTTAAGTTCTCACTTCCTAGTGTCTCTGCCTGAGCTGAAGTAGTGTCAGAAACATAGTCATTGAGGAGTGTCCCTCATACCATTCAGGGACCTGTATTTGTCAGCAGCTCCAGGGGTGGCTCAGATATCACCACATTGAGAAGCCTGTCTCTCTTCCCTTGCTAAGGTTCTATAGAAAGAGAGCAGCATTCTGGGTGCCAAGGATGGGACATTGCCTGGAGTGGAGATTAGGGGGCCATCTATCCCAGCTCCCATGTCAGCCTCAGGCTTCTGATGGAGCTACCCTGAGGCCAATGAGTCCAGACAGACACACTCCCAGGAAAAAGGCAATGCAGGCAGTCCTGGATGCTATGGCTAGAACACCTTCTGTCGTGGGCATGCAGGAACTGCCATACTTTCGTCTGATCCCTTCACTGGCTATCTCCTCAAGAGGGCCACAAAGGGGGAGCCTGTTTTGAAGACAGGCACTGTCTGTTACTCTTCTGCTATCTCCAGTCCTGTATTTAATCCAGCTTTGTACTCAGGGGACTTTTGGTCCTCACTGGCAGCCTGGACAGATACAGAGGCCTTGCTGCCCCGAGTCTGCTCTCCTAAGGGTCAGAGATCTGGATGACGGAGTGCATCTGGACTCAGGCTGCCCAGACCTAAACCCTTACTAGTGTGGCAGCTGTGGTCCTGGAGTCTCCACTTCCTCCCTTGTGTGTAAAGCCACTCGTCCTACAGACTTGCTGTGAGGTTCCAGTGACACTGGTGAGAGATGCCCACAGGAGTGTCCCTATCCATACAGAAGATTCTGAGAGTATCAGTATCATCTTGCCAATCCAATCAGATCCCCAAGAGGATGGCCCTTGCCCCCGCCCTTTGGAGTGCAGAGCTTAGAATCAGGCTATTTCGGCCAGCATCTGACTGTAGGAACTTCCCAACACTCAGATCCCTGCTGTGCGCACCTGCACAAGGCGTGTTGCCAGCAGCTGCTGTGACGCTATGCACAGCCGCCGCTCGGGCTGCTTTCCCCAGAGGGTCAGGATGATAGCTCATCTCTTCCTGTCTTCTAGTCTGTCCTATCTGTCCAGAGACCCCCGGGCATCTACACCTACAGCTTCTCTCTGGATGATGTCACAGCAACAAAGATTTTCCTGAAGCTGGACCAACTTGGATCTTCTGCCTATAAGGAACCCGGGGGTTGTGCAGAGTCTTTGGGCTTTCTCTAATCTAAGCTGCCTGAGGGAGCTGAGCAAGCTACCTGGTGTCCCAGAGCCTCAGCTTTTCCCTCTGACAGTGCCCCAGCCGGGATGAGGAAGGTGCATAGCACATGTAGCCTTGTGCCTGCCCACGAAGTGTTTCGGCCGTACGTGGCTCCCGTGGCTAAGTCCCGCTGCCAACACCCCCTTCTCCCAGTTTTGGAAAAATACGCTCGGTGCCCTGTGATGCAGTCTATTCCCTTTCATACTTTGGGCTGATACTTTCATACTGATGGGTTCCATCAATGGCTATGTATGTGTTCTCCCGACATATTCTCTAGTTTAAAGTGTAAAGAGGTTCAGAAGTCGAGCTCCAACCCCTTAGCCCGTTATCCAAGTCCCTTGCTTGATGTTCCTTCCATCCCGGATCCTTCTCCAGACCCAGCTCCAACCCATCCGAACATTCAAATGCTCAAACAGTGCAATGTTTCTTTTCCGAAGTCAGCCTCCTGGGCCTCCGAGCGCCTTTCACACACTGCTACTTCTGCAAGGAGCAGCCTGCTGGAGTCTCTCCAAGCACAAACTCACGCACTCACAGAGGCACTAAAGTGGCTTTTCCCCTACCGAAGTCTCCCTCTGGACTCTCGAATCCTTTAGCTTTCTCTTTGCAGTTAAAAAAAAAAATTCTTTTTTAAATGTTCTTGTTTTGTTTTATTTCTAACTCTTACTTTTCAAACCTTAACTCTTCTAAGCGTGGGCAGGGTTTTCCTCCCAGTTTCCTCACTGGGACTTGGCCTAGCAGGTTCAGCCTTGACTTTTTCTGTGTCCCCCGCACCCCCAACAAGGACTAGGGACCCATCTCCCCCAGATCATTGCAACTTACCCAGGCTTTCCACCAGGCCATCCTGTCTGCTGCTTTTCCCAGGGAGATGAAGAAACACTAGTTGGCCTCTGCTCAGTGACTGGACACAACTACTCCCTGATAGAGGTGTGGTTGTGTACACAGGTCCAGCCCCACCCAGCCCTCCCTCCCTCCACCTCAGGCTCCGCTTGGCTCTGGGCCCCTCCTGTGACTCCCAGACCCCACCCAGGCACTGCCCGGGCCTGCCCTGAGAATGTTTGGGCTGTGGCTGTCACATAGCTTGGAAACTCTGAGGTAGCGTTTGAAAGTAAACATGACTGTAGCTTCTTGAGGTTGGCTAGACCTCAATCACAGAAAGAAGGAACCCACAGAAGCTCTTCTTCTTACTGCCATCTTTGCATAATTAGTGGCGCAATGAGTTCAGCAAAGGACACGGAAACAGCCACCCCCATTCCCTGGGGTGCACTGTGTCTAAATCCCTCTTTAACCATCCTGTAACGCTGGACCCTTGGGTCATGGTCACAGTCCTAGGAAGCAGGTATTAATTCCCTGTGCTCTAGGGAACCGTTTGCAAGCACCTAGATAATTTGCTTAAATGACAGTTGTGACAACAGAGTGACTGTGTACCAACTCTCATGGGGTGAGAGGCTGCTGCCTCCCACGGGGGAGGGGCGGGGTAGGAGATGCTAGTTGCCAAGGGGCAGGAGGATTATTCCCAACTAGCTTCCAAGAAGCTCGATTTTGGGAATTTCCTACTTTTCTTTGTCCCTCAGCAGAGCTCTTCTTATAGGATCCCTTAACTAAGCTAGGTCCTAGCTACCTTTCAGCGTGAGGAAGTTGCCTCTGGGAGCATCACCCAGTTCCAGGAAGGCTCCTAAAGCCCTCAGCCCTCATGGTGACTTTTAAATCCAAGGAAACCCTGCAGAATGTTTCTTTTTCTTTCTGAAGGGTCAGGTTTTAATGTCTCAGTCTTCGGCCGCAGCCAGTCATGACAGCCTTGCTTCATCTGGGCCTTCTGTACTGGCTGCCTCAGGCACCAATCCCATGTCCAGTCCGGTTCTAACTGGTCCATGTAGAGGCCTATAGCACAAGCCCAGAGCAAGTTGGAAGCCAACCCTGCCCCCATACCAGCGGCAGGACCTGCAAGCCACAGTTGCCTGGGTCCCCAGCAGTCTACACATGAGCTTCGACCCTACACCATGCACAGGCCACCCAGCAAGAAGAAGCCATAGTCAGCTTCCAGGTCCGTGTTACTCTACATGATGCCAGGAGTCCATTTCACAACCAGGAGAGAAAGCTGTCGCATGTGTCCTGCAGAGGAGCCAAGCGTCTCGTGATCCGGCTCAGACCCCGTTGTGGGGCCGCTGAGGTTGCAGAATGGCCTTTTGAGAATGGTTCCGTGATATGAAATGTTCAAAGTTCCCACCCCTGGCTCCGGTGTTCTTTGTTCTACAAACAGAGTTGTCATCTCTTTCTTGTGGCATGGGCAGGGATGGGCAGGGATGGATCTGGGCTGGCAAGCAGAGAGGAAGGTAGCTATGCCCTGGGAAGGCAGCTACTGAGCAGAGCTGCAGGGAACCTGGAGAGCCATTGAGCAACACTGCAGTGCAATGCAGTGAAAGGAAGACGGTCCCAACTGCCTCTGCACAAAGTGATGGTGGACACATTCCAGGCCTTCGGAAGCTTGGATTCCCCTGCATTTTTAGGTTGGTGCATACCCATGCTTGTTTGTATCTCGATGTCCGTACAGGGACATGCATGTGAGTTTCTAGAGCCAGTGATTCTGAAACCAGAAGGGTCTAATCCAAGTCAGGCTTTACAGGTGACTGAGATGGGTCCCCTGAGGGAGCAGCAATGTCGCCTCTGTAGGGGTTCTGGGTTAAACCATCCCATCCATGTAGATTCATATAAGATTCATGTCACCATGTGCCCCTGGCATGATACAGCACCCCCTTAGCTACTGGATGTGTGCCCACTCTTCCTTCACTGACCAATGGCGGCACACAGAACTTGAGCGATTACACGCATGGATGGGGGTCCTCACAGAGGAATTCACTGTATCCTGTATTTCCTACCATTTAGCTGACCCTAAGAGGGTCATGCAAACAAGAAAATGAGGCTGGCAGAAATTTACTTAGGATTTGGGGGTGCTCAGCACCCAGGCCCCAATCCAGCGGAGTTCTGTGGGTCCTCAGATCCTACTATATGTGTCCCCCCCCCATCTCAAAGTTCAGAGCAATGCTGTGGGTTGCTTTCTAGACACTGAGCTCATGGTGCAGCTGTGTGTCTCCAGCCCGGGGAAGGAGCACAAATATCCCTGAGCATCAGAGAGGAGAGCGCAGGGTTTAGCTTGAATGGAGAGCAGGAAGTCTGCTTAGCCTGGGACCTGAGGTGCTAGGCTGTTCAGAGAAAAGGATTTTCCACCGAATCACGAAGTGCCACCAGAGCTAATAAAGTGGAAGAGCCCCAAGGAGGCCTTGGCATGGTGTTTGTGTACGGATAAAGCCTGTGTGTGATGATGGGTCAGGACATGTGTGAGTATAGAGATGGAGCGAGTGCCCCTCGGCTCATTGTAATCACAGACGTTAAGCTGAGGAGGGAGAGGCACTTGCACAAACTTGTAGTTTGAAAGGGAGTGGCCCGTTGCAGTTGAAAATGACCGAGGAGTTGGGAGGAGTTTGGGACTGGGTGAGGCTCACAGACTATCAAGGGCTATCTGGGATGCTCGCCATATAGAACACGGTACAAACAAGGGTTCCACCCAGCTCTCCTCGCAGGTCCCACCCAGCAAGTGGGAAGCATGGTACAACCAACGTGTTCTCCCATGAGGGCCTGGTGAGGGCTCAGGGCGCTTAGATGGGCTGCCAAACTCAGGAGGACTGTAGTTTAAATCAGATGAAGGAAAAGCTGGCCAAAGAGGGGTAAACGTCAGAGGTTAGAGTATTCATGTGGGGTCAATGAAACCACCCAGGCCCAGTGTAAGTGACCCAGCATATTAGATTTGAGGGAACACCTATGTGGTCCCATACAGAGGCCCAGCAACGGCATCTGCAGCTTGATTCTCTGCCTCTGCCCAGTTTGCCTTTTAGCATCCACCCACTGCAGGCCTTCTGGGGGTCTAAACCCTCTGGGTCTCCCCATCATCGCAGGCTCTGCCGTGGATTTTTCCCCTGTTTGCTCTGCCCATAAAGGCACTACACCCAGCTTGTGGGTTTGTGTGCTCTGCTCTGGCATCTTCCTGTCACCTTTGACCACGGAGGGTGGAGAGCTGCCACACACTGCTGCCTCTCATCTGGTCCTCAGATGCCTCTGTCTCCCACCGCCAAAGTCAATCTTCGGGGCCGCATCCTGGAGAGTCAACGTTCTTCTCAGCTCCATCCAGCCATGTTAAGTTTCCAGGTCCATTTGCTTTCAAAAAACATTACTTTCACCCTTTTCAAACTCTGCCTTTTCTAGACTGTTCTATTTTTTTTCCTCCATTCTTGGCTTCTCATCGCATTATTTTAAAACACATCTTAAATATTGTTTATTGGAGCAAGCATAATTCTGTAGTCAGCATACATAGCTGTAAGAAGGAAAAAATATGAATACCATACTCACATTAGACTGGCACTAGATTTTAATCTCCTCTCTTGTATCTTGTTTCTTTTCTTTTCTTTTCTTTTCTTTTCTTTTCTTTTCTTTTCTTTTTTTTTTTCTTTTTTTTTGAGACAGGGTTTCTCTGTGTAGCCCTGGCTGTCCTGGAACTCACTTTGTAGACCAGGCTGACCTCGAACTCAGAAATCCACCTGCCTCTGCCTCCCTTAGATACTGAGGATTTTCTCTCTCCTGGATCCTCTTCTGCAAGAGAAATTTCCCATAGGCCCTAGCACTACGGATGGATAAGGGGACTCTAGAGATGGTTTTGCTGAAACCTGTCAAACTCTTTTAACTGCAGTGGGCTGTAATTTGTTTTTTTAAATCTCACTTCAGGCTCAGAGCAGTGAATTCCCATAGTTTATACGACAAAAGGCCTTCTGAGGTATGTTCTGGGTACAGATGAGGTTTTTGGTTCTGTTTTAGGGAGTTGGGATTGGGGTAGGGTCAGCCTTCCCTAGCTCTGGTTTGTAGGGATGCAGATTCCAGTGTTAAAGTCTGGCATTTCACCCTTTTATGCAAAATCCCTGTTCTTTTGTATTTTTGGTTTGTGAGGCAGGGTCTCTCTATAACCCTGACTGACCCGGAACTCAGGCTGCAGACCGGGCTGGCCAGGAACTCACAGAGATCCCGCTGCCCCCCCCCCTCCCCGCCTCCTGAGTGCTGGAATCAAAGGTGTGCACCACCACTCCTGGCCTGGCCCTAGTTCTCTAAGCAATCATCCAAGAATTTGGCTTCAAGTTCCTTTGATTATAATATCCCTGACAAACTTTCTGACACTTGGGAAATTGATCTCTTGCTTTTAGCTGCATTCTGCATTGGTGAGTTAGTTGTGCTTAACATGAGGTCGTCGGCTAAGGTGGCAAACGTCAGCCCACATGAGCAGTTGGTAGACAGGCATCTGTGGGGTTTGCTTTCCACTGGTAGCCTTCAGTAGCCCAGGACAAGCACAGAAAAGGCAAACAGTCGCCTCCATCCATCTGGATCTGCAGCTCTAACCTGATCATGGACACAAGAAAAGGAGCCAAAGACCGGTGTGGTGGCTCAGACCTATAAGCTCAACTCTTGGGAAGCTGAGATACTAGGGTTGTCATGGGATTGGGGTAGCTTGGGTTATATAGTGAGTCCAGGTCAACCTAGGCTATAGAATGAGACTGTTTAGAAATAAGATGGGGCAGGGATCTTGTGTGTGTGTGTGTGTGTGTGTGTGTGTGTGTGTGTAACCAGAGACATTTAGCTTGTTGGAATAAGAGTAGGCCACGAGCCTGGCCCAGGAGTGGGACTGGAGAGAAAATGAAGGTGTGGTTGAATTGAAGGTTAAAATAAACTTGAATTATGGGATGGGAGTATCTATTTGTACAAATTGGAAGGTTTCATGGAACGGATGAAAGGATATCTGAGCTGTATACTTAGTGGATGGCCAGGTTCAAGCTCTGGCTGAGGGAGGGGGAGGAAGATGACACAAGGGATGGTTCAAAACCGCCACACCTGATGGAGTACTGTAGGTGTTATGGTATCTTGAATACCACCCGGCTGTGTCTCCCAGTATAAAAAAAGAGATGGAAGATATTGGGGGAAAGGGAGGGCCAGGCTTCTTTGATGGGCACTTGATGAGAATCCAGAACTCCAATTGGTCAGCCCTTTACAGCTGGCTCAGGGCTGGTGGGTCCCAGTGCCTCTCTGCTGTTGCTCTTTGGTTGGGGGGGCGGCTGTGTGGTTTGGGGACTTCGGGTGATGCAGGGTGCTGCTTCCAGGCATTGTCAGACTCTAGGCACTTTCAAGAAACATCTGCAGAAAGGGATATGCAGTTCTAACCATTAGAAATGGACAACAGCTAAACGATGAGGCAAAGGTCTGCGTTGTAGCTGGCCTATCCGGCGGAACTTGGAGTAGTTTAGTGAGCAAATGTAAGCGCTGGGCGCCACCTTGTGGAATAGTGTAGCACTGATACCAGCTCCTTTGCCCTCATTTCCCAGACCTCAGGATGACAGCCTAGGCACAGAATGCAGAATGTGGGAGGGTACCAAGGCAGGATGGCCCTAAGCAGGGGCGTGGTGTATACAGGAGATACTCTCAGTCCCCTCTACCCCAAGGTCATAACTTCTACAGATGTTCTACAGATGTGGCCTGTGACCACCTCATAAACTGATCCCTGGCCTCCATCTTTCCTGGCAAGTCCCACTAGGTCCACAGCTCTCTGGGTTCCATTCCTGAGAGGCTCAACCCACCCCCACCCAGACAACGGGAAAACAGGGAAGAAAGATGCAGGAATTTTAGTCACAAGGAATTACATCTCTGGATTTGGGACTCCTGAATTAAATCCAGGCTCCTGAGCTGAACCTTGCTCAGTCTTCTACCCTTGGTGCCTGTCATGCCCAGAATACCACAGGGATCCTGAGCCCAGGGTCACTACTCCCTCCTTTGTCCAAGGAGACGATCTGTCTCCTTTCACAACCTTTCAGACTGGCCTGAGATGCTTGGTGTTGGTCTGAGGTGCTCCGTCAAGGCGGCGCAGGAAAACCAATGCAGCAATAATGCTGTTGATTACAGACCCATCTTTATTTTTTAATTGAAAAAAGTCATATGATATATTTTATCATGTTTTCCCCTCCCCAGTTCTTTTGTTTGTTTGTTTTCAAGACAGGGTTTCTCTGTGTAGCCCCGACTGTCCTGGAACTCACTCTGTAG
>NC_034597.1:25364964-25367107 GCF_900095145.1 Mus pahari | reverse complement strand
CACACACACACACCACACACACACCACACACATACACCACACATACACACACACCACACACACCACACACACACACACACACCACACACACACACACACACACATACACACACACACACACCATTCCAGAAATAAAAATAAACCAGCAAAAGGTCAATAAGATAAAAAACCCAAACACAGCAAAATGAGACAAATTATCTACGAAAATATCATTGATTTTTGCCTTGTAGTTGCCAAGTACTCCCCTGTGTGTGGCTTGCACCAAAACGTGTTAATACACCTAGTAAGACTTCGTTGGAGAAAAGTGACTTTTCTGTTTTCTGTTGACAGTGGGTATCAATCACAGATTGTTTCTTTGAGGTGGGAGACTGTGTCCACTTCCCCTACCTGGCTTGAACTTGTGCAGGCGTTGTACATGCTACATGTCTCTGTGAGGTGAGCTCACACACAAGCCCCTGGTTCTTGAATATAAGGAATGGAACGTCTCCCTGCTGCCTGGGTCCGGCCCTAGCATGTACACAAGACCCCATTTGTAGGCTGGAGGCAGAAGGCAGGGGTGGGACTCTGCCGGGGAGGTTATGCTTGGGTGGGGACATGGTGATGGGTTCTTTTCTGCCAGCACAGCTCTCAGATTCCCAGGGATGTCGTGAAAGGTGGGTAGGCGAGAACAGGAAAGAAGAATGTGGTGTGACAGTCGCTCATGGGGAGTCTGTTGGGTCTGGCTCCTCACCATGGTGAGGAGTGCTTTGGGGACACCTGCTTAGTCTGTGGCCTCAAGACTAACCTCCATTCCTGTGGGCATTCACCAGCTGACAAAGCAGATATGCCCCTGCAGGCTGGGGGTGCATTCTGATGTAGCCTGGAGAGTGTTAGCAAGCTTTCAGTTTTACATAAGAGATTCAAGAAAGAAATAGAGTCCTTTATTATTGGGATCTTTTTCTTCTGGGGACCCTCCTCCTCCAGAGGGTTGTGAAAAAGTCTTATGGGTAAGAAGGCACCAGCCAGCTGTCCCATGACTGCTGTTACGTCACCCAGTGTCTGGCCTGCATGGATATTTCAGTTCAGGTAGTATAGTGGGACTGGGTGTCTGGGCCTGGTCAGATTTAGCGACCCCATGGTATTGGTTAAAATGTAGGTGACTTTTTTTTTCCAATTTTTTATTAGGTATTTACTTCATTTACATTTCAAATGCTATCCCGAAAGTCCCCTATACCCTCCCCCGCCCCGCTCCCCACTCCTACTTCTTGTCCCTGGTGTTCCCCTGTATTGGGGGCATATAAAGTTTGCAAGACCAAGGGGGTCTTCCCAATGATGGCCAACTAGGCCATCTTCTGCTACATATGGAGCTAGAGACCCGAGTTCTGGGGGTGCTGGTCAGTTCATATTGTTGTTCCACCTATAGGGTTGTAGAACCCTTCAGGTCCTTGGTTACTTTCTCTAGCTCCTCCA
Source organism: Mus pahari (assembly GCF_900095145.1). Lineage (NCBI taxonomy): Eukaryota > Metazoa > Chordata > Mammalia > Rodentia > Muridae > Mus > Mus pahari. The sequence goes on along the minus strand of NC_034597.1, from coordinate 25,365,658 downwards.
TTGGGGGCCCTGTGTTCCATCCAATAGCTGACTGTGAGCATCCACTTCTGTGTCTGCCAGGAGGTGACCTCTTTATAACTCCTGACTTATGCCTTCTTTCCCTCCCTTTACCATCCACTATTCAGAGACACTGCCACCTTTAGAAGCTCCAGTGTTGAAAGATGGAAAGAGGTCACTCCAGGCCCATTGCTTTCCTTGGGTCTGATCAACTTGGCAGCTGTAACAAACTACCATAGACTGTGTGGCTTTACAAGCAGTAGGAGGGTACTGTTCACAGCTCTGGAGGGGGAAGTCCAAGGTCAAGTTGGACAAATGTCTGCCACAATTCTGTATTTCTGAAGTGCCTCCGGTTGTGTTCTCATAGGACAGATGGAGACTCAAGCCACGAATTCCACTAATAAGGTTCTACTTTCACAACCCAATGACTCCCTGTGGCCTCATGCCACACTTGAGGATAGGGATTTACACACAGGTATTCTAGGGGGATAGGGCACAGGAAACTGGCTAAGTTTGCTGTTCCTGCTCTCCTTCCCAGGACAGACGTTAGAGCGTCTCCCTCTTTCTAACTTTATAGCCAGGCATATTAGTGTTAGCACTTGTAGTGGCTGTTCCTGGTTGTCAACTTGACTATATTTGAAATGAACAACAATCCAGAATTGGAAGGCTCACCAGTGAACCTAATCTGGAGGCTGGG
>NC_034597.1:25349198-25362068 GCF_900095145.1 Mus pahari | reverse complement strand
AAATAATAATAATAATAATAATAATAATAATAATAAAAATTTAAAAAAAAAAGCAGAGAGTAGAAGAGAGAGGGAGGAAGAGAGAGGGGAGGCTTTCAATGGATCACCTTATTTACCATCCAGATGTCTACATCCTGGGCCAGTCCTGGTGCAAGGGCACCAGGACCTCTGTTTTGTGTGAGCAGGAGCTCCTGCTGAGTGTGGAGGTGTGTGTGGACCATGCCTGAGCTTGTCACTGCTAAAGGTATGAGGGACTCTCCTGGCTTCAAGGAGCTCAAACGGGGTCTGGGATGAGAGATTATGAAAAGCAGTGGGAAGGAAGTTCTGGATGATACAACCCAGGAAGAATCCTCTACCCTCGGGACAAGGACAAGCCTTGAGGAAGAGCATCAAGGCCACCTCTTCCCTCTGGATGTTCTAGCTGTCTCACCAGAAGTGACCAGTTTCAGGCTAAAGAGATGGCTGAGAGATTAAGAGCTCTGACTGCTCTTATGCTGTTCAATTCTCAGCAACCATGTGGTGGCTCATAGCCATCTATAATGAGATCTGATGCCCTCTTCTGGAATGCAGGCAGAACACTTTATACATAATCAATCAATCAATCAATCAATCAATTTTTTTTAAAAAAGTGACCAGCCTCTGTTGTTAAGGGCAGAGCCCCACAGGGTAGTGACAGTCATGGACTGCAGGCAGAAGTTCTGGTCACTAAGGCCCAGGCCAGACTGATGCGCTCCAACTGTACCTGTCACAGTCTTGCTGCAGCACATGTCTTAGGCAATAGGAGAGGGGCAGGGGCATCTGAGTTCATACCTTGTCACCAGGAACCTCTGTTCCAATTTGCCCTTACTCTTCTCATAGGTGGTGTTTGATGGACAGTAGAGAACAGCTGCCAGAAACGGGAGAGGACTGCAAGGGTGAGAGAGGCTTATATCCCATCCAGGTAAAAGCTATGCAGCCCGAGCCGAGGCAGTTAAGGGCAGGACAAGACAGGGAAGTTGGGGTAGAGATAAGGAGCAGAAACCCCTTGAGTGAGTGCTTTGAAGGTCAAAGTTTTACAAGGAAGAGAAAAAAACCTACATAAAAGCACTCACACAATGTCAGGCATTCCAGTGTAGCTTTCGTTTTGGAAGCATGGAAGGGTGGTATATCCATTATTCTCCATGGATTCCACCCATACCATTTGCAAGTCAAGGTGTGGCTTATTTCCACCAGTATTCTCCTTAGAGAAATTCAAGTACAAGCCTGGGTATAATGGGGGAGTGTAGAAGGCTGCCATTTAATTAACTATCAAGATTCGGTGCAACTGATAACCTATGTCATGACCTTTGTGAAGAGTCTTCAGAAGCCCCTTGTTAGGCCCTCATCCTGGTGTACCTGGTCCCTGTGGGATCACACAGCCACCATGCATGTTCTGGGTGCCTGAACACTCAGCCCTGTTGAAGTCTGGTTTAGAGGGCACACAGGTGAAGTTTGGGCATGGGAAGCACCCGACATACCTAGAAAGAGAAGTCTTGCTTCCAGAGGAGGTTTTATTTCCTCCCAGAGTGAATTCAAAATTCAAGAATCTAAGAAATGGAAACCTGGAGCTTGCAATCCAGATGAAAAATTCAAATACACTCGTCTTTGGAAAAAAAAAAAAAAAAAAAAAAGCTTAGGGAAAGGGATTCAGGAGCGAATTTAAAGACTGGGAGGGGCTGTTCCACAGAGACCTTTGTGGAAGATCCTATTTGTCCCAGCCTTTGCAGATAGACGAAGACGGACCGGTAGGAAGTGGGACCAGGGAGCTTTGTCCTGGTACATACAACATGATCTTACCTCAGACTGTGAGCATCTCCCTAGGTGTGGGGCTTGCTGCTCAGCAGCAAACCAGAGCTTTCTCTATACAATCTAAGACCTGCTACATGTGTCCAATGCAATAAACAAAAGCCTCTTAAACTTAGAATTTTGGTCCTTTAGAGATTGGGGGGAAAGGATAGGTGTGACAAAGGGATTCTAAAGATTGTCGGGTATGGGGAGTGAGCAGAGGCAGCATCCTGGAGGGAGACTTGGTATACCTGGCTTGGTATGGGGACTGTGGGGGTTTGAAAGTGTAGCACTCCTGATTGGGTGCTGAACACATCTTTGAGCACAGAGTCTGTGCAACTGGGAGATTTTCTTGGTTGGCTTGAAAGCGGATCTTTGGGTTGCAGTGTGACTGTGTGACGTTGAAATACTTCTCATTGGGTTGAAGGACAATCCTTGTGGGGTATGGTGGTTCTGCAAGGTGAAAGCAATCCCTATTGGAACAGAGGCAGAGCTTTTGGCGGCAGGAGGCCTGTGAGCAGCTGGGTTTCATGACATTGAAGCTGGGATATGCTCCCTGGAGGAAGGACAAAAAAATAAAGGTCACAGAGATGTCACTAGAATTGGGCCAGAAGACTGAAGTTGTCTGACTTAAGGCAGTGAAGTCAGGACACATCAGGACTCAACTGACAGTGCCAGCCTTGTTGATGCTCCTTTGAATCAAATCAAATCATAATCAACATGGAGTTGCTTATGTCAAGTCTTAATATAAACCCAATCATAATAGGGAAAGCTGAGCATTTATGAAGGAGGAAATTTCATTTATGTAGACAAACTACCACAAAACACTGTTAGGACCACGCTGACCAAAGACAACCACAAAGACACCATCAATGGCTGTCTATACACAGCAATTCCAAGGCAACCCATAACCCAGATGCCTAAAGATACATTGCTTTTTAAACCCCTTATACAGGTCTTCAAGGACACCTACCGATTAATAGTCTGTTTAAAGGTGAACTGATGCTGTGGTTAACTTTGTTCTTGGCCCTTTAATATTCTTTTATGATTCCTTGTGGACAAAGGTTACTTCCCCAAAGTAACTTGTGTGAACCTTCTAATTTTGTCTTTAAAGTTTCCCTTTATTCTGTCTCTTTTTACGTACACAGCTTGCTACAGGATGTGGGATCGTCATTGCAGGGCCCCAAAACTCACAAGTACATTATTATTTTCAGAAAAATTCTGATTGTTCATTAAGTTGGAATCAGTAAAGACCCCTTTGATTTGACTGTTTTAAATATGTTGCCTTAAATAACCTGGCACCGAAGGGCCATGAAAGATTTTTCTGCAAGCTGTTTTTAGTATTATCACAACTGTCTTTCTGGTTTCTGTGAACTTAACAATATGTTTGCAAAGACCTCAAAGGATCTCATGATTGTTTGTTTGTGGTGAATTTACTCTTGGCTCTCTAGGCCTAATTATTTTGCTTCCTTTGGATAGTTAAGAAATTCTTATTTCCATTTGGTTTGTTTATATATGTCTGTAAATAGTTGGGCTCTTTCCTATCTTGTTTATTTCTGAACTCCAAGAACAAATAACATTCTAAATGTTGGGCATTAAGTGGTTTCTTTAAGGCCCACACAATATGAGTATTAATAAACATTATACATATATCAACACTTTATACTATAAATGTTTCTATTAATCAATCTGACACCATGAGACCTGGGACAGGGTCTGGAACTGCTGTACCACTCATCGACCTTGCCACGCTGAGCCCCAAACTAAATGCCAGTGCCTCAGTTTCCCCAACTGTGAAGACAGCAGGACAGAGAAGGAGGCACACACACAGTAAGATTCCTGGAATCACAGAAGGCGCTGGCCTGGTCGGCTCTTGACCGTGACTGTTGAAGGGTTTCTTGACTTTGTAGGGTCTCTAGTTTCCTTCCAACAATAGAATTGTTGGTTTGGTTAATCATTAGCGTATGGGAAGTCCTTAGATCAGGTCTATTCAAATGGAAGTTATAGTTTCTCTGAGGCATCTGTAAGGATAAAATGAGGGCCAGGCTCCAAGCAGCTCCAGCAGGGGTGAGCAAAATCACTTACGTACGTCTACTACAAAAATGCCCAGATTTGCACCAAACCTAAAACTTCTAAAGAGTTTCCTGGGTTGTGACTTGTTGAGGCACAAATCATGGGAATTAACTGGAACAAGCAAGCAGCTAGGTGAGGTTCTAGGAAGCAGGCTCTCTAAACTCAAGGCCAGGACATCACCGTGCAGATTTAGTAACTATGTGAGACCCCTTCAAGTCGCTGTGTGTGATTGTGTGTGTGTGTGTGTGTGTGTGATTGTGTGTGCACACCATTCCCAGCAAGGGTTAGAAACAGCTTTCCCCTGTTCCTAAGAGGGAAGGAGAGACACCCTCTGCTCCACCATGGACTTACCCTATAGCTTTTGTTGCCTGCCAGAAAGAAGGTCTGGGTGAGGCTCTGCCTGAAGGGGCCTTCAGGAAGAGTGACATGCTCTGGAGTGGGAGATGGGGTGAGCAGGAACCCTGAGTGCTGACCCAACTCCTTCCTGCTAGACTGGGCTCCAGGCCCCCACACTGTCCTTAAGTGGGCTCTGCCTTAGGCGGTTCCCCCTTCCTCAGGCAGAAAACCAGTCAGATGAAACATCCCAGACTGCCTTCATACGGGAAGCTGGCTGAGCTTGCCAAATGAGCTGGGCTAGTGTTTGCTCGAGGCTGCCAGTCCTGCAAGAAGCTTTAGGTCCTGAAGCCCTGCTGAGTTACTGCCCTAAACAGTTCCCAGCGGACACCTTTATTTGTCCCTGTTGTGGGTGTAGCAGTTGACAGTTTACTTTGTGCCTTGAAGAACCACAGGTCCCAGCTGACACTTAACTTCGTACTGTTCAGGGGACTTCAGGTTTCATTTAACTTATGTCACACTGCCTCCCTGAAGGGACCGAGAAGTCCCAGCTAACATTCAATCTATGGCTCACATTAAATTGTAAAGCCATAAAACTTAAAAGTGCCTTGGGGCTTCCTTCTGTCTGGCTCACCTGTGCCTTGGGATGACACCAAACCAATGGCATCGGGTGGTAGCTTGGGTGAAAGTAGTTACAGCATGTGTCCAGGTTTCCCTGAAAAGCAGATGTGACCATGAGCAAGCAGGATGTCATGGGAGCTGGCCCCCAGGGACACTGAGTCCAATTACCTAGAACTCTGTCCACACAGACACAAGACCACAAAACACATCCTCTCCAGAGACCAGTCTAAAGACTTGGGTGTCCCGAGTGGTCATTGTTGAACACAGAGAATTCAGGACAACTGGGGACAAAACAGTGGAAAGATGTGTCAGGTGCTGGCTTTGGAGAAGTTGGGAGGCTCAGGAGGGGGGTGGGGGCTGTATGGTGGCAAGCAGAGGCCTCCAGGGGAGCTATGTGTTCTGTGAGGGCTCTGTCTGGGTAGCCCGAACTTGGGCCATATTAGTCAAGTAGGCCAGAGGCCCAGAAAGGGTCAGGAACCATGGGCTAGGCTAAAGTAGAGGAAGTTGGAGAGGCCAGAAGTCAGGCCTAACTGTAGAGAACTTCATGGTGTCAGCCTTGTAGACTCCTTGAGCCCCATGGAGAGGGTGGGGCAAGCTGTCAGCCATGGCCATTTCCCTTTCAGGAGACCTGAGTTGGTTTCTTTGTAGCTTACAGGCAGGGAATGGGCAGACAGGGCTCTCAGGAGGAAGCCACGGGCTCACCACAGACAGAGACAGAGCACAGAGGAAGCGTACAAAGCCAGGAGGGAAACGGCCCTTTCTCCTTTTGCTCTGTCCTTGTAGGAGCTACATACTGGGGCCTGGGACTGCTATATGTCTCCCCTGTTTCTTGGTGTGGCCTGGACCTCCTGGGAGGGAGGCTTCAGATAACTGGCTGATTGCCTCCTGGGGCTCAACTCCATACAAGGAGCTTGTGATGCTCCATGTACACTCCCTTCATCCTGTAACTCTTTGCTGTAACTCAGTGGACATCAGGACCACTAGATAAGCTCTTTTACTTGTATATAAGAAGCCTTGATGGAGGCTGGCCAGGGCCACTGGCATTTGACCAGTTTTCATGGACAGAACGTAGCCCAGGACTGTTCTTTTCTGTTTCTATTGTATCCAACCTTGCATGACACACCCAATACATCTTGACTCATTCATTCTCAGACTAAGGGTGGCATCAAAGACATTGCTGGGGCTGAGTCAATGGCATGGGAACTAGAGACTGGCAAGATGGGGCACAGTGGCCATGTCCAGAACCGGATATTGCAAAAGAGGAGGTCAAGCAATTGTGGAGCCCTCTGTGCGAGCTCTCCTCTGGCCACTGGGGGGAGACGGGGATCCAGGTATCCTCAGACATAAAGCAATACAAGTCCTCCCGCATTCAGACTTCTGTTGTGATGGTTGGCTGTGCCTGGCCTCCCCAGTCAAGCCTAGAGGTCCCAGCCTGCCCATGCCCCAGTCACCTGCATGCCTCTGTTGCCACAGCCACAGCAGGCAACGATCACAGTAGGGTTTGTGTTGGCAGGCAATGGGACTGAAGAAGGAGGAGGAGGAGGAGGAGGAGGAGGAGCAGGAACAGGAGAAGGAGCAGGACCAGGGCCAGGGCCAGGAGCTGGTGGTGATTCAGGAGGAGGGCTCTCTTCCTCTGGCACCTAGGAGTGAAATGACCTGGTCTGTGTCTTGCTGCAGCTGCATGGACAGGGCCTAGTAACCCCCCGCAGAGCATCTGCAGTGTGGGGTCAGTCAGCTAAGGTCGTGCAGTGGATGGAAGGCCTCCCTACTGGGGAGGTCAATCTTGAGAAGAGTAATCAAAGCCCTTCTGGTTTGTAGACATTGAACTTCCCGAAGTGCCAACATCCACTTCAGTGGTCTTGGGTCTCCTGAGGCCACTCCTCTTGCTGGCAGAAGCCCAGCCTGGAGGTTGTGCAGAGGGTAGATGATGTCCGGTGACGGTCTCCTCCACCTGGCTCTGGCCTTCACAGAGGCAGCTTCCCAGGCCACTCTGCAGCAAACACTATCCCACATAGACAGGGAGGCTGTTCCTACCTCAGCCCAGGCCCAGGTGTAGGCTCTGTCTGCCCCAGCCTTTCATTACCTCTTCTGGTCCCCATCCCTCCACAGAAGGCACAGTCGTTTTTTTTCCTCATCTGGTCCCTGTGCTCACCTGGGGACATCCCTCAGAGCTCAGCGTCAGTTAGGATACCCCCGTCTTCCCCAGCCCTGGGTTCTCTAGGCTGCTCTTAGTGAAGTCCTTGGCCCTTCCAACAGATGATGGAGACAAGTATAAAAGAAGCCCCAGGTCTCTGAGCCTGGAGGTGGAGACCTGGATCTGACACAGGTCATCCCTAGGTGAAGAACCCATTTTTAACCTCTGCATTCTACAGGGAGTACTACAAGGTCCACTGAAAGATACCAGTTCAGCAGTGGACCGCTGCATAGGCTGGAACAGTTTGCCAAGGGGCTGACTGTGCTGCCAAAGCCCTGACTGGGGAATGTGGTGAGTCTGGCAACGGGGTGGTCTGGGTAACATTATTTTGAATCCTGTAGCTTTCCCATATCATCTTTGATCTGCATCCCTCCCCATTCACCACCAAAGCAGTGAGACACTCTGGGCTCAGCCTTCAGGACGCCTCTTGAAAGTCAGTGTACACCGTCGCCCTCCCCCTACCCCGACCTCCCAAACTCACCTTCTCGGGCTGTGGGGGAGGCGGTGGTGGCTTCTTAGGCTGGAACATGAAACAGACAGAGGTGGGCTAGAGTGGGTAGGGTGGGCGCTGCAGACAGAGACACCCTGGCTTGGAGCAGGGACATGGACAGGGAGTGTGTGTGTTGGTGCGAGCCCAGGGCCTGTGGTGCTGTGCCCTTTCGGCTTTTCCTGGCCTAAGGCAGCCACATCCCTGTCTGGTAGGACGGATCTGAACCAAGGTGCCGGCCCCTGGAGAGGCCCATGGCTGAAGTGCCACACACCTGTCCCAGCCCCACCTGAGGTGTGGCTCACACTCGTCCTTTCCCTGGGTGAGAAAGCTCAGTCCTTCAGCCTCCCCATACCTCCTTATCCTCTCTCTAGTTTAGTCCCCAGGTCTCTCTGTTCACTGTGCCCTGGGGAGGAGATGGGTCCTGACAGCTCTGCCGCACGCTGTCCCCAGGGCCACTATTCTGTTCCTTCTCTGGCTCTCTGGGGGGTTCCTTCCACCCTAGTTCTCGGGCTCCTCTGTCTTCCCCCACCTTGCCCCCAGGATGCCAGCCAGTGTCATTCTTGGGTCCTGCTCTGTTTTAGCCAAGTCCTTGTTCCATGTCTCCATGACTGGCCTTTCACCCTCAATCCCGAACAGTGACTGAAGTCCCTGGTGGGGGAAGATGGTTCTGCTTTGTCTCCCCGGCTCTGCGGTCCAGTGTGGAGATGTACACGATATGCCCTCGTATATCCTGAATGGAAGGGTAGGTCTGCCCTAGGAGTTCCCAATCTTGCCTGATAGGCATTGCTCTGCATATGGGGCCACTGGCCCTGCAGGAGGGGTCCTGTCCTGACATACACAGACACCTACAAGGTTCGGTCCACATGAATTCTGTGGATGTGTAGCTGATCTACAGTTGCCCTGGTCTAAGGGTGCTGGGATGGTCTCTTTCTGGAGCCAACCTTAGCTTACAGGCCAAGCATCTCAGACCGAGTTTCTGTGTCAGCTAGGCTGGGGGCTCCCTATAACCCAGGCTGGTCTAGAGTTTGTGTATTTAATACTAAGAGTCTGTGCCTCCCCTGGATGATATGGGGACCTTGGAACGGATGGGAACTTGCCAGCTGTCTGGGTTACAGCCCTGGCATAACATCTGAGGGAGGGCACGTGCGTGGGTGCCAGGGCAAGGGGGTAGGTGTGGGCTGCAGGGATTTACCTTTATGCAAAGCTTCCAACTGCAGCACAGCAAGAACAGAGTCACCAGCAAGACCGGCAGGAACATCAGCCAGGTCTTCTTGAACACGATGCCCTGTGATTCCTGGTTGGGAGTAGCGCTGACTTTGTCTGGGTCTTTTTTCAGTGGCTGGCTGGTTGTATCTCTGGCTGTACTTCCCTGTGGCTGATATCACCAGTGGCTTCTTTCCCTATGCCCACCCCTTGCTTCCTATGTGTATACACACTCCCTTCACCCAGCTTGCCTCGACACAAGGAGTTACAGTGGGGTTAGTGGCCTAGGCTGGTCCTCAGAGGGCAGCCCACTTTTCCTCTCTTCCTAGCTTGGAATCTAAGAGATCTGAACCTAAGATCTTTCATGATCCGAGGACGGCAGGTCTCACTGTGGCCTTGGCCACAGTATACTAGGCTATAGGTGATCAGGTCTCTGGGAAAGGGCCAGGCAGCTGAGCTACTAAAGAGGTAGGGCCACAAGATGTGGGTCCACCTTCTAAGGCATCGAGATCTTTGTGTCTCCCTGCTCTGCACAAGAAGCTCACTTCTCCTCCCTCTGAAACTTGAGAGGAACTCGAGAATAGTCACAAGTGGACACAAAGCTCCTCCTGGGCATACTCCTCCCTCCTCCCACCACACTAAACTGCACGCGGGCGCTTGGAAGACAGATTTGGAACCGGAGAGATAGTCCTTGAAGAACGGCACTTTCCTTCTCGGGGTCCCTGGCTGAGCTGAGCAGTCCACATGCCTGACAGCTTCCCCCTACAACAGTGGGAGAGGGTGCCCTGCTGGTGATAGTAAGCCTACAGAGGGGCAGCCACGGAGAGGGGACACAGCTGGAGGCTGAGGACACTGTAAATGACAGGGGTCATCAAGAAGGTTGGTAGGGAGTGAGGCCTGAGTAAATTTGGGTCCATGTCAGCTGCTGGGGATCTGAGTCACTGGCACACATCTTTGGCTACTGCTGGTGGAAACATTGGATTCCTGGGCCTGGGACATCCATGTGGAGGTGATGTGTACCTTCCATATCCTAGACAATCTCTGGCGGAGAGACGCGTACTTGTTCCAGGTGGCTCCTCTAAGAAACTGCTGCAGACTACCCAACACAGTGTTCACTGCTACTTCGGATTCCCCCCCCCCCACCCCTTTGGGATTGTATCTTTTGATCTCTGTGCAGATATGCTTCATCTTTGGGAACTTACCCTAGGACTCCAGCAGTTGGTACTGGTTATAATGAGTTTGTTCCCAATAAAGGAGATGCCATTGTTCAAACTGACTTGAAGAGAAACGTCCCTAATGACCAGAAAAGAGATTGGATGATGGGAAGAACCCCCCAGAGATTCAGTTTGCTCAAACCATTGCACCTCAGTGAAATGATGCTGAAATTCTATCACAGAGACCCCCCTGAGAGTGGACCAGGAGGCAGAAGAAACTACTCCCCAAAGCATAAAGAGTTAACCTCTGCAGTGATGGTGATGGTGACAGTTGTCCTCTGCAGTGATGGTGACAGTTGTGTACTAGGCCGTCATAAGAGGCCTGCGTGTCACATGGCCATAGTGGCCAGGAGCTAAAGAACCAGGGAGGTATTCAAATGCAGGTTTGAATCCTCGAACCCGTTGTCTTCTGCATCCTGCCCTCAGCAGAGCCTGGGCACTGTGTGTTCCTGAATACCGCCAGGGTCACTAACCGGGGCATATAGAAGGGAAATGGAAGCCACATATGGAAGCCACATATCTACAGTAGAGGGGACGCCCCAGATTCTCCACAGACTGGCAAACACAAACCACGAAACTCCCCATTCGGACCTCCAGCAAGGAGGACTTACTCTCCAGTGTGTTTTATCTTTGGTCCAGGACAGGTTATGCTGTGTTCATTCATATCACTGGGACTTTCATCTAAAAGAAAATGACACAAGATTATCAACATGGATGTCCTATCTCCACTGTCAGCCTTGGCTAAGAGCTGACCCTGGTTGAGGGCTGTCTACTCCCCCTGCCTCTTCTTTTGTTCAAGGACACCTGCTGAGCCCCAACTCTGCCCAGCACTGAACAGCACTCAGCAGGCACCTGTAGCTGGGGCTCTTGCATCCCAGGCCTCATTGGTTGGGGATTTAGGGGATGAGAGCTACTAGAAACACATCTTCCCCATCACTCTGGGGTTTAGCAAGGTCTTCCAACAGCAGAGGAGCAGTTCCCTGACACATAAAAGTCAGAGTGTAGAGTCCTTTGTGCAGAGAGAGCGGTGGGGCGTGCTGCAGGAAAGACAGATCAGGTGACGTGCCCCTTCTTTTAGATGGATGATGTCTTATTTAAAGAAACAGAAGTAGTTACACATGAAATGATGCCTTGCCTGGAATTTAATTCAAGATGTCCAGTGATGAGTGTTAGGGAGCTAGACTCTGTGGGTCGTGAATTACTGAGGGAGTCGGCCGTGGGTGCTTCGACACCAGGTTACATTTCTTGGTACTTGTGTTTAGTGTGCCACGTCCACTGACATTGATTCTGGGTGAGTGGCTGCTGTTTGGGCTAGGAGTGGCCAGGGAATGATCTGAGGGCTGGGGGCTCGGGGAGAAGTGAAAGGTGAGTGGCGAGGCTCCAAGGCAGTCTCCTGGGTTGCTGAGGGAGAGAGTGAGTGAGGAATTGTGGGCCCTGGGAAGAAGCCCGGGCTTCACTGCTAGTGTGATAGATGTCGGGGGGGGGGGCTAGGAAGACTCCAGATACAGCCAGGATGTGAGGGCAGCATGGCCAGCTGGTGGACTGGGTACAGGGATAGGATGAAAGCCTTAAGAATGACATCCAAGGTTAGACCCAGGAAGTGGGTGGATACTTGATTACAGAGCTGGAGAAGGCTCAAAAGGGAATGGAGATCTTTCTTTCCCTGCTTTGGGAGCTTAGAAGTGTTCTGTAACGGTGACAGAAGAAGACACTCACTCTTTGACAGACATTATCTTCCCGATCCACTGAGCCAGCTACCTCTGGCTAGGCTTCCAATTTCCCAGTCCCTGGTCTCTCTGTGATGTAATTCTGGCCTTCCCAGAAAGACTTTTCTCTGCATCTTCTAGACTAATCTGGGGGCTGGTGCTCTGTTCCATCTGTAGACTCTAGGCTCTGGTATTCAGCTCTCAGGAGGACAGGCTAAATGGACGCTGCAGGGGGGACAGGCCAGTGTCATGCCAGCCTCCAGAGGCCTTTGGGAGCTGAAGGATTTATTCTCTCCCCATGCTTGTATAAAGGAGAGATGGCTAGACATGCCACTCAGTCCTTTTCCATTGGCTGATGCTGCCTTTAGCTCCCCAGTGCCCAGTCACTGTGACACGGTCAGCCGAAGCAGAAGGCTTGGCTGACTTAGGGAAATGATACTGTGTGGTAATCGTGTACCCCAAAGGTACCAAGGGGCTACTTACCAACGACTTTGGAGTCACTGAATGTGAATCTACAAATGACTTGCTTCATGTTGCTTGTATTATTAAACCCATGTCCACTAATGTTTACTTGATAGGAGTCTGCAAGAACAATATGCACTTGTTGGATCGAGGAAAAGCAGGGTGCTGTGTTCTCTCTGGTCTCAACTTCCACAGAGGGCTACCCTAAAGATGGAATTCTCTGGTGTCCTTACGTAACAGCATTAGTGTCTGAACCGTCATCTGTGGGACTTGTAGGGGAGGCCAATCCTCAGCTGGTGTCACTAAGCTTCCAGGCTAATGTAGCCGGGAGGAGGCTTGCATAGTCTTACTATGATCCCCAACCCAACAAGTCCAAAGTCCACGAGAGAGACACAGTCTGTTCCAAGCTAGACCAACTCAGCTGAAACCATCCTGCTCTGAGACCTTACACACTCCTTAATCAGCATAGGCAATATAGCACAGCCAAGGCCTTCTTTGTACAAGGGAGGAGCTAGCTCCCTACCTGTGGTACCATTGAATGAAGAATATCATTGTTTTCCTGTGATTCTATGGTGTGGAAGTTCAGATCTCAGGAGCAAGGACTGGGACATAGAGAATAGGTCCAGTCCCTGGTCCACCTCAGAGAGCATCCCTCATAGGAGCTGGACCGTTTCAGATATGGGGCCAAAGGTCAGCACCTCCTTCTTCATTCTCACTCATCTTCCTTATCACTCTGGGGTTTAGCAAGGTCTTCCAACAGCAGAGGAGCAG
>NC_034597.1:25343278-25348598 GCF_900095145.1 Mus pahari | reverse complement strand
TCCTCCTCCTCCTCCTCTTCCTTTTCCTCTTCCTCTTCATACTTCTCCTCCTCCTCTTCTTCAACTATGAAAAACTGCTTTAAGGAAGTTGCCTGAGTCCATAGTAGGTACAATTTAAAATTTTGATTTTGTGATTATTTTTAACTAACTAACTAACTAACTAACTAATTAACCTCCCAACTGCCTTTTCCTATCCCTCCTCTCCTCCCAGTTCTTCCCCTGCTCATCTATTCTTTCTTCATTTCTCTTCAGAAAAGGGAAGGCCTCCCTGAATATCAAACAGCCTGGGCATATCAAGTTGCAGCAAGACCTGGCTCACCTACTCCTGCTGTAGCTCGACAAGGCAGTCCAGTTAGAGGAAAGGGATCCAAAGGCAGGCAGCAGAGTCACTCACAGCCCCTGCTCCCACTTTAGGAGTCCCACATAAAGATCCAGCTGCCCAACTGTAACATGTGTGCGCGAGGCCTCGATTTGTGCCATGACTGCTCCCTGGTTGGTGGTTTAGTCTCTGTGAGCCCGTATGGGCCCAGGCTAGGATTCTGCAGGTTTTCTTGTGGATGACAGGCTTGGTTAGTACTTGGACAGGTGACAGGCATTCTTATGCTGCGGCAGCTTTGCACAAGACGGCCTACAGTTTAACAGGTCAGTGGCTAAGCTGATGTCTGGAGGCATCTGTCGCCTTGGTTCAACTGCCGCAAGGGAAGAGTGACAACTCATGTTTTCACCTGGGCTTTGTCACAGTTGTCTAGACACCAAGGCCTGTGTGCTTAAGAGCAGGTGGGCTGCATAGCTGGGTGGCTTTTGCTTTTGTTTTTAACCCAGAAGCACTCCTCCCTTCACTCCTTAGCACAGCAGGCTTCTGACTCTTCCACAGTGTGGGGAGAGAGGCAGGAACAGCCTAGAGTCAGTGACTAGGATGCAAATATCAGGACCAGCTTCTGCCTCTAAAGTCTACTAGCCTCTAGGTGCCACACCTGCCACCACACCGTCCAGGCTTATTTCTGCCCACTGAGAACACGCGGCAGCTCCCACATACGTAGTGGCACTTTGCCTCACATAGGTGCTAAGGGGAGCACAGCTCAGAGGGAGCATAGCTCAGAGGGAGCACAGTCCTGCCTTCTCAAGCATAGAACCTTGGGATCCCATTGAAGACTATGGAGGTCAGGACTTAGCTGCCTGAGCTGGCAGGCAGAGGAAGATCTAGCAGTTCACAGTGGAAGAGTGAGGCTCAGGGCTTCCTCTATCTCCTTTTCCTGCAGGGTACAAGTTCTAGCTATATGGGACAAGTCTGCATGCAGGTACTGACAAAGAAAGACATCATTCCTTCCGAAACAAATGTGTGTGTCTTTGGCACACTGATGCAGGGACCTTGTGATAGACAGAGGCCGTCCTTGTCAGTTCTGCTCCTGGAGGTCAGGAGTTGGCAGTGACAATACCCTCTCTTTGGTCAGCTTCACAATATTCCTGCAGCTTTCTTCAATGGGTGTTCCATGTTCTAGCATCTCTAAGGTGCTGGGGTCTCCATTGCAACATAAGCTTCAAACAAAGGTCTGTTAGGGTCTCTTCTCTCTGTACTCCAATGCTGCTACAAATTGGATGGCCTAAGGATCTCTCAAAAGTCTCCATCATCTCTTCAATCTTGTTTCTTGTGTGTCCACAAAACCAGTACCACATGAATGACACCGTCAAGTTCTGCTGTCATTTAAGAAATCCAGCTTGGGATGAAGTTGGATCCCCTTTGGGACAAAGCTATAGTGACATCTATATGTCTTGGTTGCTGAATCTTAAGAACACACTTCCCCAGAAAGTACTTTTTAAACTAATAATCCCTTCCGAATTCAGGCTTTCTTTAAAAAATTGCATCTCAAAAGGCGGACAAGTGTATAGGTGGTGGTGGTGGGTCTTGTCCCCAGGGCCCCTTTCCTATTGTCCTTATTCTGAGTGGCTTTCTCTTTAACATGCTAGGGACTTTAAACAATTACAAGCCCTTTCTCAGTACTAGATTTTTTTACACTCTTAAAATCCCCCTCCTTTCTCTTGTCAAATAGCACATTTTTTATGTCCTTTTTGCTCCCACGGTTCTCTTAGACCTGGTTAATAGTGAGAAATTACCATGGTACTCCCTGGGTGCTATTCTACGTCTTGAGAGCTCTTCTGTCAAATAAATTAGTCCTTGAAGTTTGAACATAGCTTCACTTAAGCTCTTGGGACACAAGCACAACACAGCCATAGTTCCTGCCTGGATATAGCATGAGTGGACCCTACCCAGGCTCCCCATGGACTCCTTAAAGGCCTCCACTGTAAGTGTTTCCCTTGACATACTGGTTTTCTAAACTTCCATTAGAACAACCTATTAAGGCCTGCTTAGAGCATTCTTGGTTGAACTTTTCTGTCTCAAAGTTCCAAACCTTGGTTCATTTTCTTTGCTGCCAACTCTTTTCAAAGGCTTAAGAATGACATAGACGTTTGTAACCATCTTACTCCTGACACAGGTTTTCTGTATTATTTTTCTTGTTGCTGCCAGACAAAATAAACTCAAAGGAAGGGCTTATTTGCAGTTTTAAGAGTTCAGTCCATCACGTACGGGAAGAAGTCATGTTGGTGGGAAATGAGGCGTTTGGTTATCTTCCTCCATAGTCATGAAGAATAGAGAGATGGACGCTGATGTGCAGCACGGTTTTTTCTTATTTCCTCAGCTTGGGAGCTCTGGCCATTGAATTGGGTTGCCTCTATTTAGAGTGGGTTTTCCCACTTCAATGAAGCCAGAAACTTGCTCAAGATCACTCTAAGAGGTTTGCTTTCTAGGTAATTTTAGATTTCATCAAGGGGATGATCAATTCTAATTGTCAAAATACACAGGTCATATCTACCACACACATCCTGGGAACAACACACACAGGCTGTACATCCCATGCAAACCTCACGCACGCACGTGGTTGTATACATACTTTTGAGTTATTCCATCTGCCCATGACCTCTCCGTCTCTGTCCTTACCTTTTGCACAAACGTAGGTAGGCTGCACAGACAGTATTTCAGTACAGGACTTGGAAGTAACCAGAGAGAGAGAGAGAGAGAGAGAGAGAGAGAGAGAGAGAGAGAGAGAGAGAGAGAGAGAGATGGGCTGGATAGTAGGCCTCAGGGAGTGCAGACAGTGTTTCCACAGTCTTCCACATCCCACATACTCACTGGGTCAATGACACCCTCCAGAGCAGAGAACCCTTTATCAACCCCAAAACAGCGACTTGGGTCATCCGCAATATTCACCAACTATGATAGGAGAAAAATAATTGGTTTGAGCCTCAGAGCCAGGAACTAGAAGCATGATGCAACAGGTTCCTAGACTTGTGATAGGAAGTGTTGCCCTGGGGCCATGGTGATTTTAGGGCATGAACTGGCTCTCATTTAGAGCCCAGACTTAAGGAATGGGAAACTCTCTGGCCCACTCTGCATAAGGGATTGGCTTACTTTTCTCTAACCCTTGGGTAGGTGACAATCCCACCCTCTTGGTATTGTAGAGATGGCTTTACAATCTTGCTCTAATAGACTACTCAGGGGCACTGCACTTGGTCACCTGGTCGGAAGTACCTGCTGTTTGCTATACATAAAAACACCCACAGTGTAAACGATTGCTCCCATTTTCCGGGCTTTTTTGGCCTAAAAAGAAAGAAGGTGCTGGAAATAAATCCCCAAATATCAGAGGCAAAGTGCTCACTCCTGTGGACAGGACTCACCTCTTCCATAGTGTCACGATATGGCTTTAGCAGTAATATCCCATCAGTCAGAGCAATAATCACGCTGTTGACAATGCGGCCTACAGAAGAAACAACAAGTGGATGGACTGAGTAGGAAAGACTCTAGGGATTGCTTAGTGCTGCAGATTCAGCATCGTCCTCTGTGCTAAAGTTGTTCCTCAGTCCTTGGTCTCAGAGTGAAAAGAAGGCTTTTTTTTTTTTTTTTTTCTAGCTAGTCTATAGATTAGGAGCCAGAGGGGTTTGGAACTCTATCAGCAGGCCCAGCTTCTCCTCTCCTCTCCTTATATGGAAACTCTGTCCTAAGGGCAGTCTAGTTATTAAGTCATAAGTCTAGCCACTCCCTGGGCAGGTAGGGGAGCAAGGAGGGCCTTCCTCGCTGAGGATGCCCCAGTGAGACAGGTGGAGTCTGGGGCCAGCTTTAGGCACATCCTTGGGAACAACTTATTAGGAACAGGAAGTCCAGCAAGTTCAAGACCTGTAATGAGCATAGTAAAAAATGGCTTTTAGACATGTAAAAAAATAGCTCAGTCAGGATTCCCACCACACTGGAGGCTGCCCCTGATAACCAGCACTCAGTGACATCACTCACCCAAGACAACCAGACACAGTCCTAGAATCCTATGATGCCCACTGGACAGTCTATAAGCAGAGGCCAAGAGCAATGCTTTGCTCTGCTGCCTTGATCTGCCCTGTGACTGGACAGTCTCCTCCAGGACCCTAACCCTCCAATCAGAGACTTCTGTTAGAGACTGGACCTGACCTTCAGCTAAGATATAACCTTACAGGTGAGCAGCCTTGGGGAGACAGGCTTAGGACCGATGTTAGGAATTCAGCGTGTGAACCTTATGTGGTGACCGTCAGCGCAACATCATATAACTTTCGTTATATTAACTATGCATATCTACCTTGTTGCTCACTGCAAGACCACAAGTCAGAAAGCCTTAGGCAGGGGACCTAATGGCATCTCATCAAATTTCCCCACTGGATTCTATCTATTCCAGACATGTACTAAAGGCCTGTAGTCCTCAGGGACACGGATCTTGACTGGGCACAGTTGATTCATGGACTTAGGAAGGAAGTTGACCAAACAAAGTAAGAGGTAGAAAAGAAGACTTGAGAGCCAGAGGAAAGCCAAGCCCGCCTTCCATGCACAGGCTCCTCAGTCTGCTGGGCCCTTGTGTTCTCTTGTTTCCATTCGTCAGCACATTTGTAGGCCAAAGGCCAGTGAGAGCAAAGTCTACAGAGGACCACATGCAGCGTCCGGCCCCCTCCGAAGCATCCCGAGTGGGGTGCTGTGTTCAGAGGGGCCTGCTGTGCAGGGATAGGAGCACTGGCTTCAAGAGTCAGACTTGAAGAGGTCCAATATCTGCCCACAGACCCAGCAGGGAGCTCAGCTCTGTGGGTTCCGCCTCACTGAAGGTACAGACAGCTTACCTCCCAAGGTGGATTTTCGGATCTGTTCGTTTGCCTGGCAAAAAAAAAAAAAAAAAAAAAAAAAAAAAAAAAAAAAAAACAATCAGATAAAAAAAAAAAAATGACAAAAGAAACCAACGGTGACACAGTGAAA
>NC_034597.1:25275898-25343249 GCF_900095145.1 Mus pahari | reverse complement strand
ACTTGAAGAGGTCCAATATCTGCCCACAGACCCAGCAGGGAGCTCAGCTCTGTGGGTTCCGCCTCACTGAAGGTACAGACAGCTTACCTCCCAAGCTGGACAGTCAGATCTGTTCGTTTGCCTGGCAAAAAAAAAAAAAAAAAAAAGAAAAGAAAAGAAAAGAAAACAAACAGATATAAAAAACAAAATGACAAAAGAAACCAACGGTGACACAGTGAAATGACCCCAGAGGTCCTCTAGACTGAGCCAGCTGTAGGTGTCTGTACCTTTCTAAGTCCTTTCTGCATGTGTGTGAGTCCTTGAGGCTCTATGTCCTTAAGCACGAGAAGGCTCTTATTGATTTCTTTTCTAGAGAGAATGAAAAAAAAAAAGAAAGGTGGCACGGGAGCTATCGACAGCAACGAGATATCTCCAAGTCACCCTGTGGCCTTGTCTCACCTGGGTGAGAGAGGGCAGCAGCTAAGAGGCATTGTCTTTCCCTTCTGAGTTGGGCCTTTCTCTGTCCCTGGTGGGACCCAGGGGAAGGTTTGGTTTTCTTTGAGCTCATTTACATTATGGGGAACCCAGGCCTTGGAGGTTTGGACAGACACCTTGACTGTTAACTCCTTGGAGAACAGCCAGGAATATACACTTGAACTAGGGATTCCCAGGTGGTATACACATTCTAAATGGGCAAAGTAATACCAAAGTCACTTTCCTTCTGGGCAGTCAGTTATTCACTGGGGAGGGCTGGAGGGGTCATGTGAGCCTGCTGAGCTACTGACCAGTACCTGTCCCCACTGTCACAGAGCTCTGGCTTGACTTCCCTCTAGTCTGCTAAAGGCAACAGCCAGACTTCTTAGAATATGAGTCCAACTGTGGATTCCACAGAGAGTCAGACCTTCAGGGCCATCCATAAGGCATCTATCTGTGTTGCTCCCTAGGCTAGAAGCAATATGGCTTGTCAGGTGTTACTAAAACAGACAGAACGCACTGACGCAGGCAGGGTGGGACCTGGCGGCCATTCTAGGACAAGAAAGGTGGGTACGAGGCTCAGAATAATCGATAAGGCTAAGTAGGCATAGCAAGGGGATCCACAATAGACAAGGTGGCTTCCTGTTGGGGAGCAGAGAAGACTTGCCAGGGTTGAGCTTTGAAAGCCCCATGCCTGGCCCAGGTATGATCCACTAGAAGATGAGATGATAATGTTCAGCATGCCCAGTGGGGGTCAAACCAGGTATTTCCAACTCCAGTTCTGCCCTCCTCCGTTTGCCAGCACAGCCCAGTGCAGTTCTCCCCCACGTACAACCTAAGCCAGGTCTTTATCTCTGTCCTACCCCAGCCTTCTCCCGTCTCAGCACCTACTCCTCTATCTGGCCCTAGAATCTACCCTTCTGCTTGGCCTAGCCAACCATCTTTCTGTAATGTCTATCCCAACCCTCTACCCGGCCCAGACTCAATTCCTCCCGTCAGCCCGGGGACAACCCCTTGCCCTGCCCAGCCTCTCCTGTACCCTGCTTGCTACTCTGTACTCCCTGCCAGAGTCACCCTCAGGAATTCTCTCTGCCACGCGAATCTAATCAAGTCTTCCAAAAAAACCAAGCCACAAGAGTACACTACAACAGGCCTTGCCTGGACCCTTGGGAGCCAGTCTCTTCCTGCCCCACCTCCCAGACGGACCCCGGGGTGCTACGTCAATAAACGTAGAGACTCTTGTCTCCTCTCTGAGGCTGGCTGGTCTCCCTCACTCCCGATCCTGCTTTTTCTCTAGGATAGCGGTCAGAGGTTTTTCACACACCCAGACACCCCAGTCCTAAATGTCCCATACCTCCTCCATTTCTCTAACTCTGGATGGAGTCTGGAAGAGTACACAAAGTCGAAACCCCCAGCTTCATATCTCTGGGATTCTGGGCACAGTTGGGCCACCTCTCTTTGTGGCTACCTGTTCCCCTACCTTCCTGTATGGCGACTCAGTACAGTTGACTCATGACCCATCGTGAGGCTTCCATACTTATGATCACAGGGACCCAATGTGCCCTCCCCATCCTTCACTACATCCCTCAGGGTTTCCCAGCTGTTTCTCTGCTCCACTTTTCTAAGCAGAGAATGACTTCTGCACAGCAGACCACACCCAGGCCATGCTTCTAAAGGTACTAACATACGTAGCTCACTGGGTCCCATCTGCTATCATAGACAGGATGTAGGTAAGATTCATGAGTGGAGAACTTCTAGAAGCATCAGGTCCATTCTGCTTAAGTACAATCTCAAGGGTGTTAGTAAACTAAAGCTGGAGGTCAATTTAGGTACATAGTCCCCTAACAAGGGCAATGCGAGGAGACCCCAGAGGTCTCTACAAGCCCTCCATTTCCTCAAGACTCCTGCATCCTGGCCACTAGGGTAGCCTCAGCATTCAGAGCAATATCTTCCTACCTGTCTGAGGTGAGTGGCAGGATAACTTCAGCCTCCGTTGAGTAAGTAATGATGGAGATCCGAAGGTTCGGGCTGGGGACAAAGCATAACCACTGAGAAGCCAACACACAAGATCATCATGCCCAGGAGCAGACAAGCACCAAGTCCCTGCTCCCATCCCATCTCTTTTCCCAGAAGACATTCAGAGGTAAGAACTTAAGGTAAAATTGGCAAAGGACTCTAAAACCCATGGAGATGCATAGGTCCACAGGAGAGTGTCAAGACAACCCTGATCCACCCCATGCTTCATCTCTCTTTTATCCCCCAACACCAATCCTTTTTCTCTTTCATATGTACACACACTCAACGTCTGAATAGGCAAAGAGGCTCCCACACTCTCCAGTAGGGACATTCTCATCCCTGGACCCTGATATCAAATTCTTTGCATCTGTAGTCACTGTCTTTGTTGGGGGTTTTATTGCTGTGAACAGATGCCATGACCAAGGCAAGTCTTATAAAGGACAACATTTAATTGGGGCTGGCTTACAGGTTTGGAGGTTCAGTCCATTATCATCAAGATAATGGAGCATGGCAGCATCTAGGCAGGCACGGAGCAGGAGGAGCTGAAAGTTCTACATCTTCATCTGAAGGCTGCTAGTGGAAGACTGACTTCCAGGCAGCTAAGGTGAGCGTCTCAAGCCTACACCCACAGTGACACATCTACTCCAGCAAGGTCACACCTTCTAATAGTGCCACTCCCAGGGCCAAGCATATTTATATTAAAACCATCACATCCACCTTTCTTCACCCTCCAACTCAAGATCTCTCTCCTCTCTCTCTTCTCTCTCCTCTCTCTCTCTCTCTCTCTCTCTCTCTCTCTCTCTCTCTCTCCCCTTCAGAAGTTTTTCACATACATACCTCTCTTCCCCTCTCTCCCTATGGCTCAGAGTAGGAAATCAGATCCCCTTGGCTTAGCATGAGGTCTATTATGGCTTTGTCCCCAACTAACCCATGACCTCTTCTCCTAGCCCTTCCCACTCCCTAGTCTAAGGGATCACCCGTTTCCAGAAGTTAACTGTTAGAGTTTGAATTGGAAACATCCCTCACCCTCTCATGCTTTGAGTATTTGTTCTCCATCCGGTGACACTCTTTTGCGTGGCTGTAGGATATTTAGATGGTGTCTAGCTGCTAGAAGAAGATCATCAAGTATGGATCATTAATAGTGGTAGCCTGGTCCCTGACCCTACTGTTTGATTTCTTCTTAGTGTTGATGATATGAAGAGCCTTGGCCACATGATTCTCTTGCCGTGCCCGTGAAGGATGGACTGAAACCCTCCACACCTGTGAGCCACAGATTCCTCTCTTACGTTGTGTCTGATAAGTGTGGTCTCAGTGATTTTACACCTGACCCCGTTCACTTTCTAGCTGTGAGGACTCAGCTCATATCATGTGTTTTCTAAGACCCTGAAACTTTTCTCTGAGAGTTTTTGCCTTTGCCTTCGTCTTTCCCTAGCAAGCTCCCCAATCCAGTCTTCTGGCCCTGAACATCCTGTACTAGGTGTCCATTACCAAACGGTGTCCCCCCACCCCACTCTGTTAGTGCACCAGCCTGGGTCTATGCTCTCTCTATTAGAGGGATATTCCCTGAAGCCCAGAGGAGACTACAGTCAGAAGAAGCCATACTTTGTGAATTTCTTCACCAGTCCCTCTGCAAATGAATAAATGTGGATCCAGTTGTCTGCCACACTGCCTGATCTGAAGACAAAGGAAATATATGTCAAGGGGTGACACAGCTTTGCCAGGCAGGAAGGGTAGTGTCAGCCTTCCTCGTATTCCAGTCTTTTATCAGGATTTTTGGCAACCTGCCCCCTTGTTACTGCTGCAGACCATGGTGGGTCATCAGGGGAGATGACTTTCCTCAGTGCCAGTAGTGAACAGAAGGTAGCTAAACAGTTTCATCTACCGGGACTGTGAAGTCCCAAGAAGGACTCACTGGGTCATTATGAAACAGACATGAAAGTGGGAAGGGAGATTAACTAAGAAGGTGACTAATAGGGGTGGGAGGTAACTAGCAATGAAATGATAAAAAAAATACATGTCGTACACACATGAAATTAAAAGAGAAAAATACAGACAAGTCAAACGGCTAAAGATCAGTGAGAATGTGATTTCCAGTTTATAGAAATTTAGAGCACACTATAAATTTCTGTAAGCCAAGAACTTGGATTCGTAGATGGGACAGTGACAGAAGCTCTAAGGCCTTCTGAGGTTCAGGTCCAGTCCCCATTCTCTCCCTTGACAGCTAAGAGAGGTCTAAAGGTCAGTCCAGCTTGCCTACCACACCGAGGGAAACCAGCATCTTCGTAGGCTTCTTCTTGAGTCGGGAGAAAGAAGATGCACCCTTATGGCCTTAAGGCTACTCTGGACAGCCAGGCTGGGATAGTACCCACAGTGTCCTGGTGACCTCTGCAGAGGTAGTTTGCATGAATGAAAAGGTAATTCCTCAGTAGTCCTGAGGGCCGTGATGACCAGATCAGAGTCAAGGCAATGGGGACAGCCATCCAGAAGGCCTGTTGGTCTCCCTGCGTTCAGGAAGTAAGTCATTGAGGGAAGCCTACTTCCTGAGGTCTGATCACAATGAACTTGCCTGTCTGCAGAGCATGACCTACCACTGATGCCCAAGGGATGTCGAGGGACAGTGCAGGAAGGCAACTCACTTGTCCAGGATGAGGTAGAGGTCGAAAATACCCTGACAATCATCTCCCGGTTGACCCTGGGGCACGTTTTGCCTCATTTGTTGTGTCTGGCGATGGTGGGGACTTCTGAAGCCCTTGCTCAGCCGATGGAATAATTTCCAGCCAGGACCATGGTATCGGAGGCTCCCACCTTTAAAAGTGGGAGGAAGCAACAGGAGCAGGAGCAGAAAGAGTGCCGAACAAGGCATGGAGGGAGTGTGGCTCGTCATGTTGACTGTCCCTGGGACTTTGCTAGCTCCTGGGATGCTGTGGAAGGTCACATGGAATCTTTCTCCACCACCTCCGCCTGAACTTAGGGGTGAGAATCACTGCCTCTAACCTACCACGGGGTAGCACTCCACCTGGTATACTCAGGGCACAGGGACCGGGGAGGCAGCTGCTCTGGGGTGTCCTTCCCCCAACTACCTGAGGAATTCTTCCCCTACCTTGGGACAAAACACTGTAGGGTTATGATGGGACAGGAAGGTTGACATGGTGACTTTGTGACCTGCCCCTGTGCTCAACGCCTTCATGCTGACAGTGCCAAGAGACAGTCACAGGACCTTTGCAGGAGTCTCAGATGAGGACTCTCTTTTCCACATCGGAGCCCCTCACAGGGCATCCTTTGGGGACCATCTCAAGGAACCCATATATTTTGTTAACTGAAAAGGCGACCGAGCTCACCAGTTACTGTGGGTGAAGAGGTCAAGGCACTAAGGGGCAGGTGTGCGGTAAGTGGAGGGCTAAATGTGGGTTCTGAAAGCTGCAGGCATTGTCTGACTTCAGAAAGTCAGAAAGGTTGTCAGGGTTCCCCACTGTGAGCAGTTCATCCATCCACTGTCATGTGATGGGCTGCCCAACCTTGATGACTTAACACAACCATTTTATTGTGATCTCAGGTTAAGTGAGCCAGCTCCTCAGTTACGGTGGAGTGGGGAGGCCCCCCCACCCCGGAAAGGGGACCTGGGAAAACCCCAGTACTAGGAAAGACTGGAATAGTCTGGAAGCATCTTCACTGTCCCCTGTGGCCTCTGAGCTGAGGAACTTCAGGGTGGCTCAGTTGGCATGGTCATGAAACCCTAACCTGTGGTCTCTCCCTGTCACCTGGGCCTCTTCACAGTATCAGAGGGCACGGACTTCCTTCACGGAGGCCCAGAGCTTGAGGAGATGGTGTCTGCAGTGAGGAGCTTGAGACCTCGGAGCCCTTTATGACATCATGCCACCAGGCATGGTGTCATTTATGGTGTTCTCTGGCCGGAGCTTCGCCAGGTTGTCCAGCTTCAGAGAGGACACTGTGAGTGGGCTTCCCAGTGCCTTCACCCTTCATCATAGTGCCTGGAGTGGCAGAGGGAGGGGGGCATGGTGTGGAGAGATAGTGCCACACAACCGCATTCAAAAGGAATCCAGGCCACTCAGACAGAAAAATCACGTTTAGGAATGCCATGATCACTTTTCTTTTTATGCCTGTGTGCTCATAAAAATCATTAAGAATCACCTTCCCGCTTGCTCATTTTAAAATAGACCTACAAGGGATAGCACTGGGTCTCCAGACGTCTTTTGTTTGTCATTGTCTTTAAAATAGTGACAGTCTCAAATAAGTAACGAATTGAAATTGATCAAATCTAAGATCCTGGCTTTACAATATTAGAGTCACCCCATCTTTCAGGACAGTTATTGTCATAATTTTATGGGTTTTCCCGTTGAATAGATAACTTAAACTGTGGCCTTTATCTGCCTTTTATTCACTCCTAAGTGGTCTGGCCATCAGGTCACATGACCTAGGCATGTTTCCCCCTCTGAAGAGCTTGTGTGTATGTGTTCTGTCTTTACCCGGGCTCTTGATCTTGTCGTGTTGGCTCATTTACACCATGTAGGCTTCTGTGAGACATGGCAATATAAGAGACAGTGTGTGGCTTGGTTTTTTTTTTTTTTTTTCACTTAATTTTGAAGAAAAGCAAAAGACAATGCACATATTCTTAGATGCTATGCAGATTGTTGTGGGTTAGATGAAAGGCGGAGGATACCATGGCCTAGTGGGAAATCTTTCATCCCTGGGGACATAGCTTTCAGTGGGAAGGTGAGACCTCCATCTATTCCATTTCGTTTTCCAGCTCCTACATACACCATCCACACCAGATGTTGACCTGAAGTACCATCTTTCCAAAGTCCCAAAGAAGTGGGACCGCCTGATCTTTGACAGGAGTCTTCAGAACTGTGAGCCAAACCTTGGACTGAGCAAATGATGAAGCCCCTCTCCTATGGAGTGCTATTGGTAGCCGAGACCTGTTAGGGAGGCATGCTTTCATGAGGAGAGATGTTCACACTGCGGGGGAGGGGCTGGCCTTATACTCATGCACATGCCTGCAGCTCTAATTAGACGCAATGGGTTATAAAAGGAAAAAAATCTTAATTATGGTTTGAAAATTTTATATTTAGTTCCAGTAATCAATTTTTTTTAAAAAAAGAAGTGATTCAAATCACTAGAATTATGTAAGTTATGTAATACTTTTATGTACATTACTTGTTTATAGCAGAACAATTATGTTCTAAATAAATAAACTCATCTTTTAAAAAAGCTAACTGCACCAAGTGTTTTGTTATAGCATCACAAAGCTAACTTACACACAAATTAACTGTCATTTCACACCCTTTTATTACTCTCAAGGCATTTGTGTCCCTGGACACCTTCAGATTCTCCAGTGTTACAGAATTTATCCTAACCTGAGACAAGGTTGCCATTCTACAAATGGGGAGTGTGATGGGGCGGGGTCTCCCAGACTGGCAGAGAGGCCATGGGAAACCTTAGCAAATACCCAGGAGAGTTTTTAGGCCCCAAGAAGACACAGCTCTGGTGGCTGCTGAGCTGAATCCAGCCTGGAGGATCTTGAAATGAGGGGTTACAAAGAATCTTGGGTAGAGCAGGCAGGAACCAGGAAAGCAGAGGCTAGAACGGCCATAGGGGAGGAGATGGTGGCTTGATCATCCTGGGAGATTGGGTGGGAGTTAGGGTGGAGTGGAATGGAGGTTGGAGAGCAGGGGGTGGGGAGGTGGTGAGTGACAGGTAGGAGGTAACCTCCAGCAACGATGAACCAGACAAGTACCCACCCTTACACAGGCACCAAGCCTGGCTTTAGTTAGAGGCAGCTGGCCCAGCTCGTCCCAGGAGACGAGTTCTCGGGAGCTGTAGGCTGCAGACTTGGGACCTGGCTTGACTCTGTTTTGGTGGTCTCTCTCGAGTGCCTCCCAGTCTAGCACCATTTTAGGTACGGGGCTACAGACTATAGACTTTTGGAAGTGTGAGTTGCAGAGGCTCCAGTCCAGGTGCCTGAACAGTTCCCCTTGCAAGTGGGGAATGGCTGCTGGGTTGGGCCAAGTTCAGAGGTTGTGGGCTGTGCCCTGTGCTGTCACTGGGAGTATATCTCCTATGTAGAACCCAGAAGGTGTGGGGTGGGGGAATCCCTCTCAATTATCCCCTCAGTCATATGCTTTTCTGCATGTGTGATTTCTGACTTTCTGAGCTTCATTTTCATCCATAAATGACTCCATCCCTGATGGAGGGGGCTCTGATCTCACCTAGGATGTGTGCTGGGTGCTAGGGTAAGAACCACACACCAGCCACAGATCTTTCCAAACATCTGGAAATGTAACATGTTCATGTAACATGTCTGGGCCACTCATTACTTTGCCCATCCTGGTTCAGTTTGATTCTTCTAAGGATGTATCATCATATGATTTGGATGACATTCAGTCATGAGGTCTCTCTATCATCCTGGTCTAGGCTAAGAATCAACTCTATTGCGGTTTGTTGATGCTCCAAAGTGAGACTTGTCTGAACATAACCTGCTTATCCCTAAGACACGGGGGTTGAGGCTCAATGGATAGTGGAACAAAACACACTCTCCTTGCAAGTCAGGTGAGTGAGAGTCATACCCCATCTTTCTTTTCACCAGGGAGTGAGAGCAACAAGAGGGACTTGATGAGGTTACTCTTTCCCCATGGCATCTCTAGCAGAGAGTCTGTGAGGGTTCCTGTGGATGGCCCGAGTGGAGGGAACTTTCTCCCAGAGTCCTAAGCAGTCCTCTTCTCCAGGCAGGGCTGCAACTCTAAGCCATGGCAGCTGGAGTACAAAGGCTGTTCCTGTGCTCATGAGCCAGCCTTTCATGGTCAGTGAATTAGCAAGCTGGGTGAGCACATGATGGTAGGTGGGGTCCCAGATTAGAGAAAGGCAGACTACATATGATATTCACGTGGACAGCCCAGGGCAGACTTCAGAGAAGTGTGGACTGAGTCTTAGTCACCAAACCAGGTGGAGAGAGCCATAATACACACTGCTTCTAGGGAATAGATGAAATTTCTCTTGCACGCCTACATTTGTCTTGGCATCATAAGTATCATAAATATTTATTTTCTGGGTTTCCAGAGATCTGGTGTCATGATAACCTTTTATAAGCTTGCATGTGGCTGTTCTGGACACATCTATATGTCATCTTGGGTGATGTGCTCAGGGTAAAGACACTCTAGGGATGTCTGTGTTCTTTCTCTCTGGACCCTGCCCCATAGGATTACATATGGGGACCTGCCCTGTCAGTCAGGTTTCATATGCCTTTATACAATACACTTCTTCCTGTCTGACAGTGGAGTAGGAACACTCTGGCCTTTGTTAAAAAAAAAATCTCTGTATATACATGACTTGAAATTGATTTGCAAAACAAAACCCATATAGAGAACAAAGCAAAAGGTTAAGCAAGGGGCTAGAACAGGGTAGTTCTCTACCTTCCTAACGTGTGACACTTCCTCATGTTATGGTGAACCCCAACCATAAAATTATTTTGCTGCTACTTTATAATTGTAATTTTGCTACTTTTATGAATCATAATGTAGATGTCGGATATGCCGGATATCTGATATGTGACCCCCAAAGGGGCCATGCCCTACAGGCTGAGAACCACTGGGCTAGAAAGTGGCTCAGGTAGGTTAAATATTTGGCATGCAAGTACAAGGACATCAGTATGGGATCCCCATTGCCAATCTAAAAAGCTAGATGCAGTGGTACACACCTGTAGCTCCAGGCATACTTCCACAGCTGTCAAGTTTACTCTCAGGATGAATCTGGGATTGTTCTTCATGTAGAGCTTAAGAGCCTGTGGTGTGTCACGGATCTGGTGACAAAGCTGTAGAACTCATCTATGCCTAGCCCCATGACACCAAGAAGTTCTGTCCTTCCTGGTGCCCCAGAAACACATCTGAGGGTTTCCTTTGGATGACAAACCTCCTAATAAAAATTATTCCAACTCTTTAAAATTAAAATCCAAGAACAGATACATGGGTCCAAATTAGCAGCAAAGAAAGAGCCCTCAATCTTGGCTCTGTGGTATCTGAGAGGTCTGCTGCATGGGAGGCAGTGACAAGGGGGATTGGGGGGACACCTGGGCAGGGGGAGAGAGCAAAGGAAATGGCCTGGGACAACTATGTGGAGGATGGTGGCACTGGGAACAGGAGGCCAGGCACAGGTATTCCTCAGGTGGGAAGAAGTCAGTCTTAGAGGTGCAGGGAACCTGAGAACAGAGGTCCTTCAGGAGATCAAGGTTGACGTACGGCCCCTGAAGGGAGAGAACAAAGACGAGGGCACCAAAGTGTGGTTGGAACTAGCTCAGGAGCCTGCAGTGCCTGCTCGAGGGGTTGGGGTCAGCACCAGCATCACCATAGGGTGGGCCTGGATGGAGGGTCTTCTCTTCCCTTGGAGCTGTCTCCAGGCTCCACTCTCATGCTAGAAGCTGAAGTCTGTCTGATGTGGATTCTTGGAACCAGTGGCTCTTGCTCCTTACCTGGCCAAAGGGACTCTGTAGCTCAGTTAAGGACTTGGGGCTAAAAAAGATATGTTGGAGACTGGGTGAGGCGACCCTATGCCACCCAAGGCGCTACATGGGAGGAGCACAAGGAGATGATGTCAAGAGTTCCCCTGTGAGGATACAGGCTGCATAGCTCTGTCCTGCTCACTTTGCAGGAAGAGGATGAGCTACATATCCAAAAAAAAAAAAAAAAAAAAAAAAAGGAGGGGCAGAGGGGACTTAGACTTCGGTTCTAGAAACCAAAGTGATTTCTACTTCAGACTTCCAAATGCAAAATCTCAGGACAGGCTATAAGTACTCCGGGACAGGAACTGGGGTTGAGTACAAGGTTAAGCCATAGCTGGGGTCTTCTATTATCTGGCAAGCGTCTCAGCGATGGCAGCTCAGCACCATGAATCACGCCTGCCAGCCAGTGATCAACCATGGTTTTCATAAGGACCACATCCAAAAGCCATCTGGGAGGCCCCCTAATGCCAGGTCTCATGTCTTGGGCTTTTCTCAGTTTATGAAGGGCAGAGAGAAGAGGATGGCAGAGAGACCTGAACATCCATGGCTCTTATGGTGGGCATCCTATGGCCTAGCTTCTACAGCTAGACGCCAAAGGCCGTGAGTGGGTGGGACCAGGCCCTTCAGGCTAGGCCATGTAACTGTCAAAGGCATCCCCCTTCTCTGGGCCACCCACGAGCATGGGAAAGACAAGGCAGGCTCTTGGCTGGCCTGGACAACTATGGGGAATCCAAGGGTCTCAAATGGGATGAGAGGTTCCCTGCAGAGAGTGAACACTGGGGGAGAGGACAAAGCCTGGTGGAGACTGGAGATCTTTCTTCCTAAGTGCTGACCTCATGGGTCCTCTCTGTCCAGGACCTAGGATTGCTGCTCCACTGGTTCCCCCCTCCCCAAGATGGACTTAGATCTTCTGGGAAGAGAAGGGGACCTCAGACAGCTTTCCAGGGCTTGACTGCACACAAGGAGTTTGCGATGCCTTTGTAGGGTCGCTGTGTCAGCTCCCTTCTCACTCTTTCCAGCTGGCCCATCTCAGCAGGGAGCGGAATTGTGCTGGCCAGTTCTTTCCCTCCTTGTGTATGAAGATGTCTGGAGTGTAGGACCACTGGCTTTTTTTTTTAAAACCAATTTTCACTGTGGGTAGAGGTTTTGCAGGGCTGGTCCTTTCTGTTTTTTATCATCTCTGGCTGCATGAGCCTCGTTGTTGTTTGGTGTGCCTTGACTTACCCACATTCTAAGGGTAATGTCTGAGACACTGTTAAACATGGCTGAACATTGCCCAAAGACATTGTCTGGAACAATGGCTCTGAGGACCAGGGATTGGCCAGTTAGAGCACTCAGTGGCTACTGCCTTAACACTTACGTAGTGCCAAAGGGAGACTCAATTATTTGGAGGGTTCAGGTAGTGTGGGGGAGGCCTGTGTATCTATTCCACAGGCATTGGATGTTACCTTGTGAACATATCAATCCAGACCTGTCCCAAGAGGTCATATTCTCTTCTACACCCAGACCTCTGCTGTCAGACCTAGGCGTGCTTGGGCCCCTGA
Organism: Mus pahari; assembly: GCF_900095145.1. Classification (NCBI taxonomy): domain Eukaryota; kingdom Metazoa; phylum Chordata; class Mammalia; order Rodentia; family Muridae; genus Mus; species Mus pahari. Next base: position 25,330,727 of record NC_034597.1, on the reverse strand, counting down.
ACCCAGCTTGGATCCCAGCCCTCTCAGGGTTCTCTTACCTCTTCACCTCTTCTCACACACACATCATAGCAGGTACAGCAGCAGATGATCACAATGGGGGGCGCAGTGGTCACTGCTGGTGGTGGGGCTGGGGGAGGCACTGGAGGAGGCACTGGAGGAGGGCCCTTTTCTTTCTTTTCGGGCTGGTAGAGGGAAGAAAACCTGTCTTGAGTTTTGTCTGCCACTTCTGGAAAAGGGGCACTGTGTGCTCTGCACAACAGCTGTCACTGTGGGGCCTTTTGGTTTGGAGGTAAAAGGAAGGATGCATCACATACCATGGGGAGGTTTTCCACAGGAAGGAGAGAGCCCCCTCCCAGTTTTCAGATACGGAACTTCACAAAGTACTAACAACCTCCTTCTGAGCCCTTGGCTCTCCTGTGTCAGCCTTGCTGGCAGAAGTCTGGCCTGGTTGCTGTCCAGCGGGCCAGCACAGACAGGTGACTGTCCCTTCCATCTGTCTCTGGCTTCTGCATAGGTGTCCTCACCCAGGCCACTCTGCAACCAGCACAGTCCAACCAAGGCAGGGAGGCTGCTCCTATCCGAGGCCAAACCCAGGCTCCACCTGCCCCAACCTCTCTACAACTTCTGGTCCTTATCTGACGGGAGCTGCAGATGCTGATCCACCTTGTCCCTATGTTTCCCTGGGGACATCCCTCACAGTCCAGGGCCATCTGGGACTCTTACCCTTCTTATCCCTTAGGTCCCTAGGCTGATCCCAGCCAACCCTCTACCCTGCCAGGAGACAGAGATGAAGACATTCATAGGAGCCAGAAGATCCCTATCCTGGAGATGAGAATCGGGGCTCATTTCAGAAGACTCTGCTCTCAGCAGCCTGGCTGCAGCCTCGGTATCAGTCAGAGTTCATAGGAGTCTCCCGAAAGCCTTTGAAGCAGTAAGAGCAGCTGCTAGACCGATTGTTTGACCAAGGTCTAGATCAGAAGGTTCTGGGAATGTTCATTATCTGGTGATATCGACAGTCCCCCAGCCTTTGCAGACCCCTCACTTCGTGGTAGTAGGAGGAGGCCCTGGGTTCAGGCTGAACGACGACATACTTTGTTGGTCATCACGTTTCTGACATGTGACCTTATCAGGATCCTAAGAATGACTCACTGTTGGTTGTGGTTCAGGTGCTGGCAGTGTCTTGACAGGCTAGGGGGTGAAACAGACAGGCATGAGATGTACTGTTGTGGTTTGGAAACTGTTCCCAAGATGCCCTGTGAGTTCAAGTCTTGATCCTAGCCTATGGTACTATATGGAGGTGTTGCAGCCTACGGTGGAAGTTAATCCTTGGCAGTATGCCTTCCTCTTTCAGAACTGGAGATGAGGTGTGGACTTCCTTGCCCCACAATCTCATCACAATATGTACTGCTTTCCCACAGGCTCAAAAGGCTGAGACACTATGAACCAAAACCTCCAAAATCTGTGAGTGGGGGAAATCGAGCTCTCTTCTCTCAAAGTTGATTATTTCATGCGTTTTTGTTGCAGTACAGGAGGGTGACTACCACAGTTCTGTTGTAACTGTGTCACAACACATGACCCTCACCTGTAGGAAAGGACAGATAATCGTCCCTGGGGAACACATCCTGCTACCGTGCTGGAGAGCTCCACCCCACCCCAAGGAAGCCCCTGGAGAATTCTCAGCATCTGCCTCAGCAGGCTGTGAATGTCATGGTGCTGTCCCAGATTCATGTCCTTGGGTGGGCAGAGAGCACTCACTCACCGGTCTGCAGCACAGCCACCAGAGCCACCACAGCACCACAGGGATCAGCATCAGGAGCAGTACCAGGGTGCTGAGCAAAACTTCCTTGCTTGGCTCAGCTGGAGGTGGAGGCACAAGTGAAGTTGGAGGCAGAGGCGGAGGTGGAGGTAGAGGTGGAGGTGGCCGAGGAGGAGGTGGAGGAGGTGGGGGAGGAGCAGGTGGAGGAGGACGGGGAGGAGCAGGAGGAGGGGGGAGTATAGTAGGGGAGCCTGGAATATTTGGTTTGGGGATAGGGTTTGTTGGTGAAGTTGTCAGAACTGTAGAGGTCTCTGGGGCAGGAGTAGTGGTCACTGGCGGAGGTACCTGTGGGAAGGAAGATCACCATCCTTAGCAGACACCCTAGCTTTAATGTGGCTCCAAGGCCAGAATCCGGGTGAGGATAGCCCAGGCTCCTTGGCACTCTTTGGACCTCAGCTGTCACTGCGGTCTCAGCTGACAATCTGATGGACAACAGGTGATCAGATTTCCGAGAGAAGGCCAGGCTGATGCTTGCCCCCAAGATATAGGACACTTTCTTATCCCCTCTCCACCACCTCTACAGTGTGGAACTTGTCTCAGCCTATGTGGCCCTTCCTCAAAGGGTCACAGTCTTGCTTAGAGCAAGGACTCACTGGTGTGAGTCAAACACCTTGGCAGAAAACGCAGGCCACTTGGAGGGTTGGCAGTGATAGTGGCAGCTGCTGTGAGGGCTGGCACCTGCCCACCCCCTTATCCCTGTCCTTCTAGAAACTAGGATGGACCGCCCAAAGTGCCTGTGTAGCATGAGCTACTCATGGGTCTCGCCTAGCCCCCTCCTCATCTTTGACTTTCCAGGAGAATCCGTATCCTCCCAGGGCCTCTACCTACCCAGGGCTATGGAACCCACTGGGATACTTACACAGTTAGAAGTATTCACCCGGATGCTGTGAGCGAGGAAGTCTTGACCGTTGTTCAGGCTAACTTCAACTAGGATGATTCTAATGCACAAAAAGGCAGACCTCGAGAGGCAACCTAGAGATCAGCGCCTGCATGGGGGCTTTCTTCATGGTGACAATTCTGAACTTCTAGCACTTGGGCCTCTCAGAGGGGACAGGTGAGCCATGAGAGATTATTGGCCAAGCACAAAGAATCAACTTGCGCAATGATGGCAAAGTGGATGGTTCAGGACATGGCCTTTGATATCATTATAGCAGTAGGCTATAAACAAGGCAGTGTTGCTTCATGCCCTGTACAACCCTCTGGACTTATAAGGTTTGTTGTCTTAACTTTGGAACACCAGGTACTGACAGTGCTCTTATCATCCTTTGCTCCCAGCTCTGAGCAGAGCCTTGGCACTGACCAATCCCATGGGGATCAGCAACAAGGCCAGGAGGTAGAGTGTCCTGACCTCACCTGCAGACAAACAGATGCTCTACAACAGAGGGGAACCAAATGCTGTATAGCATGAGGACTACATTGTCTCTGGATTTATAGGGCCAAGAAGTATGGGCACTTACTGTTCAGGTTGCTCTATCTTTGGTGCAGGACAATACACGACAGTGGCGTTCTTAACGGTTGGATTTTTATCTAAAGAAAGTGGCACAAGAGGAACGTCAATTGTCTTGCTCATGTACCCATGTCACCTCAAACTATGCATGACAATCAGAGCTGACATCTTAGCGCTTCGGAAATGACTGAAAGAAGATGGTTGGTGCTTCAAAGTCATACGCAATTCTTGGCACTCTTGCATACTTGTGGACCACGGCCATCTTCTCTGAGCTGATGTTTAAAGTGAGACCAAAGAGGAGAGGCCAGAGAATGAAATGAGTTTCAGTTGACCTGACAAGGTTGCTGAGGAGGAAGGGACAAGCGAGGGTGGGCGGACTGAGCTGTGGGAAGAGGTCTTGCTTTGTTTCAAGTCTTCTGACTCTTTTTGGAGCCGCACAGATACTGGACCTAGAGGCCACAGAGCTTGCTGATGGGTTTGGAGGTTGGATTAAGAGATATCAAGGATGACATCGGGATAAATGACCAGCGAGATGGTATGGATGCCACCTACTAAGCTAGGGAATCTAGCAGAGAGGTTGTTGATGACTATTTCTGTGGGAACCTGAGAAGGGCACAATAATTATGACATTCTCATCTGGCCTCCCAAGCTTGGTCTGGAGGCGAGGGCTGAGTGGAATCTCTGCTGGCAAGGAGTCCAGCTTTCCCGCATGTCCCACCCCACTGGGAATGGGTTAGCAAGGGTGGGAAGCTTGCCTGGTCGAGAGGAAGGATTTCTGTGGAAGATATGCATCTCTGAGGCACTGAGAGGGTTTGCTTACCGATGATGCTGGAGTCATTGAACTTGAACCTGCAAATAACTTCGTTGAGATTCTTTGCATTGTGAAAGCCGTATCCTCTTAAGAGCACTGGGTGATGTTCTGCAAGGAAAACATGAGTTAGAGGTGGTATGGCCCTGGTTGCATAGTTTATAGTGGCCCCAGATAGGATTTCCAAGGCCCCGTGAGAGGCAATAGCTATGTCTGGGCCAACATCTGTGGGTTCTACAGCCCAATTCCTTCTGTGTCACCCATGGTCTATGCCAATGTATCTTAGTGGAGCTTTGTATGTGTTGATCACCTTTCTCCACCAGTCTTGATTTAATAAGCCTGCAGAACCCACCAAGCACACAGAGACCAATCCTAAACTCCCATGGTTCCAGTTGGGAGACCCTAGAAATAAGGCAAAAACAGGAAGTGCAGAGGAGGCTCCTGACCCCACTAAGAGTTTCTCTCATAGGAGACATCTTGTTTCAGCTGCAAAGCCAGAAACCAACATATCTGTTCTTAACTACTCCGTCTTCCTTACCTATTGAAGACTACATCTCATAAGCAAGTTCGTTCTAAAAGCAGAGGGTCTGCTCCCTGGCTTTTAGGCCACTACACAAAGGACACAGAGAGGGTCTCTTGGCAGCTATTCCCACAGGAGGCAGGCAAGATTCTCTATCATTTATCTGGACAGATGCCATGGGATAGTCCTGGCTCATTCCCAGGCCCCATGCACTTCAGATGCTCCATGGAGCTGACCCTCCTGAGTCTCTGTGGCACACAGGTTGACCCAGAAACAGCTTTAGGAAACAGTCCACACAGATTCATTTGGGATAGAGGTCTTGGGATTTCCCTCCAAGTGACAAGTACCCTGAATGTACCAGCTTTGCACAAGATAACCAGTAGTTTATTAGGTCAGTGGCTGAGCTGGTGTCTGGAGGCACCTGTCACCGTGACTCAGCTGCAACGAGAAGAATGACAACTTGTATTTTCACTGGGAGTTTGTCACAGCCACCCAGACACCAAGCCCTGTGTGTTTAGGGATAGAGAGGCATGCAGCAATTGGTTGGGGCTGCAAGGCTGGGCTTCTTTACCCAGAAGCAGGAGAGCCCTTGTAGGAGAAGGCTCCCCTCCTCCTTCCCTGCTCAGTCAGCAAACTCCCCACTCTTCTACAGTAGGGGGAAGATTAGTGGCATCCAGAGCCAAGGACTCAAATGTCCTTGGCGTCTATCAGGTTCTAGAACCTGGAGTCTAGATTCTCATCTGTCACCACACTAGCTACTGTTTCATGTCTCCCAGCAATCCTGGCACAGTGTTCCCATTCTTTGAAGGAAAAAAACACTTCGGTCTCCCCCACATGTGGTCCTTTACCCCAGCCTGGGCACTATGGGTATCGAGCTTAGTCCTGTCTTCTCAAACCTGGAACCATGGATCCCTTAGAACACAAAAGTCAGGGCCTACCTGTCTGGACTGGAGGAAGCCCATCAGCTAAGCTGCCCCCTCAGGAGGAGACTTGGGGTTTCCTCTCTCCCTTTTTATCAGTATAAGTACATGCTGTCCACATGAAGACTAAGCCTGTGTGCATAAAGCACCTGACAAAAACAGCTGGCCTTCTGAGACTACACAGGCATGTTCTTGGCACACAGATAGGGGAGCCCTAGGCTGGATAGAGGGTACATTTGTCAGCTTCTATGAGTGTGGCTGTCTTTGTGGATATTTTGGTCAAACATGCAGGTGTCCCCCCTATTCCCTGTAGCACAGCGGACGTCCACTTGGGCCTGATTTCTTGTTTTCATCAATTGATATGGTCACATGGCTGCTGTCCATGTTATATGGATGTGGAAATCTTACATGTCCACTCTTGGCTGCACTTGAAGTTTCTTGGAGGAGCCAAATTGGTCTTGGCATAGAGTTTAAACATCCTTCATCTGAATCAGAGATGCTTCATAATCGAAAACTTTAAAACTTTTTTTTGAGGCTCAACAGGTCTCCACAAGTGGAAATACTCTTAAAATTTACATTTAACCTCATGGTGAGTTATAGTTGAAATGTAGTTGCACCAGAAATAATGTCTGATGTCACCTTTAAACTGTATGTACGCAGTGTATGACAGAACTTGAGTCTCACCCCCAAGATCTACTTCTGTAAATATTACAGAACTAGAAATAGTATAACACCTAAAATAACTGTAACACCAAGGGCTGTGGATATGGGTGTTTAGCATGAGGTGGCTTTCTGACTGTGCTCTTCCTATTTTACAACTAAAATATTTGTTCTGAGACAGAAAAGATGACAATTGCATGCACACTCACATTGCTACCACTGACCATGCCCCTTGACAAACATACATTGCATTATAACCAGTCATAGAGATAACACATTTGCTTGCCCCCTTTAAACCACAAACCCACCACACACTCAGTTCATATAAGTACACAAGACACATGTGCTGGGTATCCTATGAACAAAAGAGAGGGTATCTTGAATCCCTAGCCAGAAGACAAAGGACACAGGGGGTCCCTATGTGTAGTTGCTTCAACACTGTTTAGAAACACATCACATATCATACTTCTTAACGGTAAATATCAAACACACCACAAGCATACATACAACATCTACCACATGCCCCCAAAACTTACTATATACACCCACCACACATACCACACACAAATTACGCAAAACCCACACATGCCACATACGACATGGGCACCTCATAGAGCTTATGTATGTAGAATAACACAGCACACATCCCACAAACAAAGCACACATGATGTATGTGTACACATGCATATAACACAAACACCAAATGTAGACCACAATGTTCTACATAAGGCACACATGCCATGTAGACAAGTTGCCCAAAAGTATACATCACATATCCCCACCTCCACCCCATACACATTCTCACACCACAAGTAGGGACATAGGAAACAAATACACACCGTCGCTCAACCATATGCCACACAGACCACTTCCACCACCTCCACCCATACCCACACTAACACGTATATCAGTACCACATATAGCAAGCAGCTGCTCCTCAACTCTCACCTCCTGCGCATGGAAACTCTACTTCTCTGAGTTCAAGGCAGGTCATTGTGCCAATCTGATGGAGAAAGGGAAGAATGCATAGGCAGGGAGGACTTGGGGGGCCTGGGGAGATGCTGTCATGCACACTGCTTGTGTTCAGCCTGCTCACCGTGTCTACTAGCTCATGGAAATCATCAGAATGGTCCACAACGAACACATTTTCGTCGTTGTCTGTAATCTCATTCAGCTACAAAAGAGAGGGTATCTTGAAACCCAAGCCAGAAGACAAAGGACATGGGGTCCCTAGATGTGACACACAGCTACTTGCCCTCAGGGGGTGATGACTACGAAGTGTTAAGGTCAGAGGGCAGCTTACCCAACCATTAAGTCCGTTTCTGCAGTGGAACCTGTTGTTTGTATCCCCTGGGATAGGTATGGACCATCCCCTGGGAGGTCTGGTCTGTACCAGAGAATTTTCACTAAGTAGGCTTCAGAGGGCCCCTGCTTACCTGGGCCAAGTTACCTTTTGTCTATCGTAGTTGTTTAGACCGACACAGTAAACGTACGCACCCATGCTCCGAGCTTTATCAGCCTAAGAGAAAGGAGGTATTGGTTAAAGAGTCAAAACGTACAAAGTAATTGGGAGGATGGGTCAGACTCACCTCGTCCTTAGACTCCTTCAATACTTGTGGTGTCATTTCCCCCCAAATGACAGCAATGATCAGACTAGGCCTCTTAGTGGCTGACAAAGAAACGAAGAGCGGTATGTTGGTTGGGGCTGCAGGCCCGGGGCTGTTTACAACAGGTAGATCTATGAGCCTCACTCTTCAGCCTCCTGAGACAGGAGCCCAGACACAGAGAGAGCATCATCTATTAAATAGAACCCCTAAAGAGTTAGGGCCTCCCATCAGGTGATTGGGGCTCTCAATGCTCTTGAACTACAGAATCTATGCCTCAAGGGTAGGCTAAAAACACACCACAAGTCCCGCCTGTCCCTGGATAGCAGGAGGAAAGGATAGCTCTTGTGCCAGTAACGCCCAGTGAGATTTGTTTGTGCCAACTCCAGGTAAGTTCCCAGGGCTGTTCTTCTGCCAATGGTGGGCTCAGTGAGTCAGAATCACAAATCACAGTGTCTTGGACAAAAGACCCCCGGTCCCTTAGTATCTTTCCCTACATGGTCCAACCTGTTCCAGACAAGTGCCTCAGACCTACACTCTGGAGGGACATGGGTCCTTCCTTTGCATGGCAGTTGTTCTGGCTGATACAGGAGCCTATGAGGAAGAGATGGGAGAGGCCTAGTGGCCTATGAGCAAATGAAGCCCTGGTTTTCACCCCACAGAGTTCTCAGCTTGCTTGGCCCTGGTGTTTTCTTGTTTCCATTCACCAGCACATTTGTAGGCCAAGGACCAGTGAGAACAAAGCCCACACAGGACCACATGCAGCTTCTAGTCATCTCAGAAGCATCCCAACGTGGGTGCTGTGCTCAAAGAGGCCTGCTGTGCAGGAGGGGGAACACTGCCTTTAAGAGACTCAGAGAGGAGCCTGGCATGGTGGCGCACGCCTTTAATCCTAGCACTTGGGAGGCAGAGGCAGGTGGATTTCTGAGTTCGAGGCCAGCCTGATCCATAGAGTGAGTTCCAGCCAGGATAGCCAGGGCTGTACAAAGAATTGTCTTGAAAAACAAACAAACAGAGAGAGAGAGAGAGAGAGAGAGAGAGAGAGAGAGAGAGACAGACAGACAGACAGACAGACAGACAGACAGACAGACAGACACAGAGAGATCCAGGCTCTGCGGGTCCCACTCCACTGAAGGGGCAGTCGGCTCACCTCCTGAGTTGACAGTTTGGATCTGTTCATTAGCCTGCCAAATGAAGAAAACGTGGTGACTCTGGTGTAAGATGACCACCCCCACCCCTGTGGTAGTCTACACTGAGCCAGCGCCCATATGTGGCTCTAGCCCTCCGAACCTTTTCCAGTCCTCTCTGTAGGTTTGTTGATCCTTCTATCACAAGGGTCTCAAGTCTGGTGAGCGCTTGGCGGATTTTCCATCTGAAGTTGAAGGAACATGAGATGAGGCAGGTGGACAGTGCCAAACTAGCTTCCACCTCTTGCGCAGATTTGTCCACTGTGTAGGCTGTGAGTGTGGGGAAGGCACCAGATCTTGGTACCCCCATTCTGTCCCGGGTCTTTCTCTAGCCCCGATCCCATTAGCACCGAGAAAGTTCAGAAGGTGACAGTGTGTTGCTCAGTGGGTCCCGTGGGCGTGTCGGGGTTCCTCTGAGGTTCTAACTGCCTCAGACTTTGGGTACTCTGATAGAGACTCTGCTTGTGCACCCTTGAGGTGGATGGTGGCATCCTGGGTATGTGTGTCCGACCCAGGGACTCTCAGAGGCAATGCGCTCCTAATGGGGACCTGACACCATGGACATTCTCCTTCTGAGCAGCGTTTTCTTCAGTGGACGGGGCTGAGAGGATGCTGCCACTCTGCTGAGTCACTGCCCAGCTTCTAGCTCATGGTCACAGAGCCCTGACTGCCTCTCTTCCTTCTGCCCCAGCTAAAGACAGCAGTCAATATGCTCACACCTGGGTCCTGATGCAGACTCCATGCCCAGAAAACCTGAATCTGGAAGTCAGACCTAAGGGGCTGTCTGAGAGGTTTGTGTTCCCAAGGCTGGAAAGGAACAGGTCCTGTCGGGTGCTATTAGACAGGACACACTGGGGTAGGCAGGACTAGCTCTCGTGACTGTCCTAGGACAGGGAGGATATGTGTGTCAGGGATTTAGAGTAATCTAACATGACAAGGCTGAGCAGGCTCAGCAAGTGACCTAGAATGAACTGAGTGGCTTTCTGTTGGGACAGTGAGAACCTGCTGTGGACTAAGCTCCCAGGGTCCCATGTCTGGCCCAGCTAAACCCTAGAAGTGGAGGACACCATGCCCACAATCCCCAGTGAGCACCAAACCAGAGGCTTGTGCATCCTACTTCAGCTCTTCCCCATCCATCCCAGGCCCTTCTCTCATGTCCAGCCTAGCCCCATTTCCGCTGTCCAGCCTAGTCTTCTGCTCTCTACCAAGGCCAATGGCCTCCCTTCTATTCAGGTTAGCCTTTTTCTCTGTCCAGTCCAGCCCCTGATGGCTCTCCAGGTTTCTTGAAAGATTCTGCTGTAAATGTCCTTGCGGCCATCGCAAACTCAGCCAGGTCTTTCCAAACCCAAGCCACTGGATGTACCCTGCTTGGCCTTCCTTGGGCATTGGAGCTAGCCCTTATTGCTTCTTTTGAAGTGCCATCTACATAAGCCTGGGGCTTGTCTCATTTCCCTCTTCTAGTTTTCCTCCAGGTCCCTGGAGAGAGGGACCCACAACTCCAGACACCTTTAGTACTAAATATTACTGCCTCCTTCTCTGCTCCCCTTGTTCTGTAGGAATCACAGACAGGGCATCTAAAATTCTCCCTCACAGACAAACTTGCCACCCTCACAGTTTCTTGCCTCTGGGACTATTGGCACAGAGGGCCCCGAATTGCTCACCGGACCAGTAAGGTAAGCAGGTGTGTGTGTGTGTGTGTGTGTGTGTGTGTGTATTTGTGAGTGTATATATAAATATATAATAGATGCATACATATGTATATGGTTTCATGCATGTATATGTATGTTTATATGTACGTATAGGTATGTGCATATGTAGGTATAGACGTAGATATGTATATAGAGAGCAACTCAACTTCCTCAATGGCTGCATGTCCCTCATACCTTCCTATAGCACCCAGCTCTGGGAATTCATGGTCTTAGTCTAAGGAGGGTCAAAGGGGATACTAGCTGCACTGCTGTTTGGTTCATATATACATATATGCGTATATGTATATATATGTATATGAACATATGTGTGTACATATACACATATACATGACTCTAATACACATCTATATTTATGCATATACATATACATGCCTATACACACATATACACATAGTCATATGCATATAATGCATCCATTATATATCTATAAATACACCCACAAATAATATGTGATGTATATCACCCTCCTGACACAGGCAGACAGTGAGCAACTCTCAGAATGGGACACACATCTGCCCAGGCATCTCCTTAGTTCTTCAGTGTTTTTACATCCAGGACCAAGGGAAGATCCAGAAGTGATGGAGGAAAGAGTAGAGAATTTCTGGAATTGCTGGGTCTGTGAATTCTAGTGAAGAAGGTTCTTAAGGGGACTGGTGATCTGGGGCTTGAAGTTAGCTGTCATGGGGGACAATGGAAACCACATGAGAGTCTTCCAGAAGCAGAAACTCCTTTTGTCCAGTCCACTGGGCAAGCCTAGGAGTTTAGACAGTACCTACCTTTCTGAGAGGAGTGGCATTTTGATTGAAGCTCTGGTATCAAAGAGAATGAAGCTCATACGCTGTTTGGGGCTGAGGACAAAACACAGCCCCATGAGAAACTGATGTAACAGCCCTATAGCCTGATAGGAAGCAGCCAGAGAGGGGACATATGTCAAATCTCTGCTCCCACCCCATCTCTTCTGCACTTGGATCATTTCATAGATTGGGACTCCAGACAAACTTGATGAAAGATTTTTGAAGCCTATGGAGAGATAGGATTCCTGGGAAGAAAGATTGCTAAGATGATTCCCTGATTATTGGGCCCCATTTTGGTGCCCCCAATTCATCTACTAATACCCCTTGCACCCCTTATCCCTGATGCAAAAAGGGCTTCCACTGGGCCAGAGACTGTAAGTCTAAGTTCAACCTCAGTGGTCAGCCCTTAAACTTCACCCTAGGGCCCTGTTAATTAAGGGGGAGCCTCCAGTTAGTGTTAACTGGACTGTGCCTCTTGTCCCTGGGCTCTGCCCTAAGATGAACCCCGCCATAGGCAGAAAACTTTCCGGTACCTCATTGACACTGGTGCAAATCAAATGGTGATTAGAAAGTAGGAAGCCCCCCACTCTTGGCAGCTCATTCCAGGCCCACCCTTATTGGGCACAGGGGGACAATCGACCTCATGGGAGACAGCCTCCTGGCTCTCCTGGGAGGACCATGATGGCTATTGTGATGAAGTGCACCCTCTCGTGGTTTCCGGCCTGACAGCTAACAGGGCCAAGATATACTTGGGGAGACTGAGGCCTTTATTACCACTGATGGTAAAAAGTTTTATTATGACCTTTTGGATACAGAAGAGTATGTATGAAAAGTCTTTTGAACAGGGAAAGACAGTGTTTTCTGGTAGAGACGATCCTCATTTTGAGAAGATGCGCCAACAATGCCCTTCATCTCACCCCAATTCTAAAGGCCACTGTTCGGCCCCCAGTACCTAAGATACACTGGAAACTGGGAAACCCCATACGGGTTGAGCAGTGGCCTATTCCTGCTCCCAAATTACAACAATTATACCTTTTGGTAAAACAGCAATTAAAATAGGGACATTTGAGGGCTTCTACCAGCCTTGGAATTCTCCTGCTTTTGTGATTAAGAAAGCCAATGGGTCCTGGAGGTTGTTACATGACTTGAGAAAAATTAATGAGAGAATGATTCCTTTTGGGACCCCCAAAGGGGACTCCCATGGATCCCAGTGATCCCTAACACCTATCATTTGACCATCATTGACATTAAAGATTGTTTCTTCTCCATTCCCATACACCCTGAAGATAGTGAGCAGTTTGCCTTTTCTATTCCTCCTATTCATTGTGGTGGAGCTGATTACAGGTTCGAGTGGATGGTTCTACCCCAAGGCATGGCCAATAGCCCTCCCACCATGTGTCAATATTATATGCTTAATATTTTTCATCCTTTATGATGATTCCAATATTTTATTTTACATTTTTATGGATGATATTATTTTGAATGCCCCTAGCTTTTCGGGTCTCCAGGAGCTTACTGATAAGTGTCTCCATTTTTAAATATAATAATTTTCAGGTTGCTTCTGAAAAGGTTCAAAAGGTGCTGCCATTTAATATCCTGGGCTCCATGTTGTTCTTGGATGCTGTGTCCCCTGTTAAGCCTCAACTTGAAATTCAAGATTCCTATAACCTCCCACAGTTACAAAAGCTTTTGGGAGATATTTATTGGATGAGGTCTTGGATTTCCATTGCCACAGAAGATCTAACACCATTTGACCCCCTTAAGGGAAATGACTGCTCCACCCCTGTAGTGCTGACATCTGACTATATCCAGCTGTTGAATAAGATTCAACAGGCCATTGATTTGGCCACCCTTAAATGATATGATTCCAATCTACCCCTTATTTTGTATATTTTCCCTGTAGAAACGTTGTGCATTGGACTACTTGGTTAAGAGGGTGAACCTGTCCATTGGATCCACCTTTCAATGGGAGGGACTCCTCAAATTTATTCTATGGCTAACCAGCTGGCCAATTGCCTTGTTAAGGGGAGAGATCTTTCCATTAGGCTCTTTGGAACAGAGTCGTTTGCCCTCATTACCCCATTTAAAAACACAGATTTCCCTTGGTGTAGAGAAACAATAGTTGGGTCACTCTGGCCCTAGAGGGCTTTCCAGGTGAAATTGATTCCCATTTAGGGCCATATAAGTGGATGAGTCCAAGCTCTTTCTTTCTAGCCCCAACCCAAATTATCCCACCTCTTTACTGATGGTGGGTGCCTGAGGTCCTCCATTGTTGTCCCCCACCCCCATGGACAAAGGTCCATTGCCTATAAAGTCAGACCTCCAAGAAATTGAGGGCTCTGCCCAATTTAAAGAATTGTCTGCAGCGGTTATGGCATTAGGTATGATTTCTGAATCCTTTAATTTGTTTTCTGACAGTCTCTATGTAGTAAACTTACTGCCTAATTTGGTAGAGGCTCATATTAGGCTTGATTCTAACCCTATCACCCACCCCTACCCCTGCCCTGATTCAGACGAGTACTCTACTAAAACAAAGACAACATCCTATTTTTCTCCAACACCTTTGAGGTCATCAAGACCTCCCAGGGTTCCTATCACCAGAAACTGTCTGACAGATCAACTTTCCTCGGGCTTACAATGCCATACTGTTGCTGAGGCATCTCAGTTCCACTCATTAGCTCATGTCAACTGGAGGAGCCTAGGACATAAATACCCCTAGGTTCCAATAAAAGACCTTATAAAGATCATCTGTACCTGTAGGTCTTGTCAGCCATTCTTACAGGTACCTCCCCTCCAGTCCATGGGGAGTAATCCCCAGAGGCTCCACCCTAATTATCTTTGGCAACTCAAAGTTACTCACTATTTCCCATTTGGGAAGCTAAAATATGTATTTGTGACTGTTGATACCTTCTCCCATGCATATTGGGCATCAGCCCACGCTGGAGAAAAATCTAAACATGCTATTAGCCATATGCTTCAGTGTTTTGCCCTTCTCGGACTTCCAGGTCAAATTAAAACAGATAATGGCCTGTGTTTTACAAGCAAACCTTTTTCAGAGTTTCTCCAGATATGGAAAATCTCCCACACTATGGGCATCCATTACAACCTGAGAGACAGGCAATTGTTGAAAAGACAAAATCAAGCTTTAAAATCTCAGCTACAAAAAAAGGGGGGGGGGGAGTCTTTACCCTCACATGACCAGTTAAAAAAGGCATTATGCACTTTAAATATTTTAAATTTTTCACAAGAAAATACTCAGTTGTCCCCATTTCAAAGACATTGGACCTCTTCCATCTCCTATAGCTTGCTATGAGACAGATGGAGGGACCCACTGACCCACTCCTGACAGCTGGGAGGGGATTCGGCTGCATATTTCCTCAAAGTGAAAAAAAAAAAAACCAATCTGGATACCGGCCAGAGATGTAAAGTATGCGCCTCAACAAGGTGAGGCTGACAAGGACATTTCCAGGGAGTCACCTGCTCTGAGAACCCCCCCACGCTTCTTCCTCAGGAGGACAAGATGATCAAGAAAACGACCCTGCTGCTGACATGGATGGTGCTCCCCATCTTGACTGAGGGAGGATTCGGTGACCCCCAAGTGGCAGGAGAGATCCTCAAAAAAAAACCAAACCAAACCAAAAACAAAAATCAAAACAACAACAACAACAACAACAACCACTTGGGTAATCCCTGCGACTGTAAAGGAGACACCTATGACCTGGGAGGCACCACTCTACAGATTATTGACAGTGGCGCCAATAGTGTTGTCCCCGTTCAAAAGTGGGAAAAACGCTGCTTCTGTGCTAATCGATCTGGGATTGCTCAAAACAAGATGAAGAAGCTTCAGGAAGACCGAGAATGGAGGCATAGAGAGTTCCAAGACAACCCATTGTGGACTGGATTTCGTGGCCTATGACCCTATTTCCTCCCTCTCCTTGGTCCCTCCCTTCTTCTCCTTCTCTTGACTGGCAGGCTATGTGAGCTCACTCAATTGATCCATCAGAGGCTAGAGGCAGTCGGGATTCACCAAGTTGAGGTCCTTTACCAAAGACTTGTCTCTTCCAAGCCAGGCTCTACATATCCCTCTGCCTATGAGCCCCCCTTCTCAGCTTTCCACCTGATCAACGATGAGTAAGATCTCAGATGTGCTGAGACAACCTAAGACAGGTCATGGAGAACCCCTCTTTTTGAACCAGCGTGACACATGGTATCCAGAGATGGGTAAGATCCCCATGTATGGGACAATCTAAGACAGACGGTTTGTAACCTGCTCATTACAAAAACAAAAGGGGGAAATGTTGGGGCCCATTTTGGCCCTGGTTTGGGCCTTGAGGACAAACCCGAGCCTGGCTCGAGTTTTGAGACCCATCTCAGTCACTTCTGTATCGGGGTGACTCAGCATGACCTATTTGGCCCTGCTTCTGCCCCACTTTTGTTGATGTAGAGCTTTGCCATTAGCCCTGTTAGCCACTTCACACCCTCAGTCACCCTTTCCTGCCTCCTACATCACCTTACCCCACCAAAAATTCCCCTCCCCATGTTCAGAACTTATATAAGTGAGAGGCTGATACCATAAAGTTGAGTTTCTCCTTCGACAAGACACCCAGCCTGGTGTGTTTCTTTTGGGCCATCAACAATTGCCATCTTGCTCAGCCCCAGAGAAACCCTGTGGGATGGGACCTCTCTCCTCTCATTTGGACCTGATCCCTTCTAGTGCTGCAAACCCAATACACACAGACACAAACAAACATGTATACAAGTACATATGTAGGATCCTAGTTCCTGTTCTGTTGCTATGACAGAATGCCCTGATCAAAGGCAACTTAGGACAGAAAAGGGCATCTTTGGCTTACACTTCAGGCTATAGATCATAATTTCAGGGAAGTCATAGTGACATGTGATTGAAACAGCTGCTCAAAGTATACCCACAGACAAGAGCAAAGAGATATGAATATTCTTGTGCCTAAACAGTTCAGGACACTCTGAGCTAGATCTTCTTCACCTTCAATTAATGATCAAGCCAAGCCCCCAAAGACATGACCACAGGTCAATTTGATCTATATAATTCCTCAATTGAGGCTCTCTTCTCAAGTGATTCCAGGTGGTGGTAGTTGACATCTAAAACTAACCATCACCATGCTAAACAGGCAAGCCCACAATGACATTCCTCCATGAGGTCCACCCTCTACCTTGCACTTCTGCTGTCATGGTCTTCCCTTGTTCAACCCCCCCTCCCCTCTTTCTGACTCGTATTCCTCATTTCTGAGGCAGGATTAGCCGGTGCTGAAAAGATCCATAGGACCAGTAGATTCTGTTCCTTGATCTGCCTAGATTCTAGCTTTGTTCTCTGCTTCCTACACAAGGCATTCCCATGATCCCAAACCTAGTCTGCCTGCCAGTGGACCACTGCTGATAGGAGCTGTAGTGTGCAGGCATACTTCACATATTTCTCCACCATATCTTCCCAGGACATGTACAAGTCAGCCCATTTGTTCACGGCTTTGGACCTATAAGGAAAGAAGTCTTGAGTCATAACAGGGAAGTGAATCATGCGAGTGAGAAGTGGATCATGGGAGAACTGTTTTTTTGACTTCCCTTCTTTCAACAGACTTCTAAAAGGCTGCTTCTTCTTACCTTGTGCTGAGCACAGCTCTCACCCTGGGAGTCTCTTGCCTGCCCCCCACCCCCAGGTAGAGATCCTTCTGGAGTTCACCCTTTCTTATAACACCTCAAATTCCTCACATTCTCCTAAATTTTCCAGTATTCAAGAGGCAGATGACATTTTCTCCAGGAAGTTGGGTTTCAGCCATGAAAAGTAAGTGTTTGAGACTAGTTTAATCTCTCTCTCTCTCTCTCTCTCTCTCTCTCTCTCTCTCAACTAATAGCAAGTGTGCAGAACAATGGGTTTATGACATCTTCATATGCGTACATCATTCTGCTTTTCTCATGCTGTCCTCACACTTTCTCTTGTCTTCACTCCTCCCACTGGTTCTCTTTTTCAACCTCTTACTTTTCCTCCTCTTCCTCCTTAACAGTCCCCCTTTGACATCACACACACACGCACGCACACACACACACTACTCATGTGCATAAAATACACACACACATAACTCATGTGTATACTACACACACGCACCACACACACTACTCATGTGCATACTACACACACACAACACATGTGTACACTACACACACACATGCACATACACACTACTCACGTGCAAAACACACACACACACACACACACACACACACACACAGAGGTTTCCCACATGTTAAAGTACTCCAGCTTTCTTAGCAGCCTGTAGACCTTAGGCATCCTGATTGGGAAGGCTGCTTTACCTTGGGTGCAAACTCGGCAGCCAGTCCCACAACACTCAGAGGAAGCCTCACTCTCAGGCACTCTAACATGCCCAGGATCATAGGATCAGAAGTGCCCTGAGCAGACCTTGGGCATTAACTCCACAGCCAGTCCCACAACATCCAGAAGAAGCTCCACTCCCAGGCATTCTAACAGGCCCAGGATCCCAGGAGCTTGATCACACCAGGATCTCAGAGTCTCAGAGACAGCTTGACTCCCAGGAGCTCTGACACACCTAGGATCTCAGGATCACAGGATCCCAGAATCACAGCATCACAGAGACAGCTGAACTCTGAGGAGTTCTGACACAACCAGGATCACAGGAAGGACAGGCCGCAGTCAGATATAGGGAGGGCAGGTAGCACTAGAGATGGAAGGAAGCAAGCATAAGAACATAAGCAACAGAAACCAAGGTTACTTGGCATTATCAGAACCCAATTCTCCCACCATAGCAAGTCCTGAATACACCATCACACTGGAAAAGCATGATTCAGATCTAAGATCACTTTTTATGATGATGATAGAGTACTTTATCAGTTAGTCATAAATCACTCCCTTAAAGAAATACAGGAGAACACAGGTAAACAGCTAGAAGCCCTCAAAGAGGAAACACAAAAATCCCTTAAAAATTATAGGAAAACAATCAAACAGGTGAAGGAAATGAACAAAACCATCCAAGATCTAAAAATGGAAATAGAAATAATAAAGACATCACAAAAGGAGACAATCCTGTAGTTAGAAAACCTAGGAAAGAGGCCAGGAGTCATAGATGCAAGCATCACCAAAAGAATACAAGAGATAGAAGAGAGAATCTTAGGAGCAGAAGAAAACATTAATACAACAGTCAAAGAAAATGCAAAAAGCAAAAAGTTCCTAACCCAAAACATCAGGAAATCCAGGACATAATGAGAAGATGAAACCTGAGGTTAACAGGTATAGAAGAGAATGAAGATTCCCAACTTAAAGACCAGTAAATATCTTCAACAAAATTATAGAAGAAAACTTCCCTAATGTAAAGAAAGAGATGCCCATGAACATACAAGAAGCCTACAGAACTCCAAATAGACTCGACCAGAAAAGAAATTCCTCCTGTCACAAAATAATCAAAACACCAAATGCACTAGAAAGAATATTAAAAAGAGGGAAAAAGGTCAAGTAACATATAAACACAGATCTATCAGAATTACACCAGACTTCTCACCAGAGGCTCTGAAAAGTAGAAGATCCTAAGAGAACACAAATGCCAGCCCAGGCTACTATACCCAGCAAAACTCTCAATTACTATAGATGGAGAAACCAAGATATTCCATGACAAGATCAAATTTACACAATATCTTTCCATGAAATCGGTCCTACAAAGGATACTAGATGGAAAGCACCAACACAAGGAGGGAAACTACACTGTAGAAAAAGCAAGAAATTAATCTTTCAACAAACCCAAAAGAAGATAGCCACACAAACATGATTCCACCTCTAACAACAAAATTAACAGGAAGTAACAATCACTTTTCCTTAATATCTTTTAACATCAATTCCCCAATAAAAAGACATAGACTTACAGACTGGATACATATATAGGACCCAGCATTTTTCTGCATACAGGAAACACACCTCAGTGACAAAGACAGATACTACCTCAGAATAAAAAGTTGGAAAGCAATTTTCTAAGCAAACTGTTCCAAGAAACAAGCTGGAGTAGCCATTCTAATATCGAATTAAATCAACTTTCAACCAAAAGTTATCAAAAAAATAAGGAAGGGAAGACTGCTTTATTGAGGCACCTCCAGGTGAGGGCAGGCATAGGCCTGTGCTATACCCTGGCATTTCAATTCTCAACAGGCAACATGAGCACAGGCACTTGCAGCCCTGGCTACTAGACCTCTTTATGGCCTCTTTAGTGAGATGCACATCTCTGCTTCCCCAGGGCCACGTTCTTTGGAATGTTAAAACTCTAGACAGCTGAGGAAAGCCATTTCAAGAAAGGGCCAGTAGTCTGAGGTCTACAGCTGTTTATTTTTATTCATTTTTCACTTAATCCTTTTATTAATCATTGGGAAATTACACATAATGCACCTTGATCCCATTCACTTTCCAATCCTCCCAGGTGCACTCCCCCCTCTTAGAACCTCCCCAAAAACAAAAAATGGGGGGGGGGGAGATAAAATAGTGAGTCTAATTTGTGTTGCCCATATACTCACTGGAGCATGGTCAAGCTCCCAGTGGCCAGCCCCTTAAAGATAGCTTTTATTCCCCTACCCAACCCCTGCCAAAAGACATCCACCTTGAAGAGCTACATTTCAGAATCCTTTTCCCAATTTTAAAGAGTTCTCTTCAATGGCTTCCTGTCTAGATAGCTTTTTGTTTTGTTTTTTGTTCTTTGTTCTTTTTTTTTTTTTGTTTTTTGTTTGTTTGGGCAGGGGTGGGAGTCAGGGAAAGAGGTTGTTAGAGAACCGTTCTGTCTCTCATTGTCAAATCTCAGTCTGCAGTCCTCCATACTACTGCTAAAAGAAGCTTCCTTGCCCTTTATAGTCAGTGGCAGCACAGATCCGGGACCTCCACATGGTTTCAAGCTACAGTATGGACTACAGTGTCGCTTCTGTAGTTTCTCTACTCTCTCCTGAGCATCCAGCTCTGTTGCGCTATCTTTTCTTACAATTTTGTGAGTCCAAATTTTAAATGCATTTCCCCATAAAGATGGTTCCCTTCTCTTTTCCAGGGCCCTTTAAACTCTGTAGACTCCTTCACCTTTGCCTCCCTGCCTCCCCTCAGAGCCCCCGTGGGACTCAGGCTTCTCAGAGCTGCTTCACAGTGGCAGGTGCCAGCTTTGATCATAGCTCCACTTCAGGTTTTCACTCTCAATTGTGATGACATTTTCCTGGATCTGAATCTGCAGCACCTGCTCCTCCATCCACTCCAGCAGCTTGTAGGTGGAGTAGATGTTGGGGTGAACCCAAATGACAGCTG
Organism: Mus pahari; assembly: GCF_900095145.1. NCBI lineage: Eukaryota > Metazoa > Chordata > Mammalia > Rodentia > Muridae > Mus > Mus pahari. Next base: position 25,309,937 of record NC_034597.1, on the reverse strand, counting down.
AGTTGGTCAGTCTGCACCTGGGGTGGGTCCTCTGTGTAGCTGCCCTTTTATTTATTTTCGAGAAACAGCAGGCAGACAGAGCAAGGGCAGAGGAGGTTTTCTGTGGAGGATCAAGGAGTAATTCCAAAGCCCATCCTCCACGCAACTGCGTCCTAAGAGCAAGAGCTCTAGGTCCCTCACAAAGGCAGACCAGCACCTTGTCCCCTGTGCATAGCTGTTACAGAATGCATAGCCTCAGCAGAGAGAAGCCTGGGAAAGTCCCGTGGACTCTGCAGGGATTGGGGTTGGCGGTCCATTTGCACAAGAGAGGCAGACAGAAGAGGGCAGGGAGCAAAGACCTAGAAAGCCTCATGTCCTGGGTCCCACCCATTCCATCCTCGAGTTTCCTGTTTTAGGACTGTCTAAAGCAGATCACGTTCTCCTTTCTCAGACTCCCTGATGACATGCTGCAGAGTCAGGAAGCTGGAGCCCCTGATCCTACAGCTCAGTGCCTCTGATGTACTTCATCCAGTAGTTCCCACACTCACCATACCAAATAGACATGGACAGGGAGAGCCGGGGAAGTCAGGGACCAGGCGTGGAGTCTGTCTTAGTTTGCTTTCTATTGCTGTGACAAACATCACAGTCACAAAGCCACTTGGGAGAAGAAAGGGTTTTATTTCATCTTGAAGCTTACAGGCTACCTACCCTGAAGGGAGGTCAGGAGAGGAACTCAAGCAGGAACCACAAGGCAGGGTCTGAGTCAGAGACCACGTGGGAATGCTGCTCACTGGCTTGCTCCCCATGGCGTGCTCAGCCTGCTTTCTTATACAGCCCAAGACCACCTGCCTAGACGTGGCGTTGCCTACCGTGGTTTGCTCCCTCCATCATCAGTCATTACTCAGGAAAATGTTTTACAGGCTTACCCACAGGCGATCTGATAGCGGTATCGTCTCAATTCAGGCTCCCTCTTTTTTTTCCCAAATGACTTTAGTTGGTGTGAAGTTGACCAAACCCAACCAGCACAGAACCAGTGAGCATCTCTTCTTGTCAGTGGATGGGGGCTGCACCGCTCTGAGCCCGGCTCCCAGAGTAGACAGCCGCCAGCTCGACCTCTCTCCTGTCCACCAACTCTTCTTCTGCCATCCATGCCAGGCTTGTGGGCATTACACTGGGTTCTATCCCCCTGCTCCCTTGCTCACACAGAGCTGTCACGGGGCTTGCAATCTACCGCCTCTCAGCCACTCCATGTGGACTTCTGAAGAGCACTCCATGACAGCCCCAGATCCATACCTCATCCTTCCAGGGAGACAAAGTGCTCCTTAGGAAACAAAGGGCCCATCTTCTTTTGATAAAAATCTCTTTTCCTCGTGATGCCCAGTTAGATCTGATCCCTTCCCCTTCTCATCTTCTTCCCTGTACCTTCTCCTTAAACTAGGGCCCTACTGAAATCCTTAGACATTTGAATCTCAGAGTCTCTGTCCAGGTGACTCTCACCCAACCCCTGCCCTTGTAAGCTACTTGGACCCAGAAAGCAGGTGCATACTCTTTTTCTTCAAATCCCTTGAAGAAAAGAATGAGAGATGACTAATGGATAAACCAGACCAAACTGCCTAAAGGACCTCTTGATTACCCCCCCCCCCCCCCGTTTCCAGGCCTATAGGAAATCAGGTCCAGTTCTCTGGTCTCATTCACAGACAGTGCCTACTTCTTTCCTGGCAGAAGCTGTCACCCCTCAAGCCTTGTTCTGCCAGGAGATAGAAATGCCTGAGGGTTATCTAGGACCAGGGCAGCAAGGGCCACTCACTTGTCAAAGACGAAGTAAATGTCAAAGTCACCGTCACAATATTGCAGAGGGTCTTCCTCGTCTACCCCAGTCTGCCTTGCCTTCCTTACTTCATGACTAAAGAACCTAGCAGAGTCCTCAAGATAGGGTTTTTGGCCGGATTGAGGATACAGAAAACTCTGGACTGCAATAAATAGCGTAGACAGTAGTAGCAGGTACACCAAACAGGAAGCCTGGGGACCATAGTCCTGCATTTTCTTGGCTGATCCTGTGAGTTTACTAGAATTTGGGAGCTTATGCCAGGGTCTAGGTAGGCTAAGTTCTAGCCATCCCTCATTTTGTTCTCTGGAGCCTCTATCTGCACTTAGGGACAATAGCCCTTGTGCCCTCTCACCAGTTCTTACTGCTGCTTTCCACTTGGTGGCCTCAGAGCATAGGGACTGGGGACATGGCTGTTCTGGGGTATCCTACCTCTAACTGCCTGCATAACCCTTCCCCCAACACCCTGGGGTTATGACAGACAGGAAGGTTGACATGGTGACTTTGTGACCTGCCCCTCTGCTCAGTGCCCTGCATGCTGACAGTGCCAGGTGACACTCATAGGACCTTTGCAGAGGTTTCAGAGAATGCCCCCTTGTCCCTCATCACAGCTCTTTACAGAGATCCTTAAGGGCCACCTCAAGGAACCCAGGCACTTTTTTTTTCTTTTCTCTAAGAAGGCAGCAGAGGTAGAAACATTACCAGATCACCGAGGACCGGACGCCTGTGTAGGAAGTAGAAGGCCAATTGTGGGCCCTCAAATCATCCAGGCAATAGCAGGGTCTAGAGAGGGATGGGGGTTGTGTGCCGCCAACAGCATCCTCTGTGAATGGGAACAATCCAGTCACCAGTGCCATGTGACAAGCTGCCCAGTCTTGGTGACTTAACACAGAACTGTTATTATGCTCCCAAATTCCATGGGTTAGACCCTTGGAGAGGATGGCGTGAGAGAGTCCTTACAACAGGACTCCTGGAAAGACTTCAGCACAAGGTGGGGCTTGTGTGGTGGAGACTGAAATGATCTGAAAGCTTCTTCACTGTCGCCTGTGGTGCCTGGGCTGTAGGGCTCCCAACACTCATCTGGTGCTGTTCGTGGAACCCTTGCACATGTGACATCTAATGACTCGGGCCTCCTCACTGTGTGGTGACAACAAGATGTGTTGACTTTTTTGGTGGAGGCTCAGAGCTTTGAGATTATCTACAGTGAGGAAGGTCAAAATGTGGAGCCCTTTATGACATCACCTATGCCTGTGGGTTAGAGATCCTGCAGCAGAGAAAGTTTTGAAGCAAGAACGTAGCCCCAGAGGATTGTGCGTTGGCTTGAACCACAATTACCTGGCTACATCACATCACATCACATCACATCACTTGTGGTGTCAGAGGGGATGTAGTGTGGGGAGACACATGCATTTAAAAGGGTTTCAGAGCTTTCCCCACTGCGTGCAAACATTTAGAAGTACCCTGATTAATTTTGTCTTGTTTTATGTGCCCAAAAGAAAATCCGATAAAATTGTTCTTAATAAATCTAAAATAGATCTTTTAATTCATTTAATGTACAAGTGCCTTACAGCACACAGCACTGGATTGGTGGTGGGCTTCTGTTTGTTCTGTTTCAGGAATTATTTGAAATGACAGTATGCTGAACGGATGGTGCTTTAAAATCTGGTGTACTTCCTGTTGGCATATTACAGTTCTGACTCGAAACAGAAGTCCAAGCCAGAGGCGAACTTTAGTCCAGGTGCCTCTGAGAGAGCCTCTACGAAATTCTGAGTTCCACCTCTCTGTTCAGGCCTTCCCAAAGAGCCCTATCATGAAAGCTCTCCTGTTGTATCCTTCCTGAAGGTCCAACCCTTCAAATACAGTAAAATGGTTAAGTCACCAAGGTTGAGTGGCTTGTCACACAGCAGTGGATGACTGGACTGATCACAGAAGATGGTGGCAGGAACCTGTGATCTCCACCCACTTCTAGACTTGTCATTGCCTGGTTGGCTTCAGGACCCACAGACAGCTTCCGATTTCCCACCTGGACTTCATTCCTTACTTCTAAGTGACCTGTGATCTTGGCCACTTTGAAACACCATCTCAGTGAACAAAATGTCTGGATTCAGTGGCAAGGTAAGGGACAAGAAGGCCTTATCTGACACCAAAGTTACTGTAACTGCCATTTGGCACTGCCAGCATGCAGGACATTGAGCAGAGGGGCAGGTCATAAAGTCACCATGTCAACCTTCCTGTCCATCATAACCCCAGGGTGTTGGGGGAAGGATTATGTAGGCAGTGAGATACCCCAGAGCAGCTAACTATACCCCCAGTGTCTGTACTCTAAGTGAAAAGTAGCAGTGGGCTTTAGTCAGAGGACACGAGGGCTATTGCTAAGTGTGGGCAGAAGCACCAGAGAAAGAGATCAGAGGTGGCCTGTGATCAGCCTGTCTGGGACCTTACAGCAAGAGGGGTCACAAAGACTACCAAGAAAATGCTGAGCTGCCGCCCCCAGGTCCCCCACTCTGTGATCTTCCTGCTGATGCTACTTCCATCACTGCTTAGCACAGAGAACTTCCTGTACCAGTACCATGACTGGAAAAACTACCGTGGACTTGGTTTCGACCCCAGAACTTTCTCCCACGAAGACAAGGACCCAAAGCATACGTGGCACCAAAGGAATTCAGATCCAGAACCATGCCAGGCCACTCCTGACATCTACTTTGTTCTGGATAAGTGAGTCACTTTTCCTTACAGGGGACACTGAAGGCCCAGACTCTGTAGGGGCCATGGAGGTCAAAACCCAGCCTCTGTGATTGACTTATTTCCTGAAGTCAAGGAGGTCAAGGCAGGGCTTCTTGATGGCTTTGTCCATAGCATCTTGCCCCCATCTGGGTTTTCATTGCCCTCCAGTCCATTGACTGTTAGGATCTCAGTCCTCAGCCATGTGTGCAGCCCACTCAGGGACTCTGCAGAGATTACTGTTACCAAGTGGCCCGGCTGGGCTACCCTAGTCAGTCAACTTCTTTTTCCTACAGGAAGGTCCAGAGACAGTCCCCAGGCTGAGTTTGCTTCAGTGTGCCTCTGGGTAGCCTGGGCTAGTTCTTAGGCCCTTCTTCGCTGTTAAGGGGAGGAGGATGCTGTGGATCGGGGCTAGGAGAGACAGCCTGGACTCCTTTCTCTGCACTTCCTGGTAGGCTAGGGCCAGATTTTCTGTTCACTCAACCAGAGCAGAAGGTTGGGGAAGTCCTGTCTGGACTCCCCAGAATACTTGCATCTTTAAACACCTCGGGCTGCAGAGAAGCATAGTGCTTCTCTGTCGGAGGGCACTTTTAGGGTGCTTCTCTGTCAGAGGGCACTCTCAGGTTGGCAAGGTGAGCAGGACATTTGCTGGTGACAAGACCAGGGTTCTTAGACCTGCTCTGCTCATCATTTCAAGTTTGGATCTTCTCATTTCTCTCATTCTTCTTGAATACTGGTAGGTGAAGGGACATGAGTCTAACCCCTAACTTCTAAACCAGGCCAGCAACTTAGGGAGCCTCCCTAGCCATCCAAAGAGAAACCTTTTCTCCGTCCAGCCCAGGAACCTCTGAAAACTGGGTACATCTTGTTGCAGTTATCACTGCTGAGGTTGGCATTCTCCCTTGGGTATCAAGACCAGGTAGGGGATGGGCCCCTCATAGGGCTGTGGGAATGACAGACTCATGGGTCAGCTCTTCCATAGAGTGGTCCTTTTATCTGCCCTCCTGTTGCATTGTTCCCCACCTACTTCCCTAGCACCCCACTGTGGGATAGAGGAGGGAATAAACCCTTCTTTGAGATGGATGGAAATGGCTGTGGGCCTGTACAGGTAGGGGGTGTGAAATAGCATTAATTATGCAACTTAGTAATGTGCTATGCTCACTTGCATGACCTGCTGGTTTACAAGTGACTGAGAGCATATTCAATGTCTAACAGTATAATGAGTATCACAACTCAAGGTGCCTGTCAAATTCTTTATTTCTGATTCCACTCTCTCAAGGCAGTCACATGCAATCTACTAGATTTTTTTTCTACTGCTATTATGGCCTTGCTTGTACTAACAGGACTACACTGAATACCTTCTGTTTCTGTTTGAGGTTTATGGGTCACCTATCAACTGATAACTAGGGGCAAAGAACATTCAGCTTTCTCATAGCTTGCTGCTTTTCCTGAAAGACTGTCTTACCCCCTTCCCTCTGTCATGGTTATATCACTGTGATGTTTTGGCCTCAGATTTTAGCACCAAAGACACCTTCAGATGCCTGGTGACCACATTCCATTTAAGAATCAGCCCTAATCCACAGATGGGGCAATGTTTTGGGAGCTCTGGGTCCCTGTGGTCTTTCTTCCCTTTGCCCTTAACCCTCATTTTTGTCTTGAGCTCTGGAATCCAGATCCTCCTTCAATATAATCTCAAATTGAAAACTTCGAGTTTGAGAGTAGGGTGGATATTCTGGGTCTCTGTGACTATTTGTGGGAAGGCACACTTTATGGAAGGACAAACACAGAAAGCCTTGTCACCTCCTGCTAGGGCAAAGGAGCTGTCTGTCACTTTAGTCTGTGTTATTTTCAGAGTCAAAGCTTAGTTACTAAGCAGTTGAGGTGGTATACAAGAGCAATAGGATTTGGAGAAAGTTATAGATTCACCCATAGTTGGTTAGAATACTGTAAAAGCTGGCTCTTCCCTTTGAAGCTTTATCTTCCCTCTGTTGTTCCCATCCCCACTCTGCCTCCAGATCTCTCTCCCTGTCCACTCTGGATCCATATTCTCTTCACAGTAAGAGTCATGTTGTCCCCCTTGAGTCCCCTTTGTTACTTAACTTCTCTAGATCTGTAGATTGTCACTTGTTTATCCTTTATGGCTAATATCTACTTATAAGTGAGTGCATAAAATGTTTGTCTCTCTGGGTTTGGGTTACCTCACTCAGGATTATCTTTTATAGTTCTACCCATTTGAAGGCAAAATTTCATGAGATCATGTTTTCAACAGCTGGGTAATGCTCCATTGTGTAATGTACCAAATTTTCTTTATCCATTCTTTGGTCAAGGGACATCTAGGGTTTTTTTTTTTTTTTTTCCAATTTCTGGATTTATGAATAGAGTTGCTATGAGCATAGTTGAGCAAGTGTCCTTGTGGTATCATGCAGTTTCTTTTGGGTACAGAGTGGTAAACAACTCTTGAGGTAGATCTATTCCTAATTTTCTGAGAAACGGCCATATTGATTTCTAAAAAGCTGTACAAGTTTGCACTCCCACGAGCAATGGAGGAGTGTTCCCCTTGCTCCACATCCTCATCACCATGAGCTGGAATTTTTGTGGTTTTGATTTTAGTTATTCTGACAGGATGTAAGATGGAATCTTAGAGTTGTTTTGATTTGTATTTCTCTGATGACTAAGGATGTTGAACATTTCTGTAAATGATTCTCAGCCATTTGAAATTCTTCAGTTGAAAATTCTCTGTTTATCCTCCCATTTTAAATTGGATTATTTGTTTTTTTGCTGTCTAGTTTCTTGAGTTCTTTATGTATTTTGGATATCATCCCTCTGTCAAATATGGAGTTGGTGAAAATCCTTTCCCATTCTATAGCCTGCAGTTTTGTCCTATTGCCAGTGTCCTTGGCTTGACAGAAGGTTTTCAGTTTCAAGAAGTCCTATTTGTTAGTTGTTGGTCTTAGTTTCTGAGATATTGGTGTTCTCTTCAAGAAGTTGTCTCCCGTGCCAGTTCATTCAAGCTATTCTCTACTCCGTCTTCTATCAGATTTAATGTATTTGGCTTTATGTTGAGGTCCTTGAGCTACTTGCACTTGAGTTTTTGCAGGATGATAGATATGGAACTGTTTACATTCTTTTCCATGCAGACATCCAGTTTGTTGAAGATACTTTATTTTTCCATTGTATAATTTTGTCTTCTTTGTCAAAAATCAAGTGTCCATAGATGTGTGGATTGACTTCTGAGTCTTCGATTCCATTGAACAACCTGTTTTTAGCCAATACCATGTTTCGTTTTTTTTTTTTTTAAATTTGATTTAATTAATTTATTTTTTATTACAATTGCTCTGTAGTACAGCTTGAAATCAGGAATAGTGATACCTCCGCAAGTTCTTGTATTGTACAGGATAGTTTTAGATAGCCTGGGTTTTTTTTTTTTTTTCCATATGAAGTCGAGTATTGTTTCTTTGAAGATCTGTAAAGAATTGTGTTGGAATTTTAATGGGAATTATGTTGAATCTGTAGATTATTTTCAGTAAGATGGCCATTTTTACTATGTTAATCCTACCAATTCATGAGCATGCAAGATCTTTCCATCTTCTGATATCTTTTCTGATTTCTTTCTTCAAAGCCTTGAAGTTCTTGTTATATATGCCTTTCACTTGTTTGGTTAGAGTTACACTAAGATATTATAGATTATTTGTGGCTTGTAAAGGGTGTTGTTTCCCTGATTTCTTTCTCTGCCATTTATCATTTGTATGTAGAAGGGTTGTTGATTTCTTTGGAGTTATTTTTGTAGTTACTTTGTTGTGGGAAATATTTAAAGAGTGGCACCATCCCACCCTATATGCAGCTACTCTCGGACCCAGCGGGCTGGCTGCCCACACACTGGCGGGCAATGGCCAGCCTGTTCTTATCTTGTGGGGACTCTCTGACTCAGAGCTCCAAAAATATCTCCACCCAGTTTCCTAAGTTCCCACTGGCGGGTTGCTGCCACACCAGCTTCATGCTTCAAAACTCCCAAGGCCTTTTGTAGTTCACATTAGGCAAACCCACGCTTCGCCACTGTACCTTTCTCTCTGGAAATCAGTCGAGGCTCTGAGTGAAGGAAAACACCACACAAACTTAGTTCAGAAACCATGGTAACTCAATGCTGGATGCAACAACTAGAATCCTAATCTTGTAAGCCCTATTAAATCTAAATCCTCTGGTGGCAAATCCTGGCAGATCTGCCACTGAAACCGGGGAACACTAGTAGCTACATCTTGTCCTCTCATTATCCCCATCCAAAAAGCCCCTACTCTCTTCCCCTAGCCAACCCTGAAGTCTCATCTACTCGCCCAGCAATTGGCTCCTTTATTCATTAGGAGATGGTTCACAAGAAGTCACCTGAGTATGTGACTTATTCTAGATAACCCCTCCTGGGAAAGCAGAATTAGCATCAAAATACAAACAACACCAGGGCCATCTATAACACCACTTCACTGAAGGTGTTTGTCAGCTGTAGGAGTTCCTTGGTAGAAAATCTGGGGTCACTTACGTATGCTATCATACCATCTTTAAACAGGGATACTTTGACTTATTCTTTTCCAGTTTATATCAGCCTTGCATCCCTGTTCTCTCCCAGACTTTTAACATGAAAGGGAGGTGAATTTTGTCAAAGGGCTCTTCAGGATCTAATGAGATGACCATGTGTTTTTTTTCTTTCAGTTTATATATATGATGATTACCAGATTTTCATATGTTGAGCCATCCCTGCATCTCTGGGATTAAGCCTACTTGATGATGGTGAATGATCTTTTTGGTGTGTTATATCGGATTCGGTTTGTGAGTGTTTTTTGTTTTTTGTTTTTTTGTTTTTTTTTTTGAAATGGAGGGCACACCTGTGACCCAGATCTTGATGCTGGAAGACACACATCTTTAATCCAGATCTTGAGGCACACCTTTAATCTGTTATTTATTATATTTAAGTACACTGTAGCTGTCTTCAGACACTCCAGAAGAGGGCTTCAGATCTTGTTACAGATGGTTGTGAGCCACCATGTGGTTGCTGGGATTTGAACTCCAGACCTTCGGAAGAGCAGTCGGGTGCTCTTACCTACTGAGCCATCTCACCAGCCAGTGAGTGTTTTGTTGAGTAGTTTTGCATCAAAGTTCATGAGAAAAATTGGTCTGTAATTCTCTTTTTTTGTTGTTATTGAGTCTGTCTGTGGTTGGGTATCAGTGACTGTGGCCTCATAAAATTAATTTGACAATGTTCCTTCTGTTTCTATTTTGTGGAATAATTTGAAGAGTATGGGTATTAGTTTTTCCTTGAAAGTCTGGTAGAATTCTGCACTAAAATCAAATGTCCCTGGAATTTTTTTGGCTGGGGGCGGGCGGTGGGGTGGGGAGACTTTTAATTACTGCTATTTCCTTAGGGGCTATAGGTCTATTTAAATTGTTTATGTGATCTTGATTCAACTTTCGTAAGTGGTAGCTACAGAGAAAATTGTCCATTATTATTATTATTATTATTATTTTAGATTTTCCAATTTTGTGGAGTAGAGGTTTTAGAAGTAAGACCTAATGATTCCTTGAATTTCTTTGGTGTCTGTTGTTACATCCCCCTTTTCATTTTTGATTTTATTAATTTGAATATTCTCTCTCTGCCTCTAGCTAAGAGTTTGTTTATCTGGTTGGTTTTCTCAAAGAACCAGCTCTTTGTTTCATTGATTCTTTGTATTGTTCTCTTCGTTTCTATTTTATTGATTTCATCCCAGAGTTTGCTTATTTCCTGCCACTTATTCCTCTTCGGTGTGCTTGCTTCTTTTTGTTCTAGAACTTTCAGATGTGCTAAGTTGCTAGTATGATATCTCTCTCATATCTTTATGAAGGCACTTAGTGTTATGAAGTTTTTCCTCTTAGTGCAGCTTTCATTGTGTCCCATAAGTTTGGTTACATTGTGTATTCATTTTTATTGAGTTCTAGAAGGTCTTTATTTCCTTTATTTCTTCTTTGACCCAGTGACCATTCGGTAGAGAGTTGTTCAGTTTGCATGAGTTTGTAGGCTTTCTGTTGTTTCTGTCATTGGTGAAGTCCCAGCTTTATTCTATAGTAGTCTTATAAGATTCAGGGGGATTATTTCAATTTTCTTGTATCTATTGAGACTTACTTTGTGATTGAGTATGTGGTCAATTTTGGAGAAGGTTCCATGAAGTGCAGAAAGGAAGATATATTCTTTTGGGTTTGGGTGAAAGCTACATCTTGTCCTCTCATGATCCCAATCCAAAAATCTCCCATCTCTCTCCTGCCTATTCTCTTCCCCTATCCAACCCGGAAGGTTCTGTAGATGTCTGTTAGGTCCATTTGATTCATAATGTTCATTATTTCTCTGTTTAATTTCTGTCTCAATGATCTTTCTACTTGTGAGAGTGGGGTGTTGAAGGCTTCCACTATTAGTGTATGGGGTTCAATGTGTGATTTAAACTTTAGTAAGGTTTCTTCTAAAAATGTGAGTGCCCTTACATTTGGGGAATAGATGTTCAGAATTGTGAAATTATCTTAGTTGATTTTCCCTTTGATGAATATCAAATCTCCTTCCCCATCCATCTCTTTTGATTAATTTTGGTTGAAAGTTTTATTTGGTTAATTATTAGAAGCTTGCTTCTTGGGTCCACGTGTTCAGAAAATCGATTTTTAGCCGTTTACTCTGAGGTAATGTCTATTTTTGTTGTGGTGGTTTGTTTTGTATGCAGCTGAATAATGGATCCCATTTTCTCCTCCAGTCTGTTTGCCTATGTCTTTTTATTGGGGAGTTGAATCCATTGATGCTGAGAAATCTTAATGACCAATGATTGTTAATTCCTGTTACTTTGTTGATGTTGATGGTGGTTTGTGTGTGTGTGTGTGTGTGTGTGTGTGTGTGTGTGTGTGTGTTATGAACATGCAGTTTGGGGCAGTTGGGTAGGCTTTAAGGAATGTTAGGTGTTGGGGGCAGTGATTGGTGTCTTTCCTGGGGTCCCTAGTACTGCTGTGGTCTCTGGGAAAGTAGCTGGAATTGTGGGCCAGAAGAGGGGGTACAGTTTTAGACCATATGGTGTTTTTAAAGGCTTTTAGAACTGATGTGCAATCGAAATGTGAAAGAATTTGGAAATTTAGGCCAGACAATCCCTACAATTCTGTAAGCAGATAGCATCATGGGTCACTCCAGTGGCAGTTGGGAAGACTGGGATGCCGATCTGAATACAAGAAAGTGGATGATTTGCTTCTTAGCTTTCAGAAAGGGATGAGGACTCTGCAGTCTGGCTAGATATCACTCATGGCCTATTCTGGGAAGGAATATAGTTGCATTGTGCTTGTTCTAGGTATTAGAGTGAGAAAAATTGTTTAGCTGGACTGGGAATGTAGAGTTCTTGACTTGCCCAGAACTGCATAAACTGGACTTGGTGGTGCATACCTATAATCCCAATACTTAGGAAATAGAGGTAAGATTACATGTTTGAGGTCGTTCTCAGCTATAAGACAAGTTAGACAGCCTAGGATACACGAGACCTTATTAAAAAAAAAAGGAAAGGACTAATTTGTTTGGTGGAAGAAATTTCAAGATTTTCAAGATAAGATAGTGTAGCATGTAAGCTGTACCACCTTGCTTGATGCTCTTACCCAGGTCTCCAGTGAGATACAGAGAAACAAACAAATGAGCAGCAAGATACAAAACAGGAATGTGGCTTGTGGGGGAAGGAGAGAGTGTAACGTTGCACACAAGATGAGTTCTGAGATAACAATCATTATAAATACCAGTATCTTTAAACAAAAACCTTCTGCTCTGTACTGAAACAATAGGAAGGATGCCCAAGGGCAAGACCCTATCCAGCAAAACCTGGTCCTCTGAAAATACCAATTTATCAAAAAGGCAGAGTCTGGACTGACATTGCCACTGAAGTAGCTCCCTGCAGAAAAACAACCACTTAGTAGAGTGCTAACCTAGGACCAGCACACAAAGACTGATGGAGCAAGCCTAAAGGAGCAAGCTCTCATCCCAAGCAACAGAACTTGGCTGCCTCATTTGTGTAGTGCCATTTTGTAGGCACAAAAGACGCAAGATTTGGGGAGTGGGGTTACAGGTCATGGCTCCATAGTTCTAGAAAGCCATTGAGTCCAGACAGTATGTGGAGTACACGAAGCTGAGAAGACGAAGTCTATGTCTCAGTGAAGACCCTAGGATGCTGGTAATGGCCAAACCAAGGGGCATATGCTGAGAAAAGTTGAAGACATGGCTTAGATTCCAAAGAGAGGCCATGTGTGTTGCAGAGGGCAGAGCTAGTAGGGCACGGATACCCAGGGGAGATGGTTCCAAGACTCTAAGACCCCAGAAGCTGACAACGATATTTGCCCTGCTTGGTTTCGGCTTTGCTTTAAGTCTGATTTTTTTTTCTTGTTGTGTCCCCATTCCTCCTTTATGCAAGAGCAAATCCTTACTTACTCTGCGCGTGTTAGAAACATGTGATTTGCTTTTATATGTTATTGGAGCTCATTGCCTTAGTCTCTGAAAAGATTACACACCTGTACTTTTGAGTAGTGTTGGAACTGTTAAAAACCTATAGGAGTTTTGAAATTAGCCTGAACACATTTTGCATTCTGGGATAGCCATGAGCTGGCAAGGCAAGGGGTAGGGGTGGAAGTTACAGGTTAAGATGTAATGTGTTTTGGAAACAAGGGGTGGTCTTACGATGGTTAACACTATCAGCTTGACAGGATCTAGGGTTGCTTAGGAGACACATTTCTGGACACATATATGAGAGGATTTCTATGCTGGGTTAACTGAGGTGGGAAGACCCATAGGCTGGCGTCTCAGTCTCTTTTCTATTTGACGATAGATGCAATAGGTCTAACTGCCTCAAGTCCCTACTTCTGTGACTTGCCCACTGTGTTATACTGTACTCTCAGGCTGTGAGCCAAAATACATTTTTCTTTCTGTAAGTTATTTTTCTTTTTGCCAGATATTTTGACACAGCAGCAAGAAAAGTGTCTGACTCAATGACAATTACACATATGAGCATAACCTCCAGGAAGGTCACATTCATGGGCACAATGCTCACACTGAAGGTCAACATTAGGACCTGTCTCCTGACTCGCACAGCATCCAAAAACACAGGAGACAACAAAACCCAGAGGACATGATGGCTTCAGATTCCCTCCATACCATCATTCAGATTTCAGAAAGCACAGATCACTGCTGAGCAATATCCCCTCTCCCTCCACACCTGAAGTGCTTCTTGTCTCTTCCTTGGTGTGAAGACCAACAAAGGTGTGTGTGATTGCAGAGGTCATTATTTCTGGGATGTGGGTCAGATACGGATCCTGATTTGTGAGCTGGAAGTTGCCAACTTTCTTCCCCCGCTTGCTTTCCATTCAGGGACTTACTGAGAGGGGGGGAAACATGGAGGTAGGGCCTCGAGAGTCAGAGCTGGAAGATCCCACAGCTCACATGTGGATTGGGAAATACGATGTCATGATAGAAATGGCTGGGCCTTCATTTGTCCTCTTTTGGCAACATCTGCTGGAGGAATCCTTCTTGGCTCAAGACGGCTGACTTCCATAGGCTAGTCAGAAGGTGGGGGTCCAAAATAGCCTTCGAGCCCACCAACTGCAGCTAAAGACCCACCTCCCAGAGAAAAATGCCGCTTTTGTGAATGCTAGGAAGCGTGAGGGAATTTGGAAATGGGTCATGAGAAACGAGTCCAGGTGGCACACAGGCATGAAAAAGGATCCACATATGTTGGGGCCAATCTGATGTTTAAAAACTCCTAAGTACAACAAAGATAATACAGCTCAGGCCTGAGCCATCTTCTGGGTCTGGATTACGGGTCACAAGGATTCTTATAGCAGTAGTATTAAGTGAGAAGTAGGGCTGGAAATGGAAAACCAAAGGCAAGTGGAGAACCCAGAGAGGCTACATATAAGCACTCATGCTTTTTCAAACAAGATCCTTTCCTATTTCAAGACTACACAGTCCCTACCTTGGTATGGTCAGCCAGACACACTAATGAGCTTCTAAATGTCTTTTCATGGGATCTGTTCATTTCTAACAAATGGATCTGTTAAGCCACCCTCTGCCCATTGCTGGCCATGAAGAAAGTTACGTCTCATGCTGTTCTAGTGTGGTCAGTACTAATGATGTAGAGGGGCATGTGAAGGAAGCTGATGGAAGGCTGGGAAGGTAGAAAGTGGGCAGGTCTACTGGAACCCCATATCTACTGATGGATATCTTCTTTGTCTTCAGGTCTGCTCACATGCTGTATGGCTGGCCACACGTTCACAAGTTTGTGCTGGACATGGTGACGAGGTTATCAAAGTACGCCTTGATACTGCAGGCTCCTTTGTGATGGAGGGGGCCATGTCCTGTCACACAGAGGAGATATATCTTGGATTTGGTAGGCGCAAGAGTTCCTTATAGAGGGAACACAGACCCAGGCTGGTGTGCTGAGCAGGAGAGAGGACGCAGCATACCTGTTCCATGGAGATGTCTGCAGCATTGGTTGCTCCTGCTGGGAGCTAGGTGTAGTACAGACAGAATTCATCTTCCAGGAGCCCCCCAGGCTTGAAGGCCTGGAGGATAGGGAGACCAGTAACTCAGAACTAGCACTTAGTTACAGAGTTCTTGGGGTCAAAAGAAAAGGACAGGCAACAAACCACGGAAGGATGCAGGAAAGAAAGGATGGGGTCAGGGGAGTTCCCAGTGGAATGTGCAACAGTAAAGAAAGGCTAGGTACGGCACAGCCATTAGGGCCGTCAAAAAAGTGGGTGTTCTCCGACTCTAGTAAGTGAGTGTAACTCAGGGGAGGGCCAGTCAGCTTGGGGACAAGGTTTTAGGGCCAAGGATCTTAAATTTTCCAATGTGAGCTATGGGGGGGGCATGAAAGTTTTGGGGAGATTAGAGGAACCAGATCAAGATTAAGACCCAGCTGAGTCTGGAAGTAGAGATGGGCTACTGGTGAGTTCAGAATGGGATACTGAATGGGTTTTCCAGGGTCCTGTGGGAGAGAGCAGTGAATGGGGAGAAGGGGAGGCTGGAGGAAGAACAACTCCTCAGAGCTGAGCTGAGCTGCTGAGAAATTTGCAGTAGACAAGAGATGAAGAGGGAGGCTCTTATGGAGTTTTCTTGCTTGCTTAGTGTGTGTGTGTGCGCGTGTGTGTAAGAGTGTATGCATGTATGACTGTAAGCATATGTAGGTGTGTATGTGTTTGAGAACAAGAATGGAGTAGGGGGTTGAACTGGCTGCTTCTTTTTCCCAGGGACCACATTGCCACAGGGTACAGAATTTTTCAGGACATTTATCCCAAGTCTCCATGCCTACTAGATAAGGCCTCAAAGTGGAAGGGTGGAGACTAGGGAAAAGAGAATCTTATTTGAGTTCCCTCCTGGATATCTGGATGATGTCCTGTTGTGGTGGTGGCTGTGGCTTCTCAAACACCTGTTTCCTCCCAGCCAGGATCTGCGAGTGTCTATCATCACCTACTCCTGTAAGGGCAACGTCATCTTACCCATCACTGGGGACAGGTAAGTGTTCATTTGAAAGCTAACTCAGACCTAGTGTTCCAGGCCTCCCTGGAACTGAGGGCTTGCAGAGACCTCCATGAGGGCTCCCTCAGGAGTTCACAGTGGCTGGTTACCCCATGCCTATATCCTGATATATAGCACAGCCTACCAAACCCTTAAATTCCTGACTTCCCACTCCACTGGAACTCATAACCTTGTGCTTCCAGAAGATTTCTAACTTCTTGCTTGTCCGCCTTCCTTCCACCACTTTTGAACCACTCTGGGACCTGGCTATGACCACACATGAGACTGAGGAGGGTGGTGGAGCGGATGTGGATCTCTTACACAACCATGGCTTGTGTGAAGCCTATTGGACTAGATCATCCTCTGTTTAGGTCAGTGGACAGGAAGATTGCTGGGAACCAGGAGGTTCCGGGGTCCAGGGAATAGCAGCTGAGGCCCACTCTGGGAAAAAGGCATCCCAGGGTGGGAACACTGAGTCCAAGGCTGGCCTTTATACTACAGGCAGATAAGTGGAGCAGTTACCCATAGAGGGAGGTGACCCATTTGTCCCCAGAGTACCAGAGAAAGGATATTGGGAGCTTCTGACTATCTGGGAGGAAGAGCTTTGGATGCCTGGCCTGGAAATTCATACAGAGTGAGAAGAAGAGAGAGAAAGGCACAGACATTAAGGATTAGGGATGTGCAGAGGTCTAGGAAGCCTCTGTCTGGGGCCTAGGAGAAAAGCGAGGAACAGTGTATGAAGGAGAACATATCCCAGGCCTGTGGGGATGACAGCTGTGTGGTTCAGCTGGAAAAAGGAAACAAGAGTGCTGGCTCTAGGAGTCCAGGGAAGATCTGGCTTGTTCAGAGACCTGATGGGTTTGAGGCAGCAGAGGTAACCTCTACGGGAAAGATTCTGGTTGGAAAGCCTAGAGAGGCACAGGGGCCAGGCAGATGGGTGGGAACTGAGCTGGGTTTGGCAGGCTGTGATTTGACTCCACTGATTATAATGGGTGTTGCCCTCACACTCCCTAGGCTGGGCTGGGCCAAGCATAATGCCCGCAGAGTGCAACTCATGGCAAGCTTTCTTTGTCCCCAACAGGAATCCACTTTAGAGTCAGTTGTGAGTCATCTTGCTGTGTCTGTACAGATTTGTCCCATTGGATTATCCTAATATTCCACTTCTTACCCAAGACCAGCTATTAGACCTAACCGTGCCCACCGCAGTGTGTTTTATTTTTAACAGCACCTGACAGGCCATGTTGCCTCTTGCCTAGGGAGCAACACAGATGCCTCATGGACAGCCCTCAGAGCCTGACTCCCAGGTTCAAGACTTCCCTGTTGGGAGTTTGTGGACTCCACAGATGGGCTCACATTTAAGTAGACAGTCTGCTGCCTTTAGCAGACTAGAGGGTGGGGAGTTAGACCAGGGCCCTGTGGCATGGCAGTGGCTCAAGCAGAGGGAAATGCCCCCCTTCAGCACTACCCACTGAGTAAAAGGCTGATCAGGAGGGTAGCCTTGACAGAAGGTTTCAGTTAGGAATGTGGGTACCCATGAAAGTCGGCTTAGATGGTGACTAAGAACGTCTCCTGTCCTCCTGCACCCCACTTCCCCATCTCAAGGTAACTTTGTGCTCAGGGGGTCCAAGACTAAGAAAGGCCCAGGGCAGAAAGGGTAATATGGCCTCTTGCCAGGTACCCTCTTCAATCTAGGAGTAGACAAGTCATCACCAACATCCTAGGGTCTCCATAGAAACTTAGACTTCATCTCAGCTTCATGTACTCTTGACAACCATATGGTGTAATATTCATGCACTCTAATATCCAGCCATGCATATCATCACTGTCCATAGTCTTCATAATCACATTTTATTTATATTTTATTTTATTTATATTTTATTTTCAGAGAAGAAATCCTCAAGGGTATCGAAAGAATGAAGTATACCATAACTGCAGGACATGAACTCATTTACCAAGGATTGTGGAAGGTATAGAGGTCTAGAACCACTTATGGGATGACCACCGTGGGGTGGTCTCACAATGTCCCCCATTTCTCTTTGTTTCCTTGCAGGCAAATAAGCAGATAATAAGGGGCAACAGAAGAGGTGAGCTGCCTGCCCTTTAGTTGGGTGGGTCACCACAGAGCCAGGCTTCCCTGGCAAGACTGTGTGCAGATCCTTGGGGCTCTTCTAATTCTTATCAGTTGCTAAAAAGGGTCTGGTGGTCCCTTCTCTGAGCCTGAAGAACACAGTACTGTGTTTGTGATGTTTCTGAGAAGGGTAGGAAGCCCCATATGGCTGGCTATGTGTGGGTCTTGGTCATGTTGAGCATCTTTGGCCTACAGATGGACTTGTGCACAGAAAGAGGGGAAGAACTGTGACCCATGTGTGGAAACCAGGACTTGATGGCTGCCAGATCTTCCCCCTTTCAATTCTTCTCTTTTGTGAAGTCCTTTGCCTAACACCTTCTGATCCATAGTCCTGATGTACTGGATCCGCTGTTAGCAACAGGACACCTCTAGGGCTGTGTCCAGAGTTAGCCCCACCTTCTGCCTCCCTTACTGGTCAGCAGGAGGGTTTTTCCTGACACTCTAGTTGCTCAAGATAGGCTTATAGGTGACTGGGGATCTCCACGGGAACAGACAAATCTACCTTCGTAGGTTGCTCCTGAACCCCTATCTCCTGTAGAATAGATAGTGAATAAAATCCCTTCTCACTATGGGGATCCCTTATGGTGGGTTCTAGGTCTGGGCTTCTGACCCAAGTGGCTAAGCAATTGAGACAACTGAGCCTGCATTGGGTAGTGCTGAGCCAGATAGCCGCTGGGGATTTCAGAGGTTCTTCTGGACTTCCTGAAACCTCAAGTACCAAGTCACTCTTGCTCTCTTGCAGGTGCCCAGCACCCCAGCATGATCATCTTCTTGCTCCATGGCCCTCTGGATAATCAGGCCTATGGGTATTCTCTGGAAGAGGTGAGCCCTGCTGTCTTCAGCTGCATCTTTTCCATGCAGCATGTGTGCTTTGGTGGTTCATCTGCATTTCTTTCTTTCTCTCTCTCGTTCTCTCTCTCTCTCAGACTAATGATACTCGAAGAATGGGAGGATATGTTTGCGGTGTGGGTACAGGCCAGTCTGAGAGAAATCAGGTAAGAGTCCAGGTGACCACGTGCTCCTCTAGGTCCTAGCTGAAGAACACCCTCCCAGAGGTAGTCATCTCATCTACCCTGGGGAGGTGAGCAACAGGGGGCCACTGCAGCAGTAAGGCAAACATGACTGAGACTCTTTGCCCAGGTAGGATGAGGAGAGAGCTTCCTGCTTCCCAAAGCTTAGGCTGTGAGCAGAAGCCAGTGTCTGAGCCATGGGCAAAATCAAATGCTCCTGGCTGGATGCTCACTTGAGTCATGCCTTCTCTCTTTTAGATAATAGGACTTTCAGGCGGTCATGAATATGCATTTACAAACAAGAAACCTGAACAACTGAGTGACCTCGTTATACCAGTGAGTGAAATGGGCCTAGGCAGGGCCAGGACGCCTCACAGGATTTCTGAAGCTAATTCTCGTGACCTCATTTACTGCTCTCTCTATTCCAGTTATCGTCCAAGGCCTGTCCATCCCTTAAAACTGCAATTACACGCATTATATGTATAAGAGGTAAGAGCTTCAGGGACCATTATGCTTGAGGCAGATAAATGTGTTGTGTGTGCATGCATGTGTTGGTGGTTATGCAGGTGACTTGCATACAATGAGTATGCGTGCATATCAGTTTCTGGGTGGTGTATAAAGTTCTGTGTGAGTGTGACTTATATGGGTATATATTCTATGTGTAGATGTTTTTATGTTGTTACTATATAATGTGTCTCTATATATTGTGTCATTCATATGATACATGATATGTATTTTGGTTGTATTATGCGTACACAGGCTGTATATGTGTTGGAATATGGGTAACTGTGATATGTGTGTGTGTGGGGGAGATTAGCAGGCATGAGGTGACTAAGATTTGGGTATAATATAATGTACACTTGGAAAGTACATGCTGTGATGGCATGTATGTATAAAAATGTATGTATATAATGTATGGCATGTATGTAGCAATATGTATAAAAGTACTGTTTATCTCATAACAAACATGTAATTGTTGAGCTAGGAAGAGAATGCAAAGCTCTCAAGGAAACCCAGATAGACCCATCATCCAGAGAAGCTCAGATCCTTTCAGAAAAGGCAAACATTCAACATTCACAAAATGAGGACACCAGTGTAGTAATCACGTTGAGGGATGAAGAGAAAGAACTGGGAACACAGGATAACCTCTATGTCACCGGAGACACCCAGGGGTGTCTGTGATTGCAAAACGTCTACAAAGCCAGACATGTTCACTTCAGCTCTGCACCGAACGGGGAGATTCCTGACACCAAGGACTTCCGCTGACAAGGACAATGTCTGTGCATCCCAGTGTCCCCTGTCAGTGTGCAGCGTGCAGTGTATAGTCTTGGAAGAGAGCTGCCCCTCTAGTCAGGACCATGGGGCACTCAGGCTTGGTCTCCATGCATGACAGAGAGGCAGGACAGGGAGGCCTGCCCTATTCTGTGTCCTTCAGCCTAGGCAGTTGGACCCTGACATTTTTGTTCTCTTGTGGAGCCCTGCTGCTCTAGGCTTGGGCAGGCAGGGCTATGATCATATCTGAACTCTGTGATCCATGACACTCAGCCTAGGTCAAAGTGCTGTGTATCAGAAGGTCTACAATGTATCCTCTGATGGATAGAAATGGCTTACGCGGGCTGTCAGTGAGATCAGAGACAATGCGTAGAGTATGGACAGCTGCAGCGCCTAGAAGATGTAGGTGCTAAAGACAGAATCCAATCCTAACATTCTCTTCTGCTTCCCGGCTCTATGCTGCCCTCTGTCCTCCCCCACACTGTTTGAGAGAGCGGAGACTGCTGTGTGGAGGAGCGAAGGGAAGAGCCCTCCTTTCTTACAAGCTTTCTTCTGCTTCTGGGTGACGGAACCCTGTCTTGCTGCCTTTGTCTTTGCAGTGTCTGATTGTCACAGTGGACAGAGGCCTTGGTGTCTGGGCATCTGTGGCAAACTGCAGATGGAAACATGAGTTGTTTACGACGAGACATACGCCTCTTTGTTTGTGGTTAAGCATCTGTTTAGCCATAAACCTGTTAAACTGTTGGCTACCTTATACAAACCTGCCACATACAAGGTACCTCTTATTTGGAGGGAAGCCCAGGCAGGAGGCTGCACCCCAAACGAGGTAGAATAGGCTGTTTTCCTACGCCTAGTACGGAGTCAACCTGTGTTCTAGGGAGTTTGAGGAGGGAGGGAAGTCCTTGGTGTCAGATGCCCGGGGCATCTGAAGAGCACAGTGTACAAGCTGGATCTGACCCAGGGGTGGTCGTGCAGGGGCAAGAGCCGAGGAAATTCTACGTGGCTCCTGGGAACAGCCAGCTAGCCACCTACACTGAATCTCCTGCACACTGCTGTCAATGCCTCAGAGCATCCCCACTGCTGTAGGAGGGGCTTGTCAGCAAGTGGGAACCAATATGGTTGTTGGTTCACACACAGACTCTCCCTGGTTGAAGGCCATTTTAGCCAGTGGAGAGTCTCAGAAAGTTAGATCAGAAGGACTGACGTGCATATAGCTCTCCTCAGGGTTCACTGTTGTCCTCACAGAATCGAACCCAGTGGTACTTGAAGGATACGGCTTTGACTTTGCCAGGCGTAAAGAAGACGTTATCTGCAGGTTCTATTTAGATGATATAAAAATGACTATCAAAGGTAAGCAAGGTTTCTGTCCTCTCGGCTGAGTCTCCCTGTCCTTACCAAGTGTCCTGTTGGACACAGTGGTTAGAAGTAGTGTGTTCACATGCCAGCAAGATTCTCCTGAAGGGACCCTGATATAGCGGCCTCTTGTGAGGCTATGCCAGTGCCTGGCAAACACAGAAGTAGATGCTCACAGTCAGCTATTGGATGGAACACAGGGTCCCCAATGGAGGAGCTAGAGAAAGTACCCAAGGAGCTGAAGGGGGTTGCAACTCTGTAGGTGGAACAACAATATGAACTAACCAGTACCCCTTGAGCTCGAGTCTCTAGCTGCATATGTAGCAGAAGATGGCCTAATGGGCCATCATTGGGAAGAGAGGCCCCTTGGTCTTATAAACTTTATATGACCCAGCACAGGGGAAGGCCAGGGCCAAGTAGTGGGAGTGGGTGGGTAGGGGAGCAGGGGCGGGGGTGGGGTATAGGGAACTTTTGGGATAGCATTTGAAATGTAAATAAAGAAAATAATAATAAATAAATTAAAAAAAAAAAAGAAAAAAAAAGAAGTAGTGTGTTCAAATGATAAAGAGAGGCCTGGCTGAGCTAAGTGTCCTTCATGGGCACTTTTTACCAGTATTCTGTTTTTAGTTTTATTCTCTGCCCTACATTCATCTAATTATATATATATATTTTTATTACTGGGCAACCTTTTAACTTATTCTTAATTTAAAATCATTTCCTTTGAACCATTTCCTCTCCAATTCCCAGCCTCCTCTTTTTTTGTTATTGTTACATGTATATGGGTACAACCTGCTGAACCCACCCAGTGTAGCATGTACATTTCTTCAGGGCTGAGTACCTGTGTACTGGATAACCACTTAGGGAGCTCCCCCACGGGGGCAGGCCATGTCTCCCCCTCCCCCCAGCATCCCTGCCTATAGCCTTTTGTCTCAGGGTTGCAGACAGTCCTTTTGTTTTGTTTTGTTTTGTTTTCTCTTCCCCTCTCTCTCTTTTCTGTAATGTTAGTAATATTTTAACTTCATTGTTTTATTTTAAACCTCATAGCTTATATTTTTCATGATTTAATTTTTATTTTCCTCCTTACATTTATGTAATTTTGATTTCAAGTCTTCTCATTTTGAGGGATTTTTCCTGTTTTTTTCCCTCCTTTTTTACTAATCTGACATTATTTTTTCCCTCCATTGTCCATAACTTTCTTCTCAACTCCTCTACTTATCTTTTCACTTATTTAAACTCCTTTTGTCTTCTTTCTCTGTCTGAAACATAAAAATGAAGTCACGTCATTTTTCAAGAGAATGGATAATAGATCACAATATTAAGCAGAATTAGCTAGAACCAGAAAGACACAAATGCCACATATTTTCTCCTAAAAGCAGAGTTTCCTCAACCCATGTGTGTGTGCTCACACATGTGTGTACATGTCTCTCTCTCTCTGTGTATTTATGTATGTGTATGCCCGTGTGTGTGTGTGTGTGTGTGTGTGTGTGTGTGTGCGCGCGCGCGCGTGCACACACACACACACACCTGTACTCTTAGGTTTTAAGACTAGAACAGTCATCTCAGCCCCAGTAGGTGAACCCTGAGGTCCAAGGGGTCTTGCTGGGCGCCTGTTAGTGTGCTGTTAGGTTCTGGGACACTGAGCAGAGTCGGGGCTCAGCAGTAGTCTTTGGATCGAAGAGGGTACGGAGGAGATTGCTGCTCATCTCTCAGACCATCGGCTCTGCTGGTAGAAGCCACGTGCGTGACACATCCATTGGTAGTTTGGCCATTTTCTTCCAGACTTCCCACCCATCAATATAACCAAGACGACTGTTACTTGTCCTGGACCAATCGTAGATTCTGCAGGAAGGTAAGTAGTCCTTTTGGAGGCCTCGAGGGAAGAGACCAGTGGTCAGCGTTGAACAGTATAGCGTGTGGGATGTAAGAAGTCCCCTCTGCTGTAGAGCACCTATCTGCCTGTGGGTGGGTTCCTGTATCCTCCTATCTGACCCGGTCCCTGCTTAGTGGTGCCCAGCATCCAGGCTTTACTGAGGACAAGATTCAGGAGAAGATGGGACTGAGGACCAGATCTCTAACCATCTCTCTGGTACAAGTCAGCATGGTGACACTATGCACACCTCCCCAGTGCCTTAGCTCATTGTCTCAAAGGTCATATGATGTATGTGCCTCTCTCATGGTCTAATCTGCAGCCCTTCACTGTCATTGCAGAGGTTCATTCCTAGTTCCTTGGAAATGAGCTCTCGTTACCCACAGATCCACTCTCCGCTATTTCAGAGTGCCCGAATTTTAGTATAAGCGTGGGAAGAACTGGGGTTATCCCTTGAGTCAAGCCCAAGGTCCTTGTCACCAGGCTGTTTCTCAGTGTCTGTCTCTGTGTTAGAGCGATCCATATTCATCTCAGCCTGGACAATGGAAAAAACTTCCTGCATAACCGTTTATACGTTGCCAGTAGGACATGTGTGAGTACCCGTGGGGCTGTGACCCCATCTGTACAGATCCTCGGGTTGGGCAGGTCTATTTGGGAGGTCAAAGAGCAGAGTGGCCCTATGCAAGCCCCAAGGGCGACTTGTACACACTTGTAACTTCAATGATCCAGCCCAGTTTCCAGAAGGGTCAGTGACTCATGTACCAAGCTGTCTGCAAGGGCCTGTCCATGATGTCTAGAGCAAGTGGACCTTCCACATTGGTGTCCCCAGTCCAAAAATACAGAAGCTTCACCACTGTAGCCAGGCTGCAGGTGATAAGAATTGGAGGTCCAAACTTGTGGATGGAAGAGTCATTGGTATTTAGCTTTGTGGTTACAGTACTTACTAATTTTACTTTTCTGCTCAGTTTTGAAAGTGTGTGAGCTATATAGGTCTCCCTGTAGGAAATGTGAAAAAAAGCACACGATTTGTTCCTGCCTTTTGTTTTGGCTGGTTTTACTATCACGTGGATTTGTATTTGTTTCAAAGCAGCATATCCATGCAGTCAGTAAGCATGTTTGAAAGGACCATAAAAACCAGAGAAATGCTGTTGGGAACTTGGAAATTCAGGAACCAAGGGGAAATGTCCTGAGATAACATTTGCATTGTCAACCTCAGTTGACTGTTTTTACAATAAAAATATTTTGCAGCTTAAAAAAAAAAAAAAGAATTGGAGGTCCAGCCACTAATGTGCCCCCCCCCCCAATACTCTGAGCCATTTGTTTTTGGGCTTGTTTGGTGAGCCCAGTACAACTTGACAGGAGAGTATGTCCGGGAAAAGAAAGTTTCTCTCAGCTTATAAGAACGCCAAAGTGTTGAGTGGCATCCCTGGATTTGCCTGGCCCATCCCTTATATCCACACATAAGCTGGGAGGATGGACTCCGGTTTCTGCCCATTAGACACTCTGCCTATTACATTCCCAGACATAAGCACTAGGCAGGGAGGCCCTGGCTTCCACCTCCAGCAGTGACATCACTGGCATTATCCAAGGGCTCTCTGCTTGCAGTCAAGCAGTTGCTGGGTCCCTGGTGCCTCATGTCTGTTATTTCTACAGCCCTTGCTCTGAGCGAGCCGCTGACTCAGTAGGGTTGGGCAGGCTGCAGTTTTGGGAGATGGTGGCATATAACCTTTTCTTCTCATAGGGCAAAAGTCCACTAACTACAGTTAGATATGGCGGAACTACAACCACTACAACTACCACCACAGCTCCATCTACTACGCCTACCACGACAACCACCACAGAGGAACCGAAGCCAAGCATCGATAAATTCATTTTTGCCCCTGTCCTCTTGGCCCTGCTGCTGCTGCTGTTGCTGATCGGTTGTTTCTGGCAGCTGTGCTGTGTTCCGGTGAGTGCCCCTGCCTGCTCAGCCTGGGGCCCAGGAACGTGCTGTCCATCCAAGAGGCCTGGACACAAGAAAGCATCGTAACAACCAAGCACAAAGAACTGCCGGGTCCCATCTCTACTCAGAGAAGCAGACACTAGAGAAAGCAGAGACTAGCCTGCAGGTCAGGGAGAACGGGCATGGGAAAGGAAGAGGCGTGGGCTCCGAGGCAGGTGAGACTAGGGCAAGGTATACAGTGCTTCAGCTGCTGGGATTCACCTGCATCAGCACCTTCACCTGCCCCTTAGAGAAGGATGGGGGCTACATTAATTAGATCAGGCGGGATAGATCAGCACAGGTATGGGCAAACACATAGATTACCTGGATATGTTCATCTCTGCTTCAGACTAGGGTCCCCTGTCTGCAGAGCTAAGGCAGAGCCCATCCCCGACATGCCAGCTTCTTTTGTCTGTTTTACCCTCCAGCCTGTAGAGGAGCTTCCCCCACCTAAGCCCCAACCACAGGTAAGTCATGCTTCGGATGCTGACGCTGTCACGTGGCTAAGGACAATGACCTTCCAGAGAGGCGTCAGAAGACCTGCACTCAGGAAGGAAGAAGGGCAGAGGAGCTCAAGGGTCAAGAAAGGGGCTCACAGTGACATCAGTCACAGACAAGGTCCTGCCTTAGCCACAGGATCCGCACCCTGGGGAGCTGCTTCAACATAAGCAGCTGTTTCTATGGACTCTGCAGTTTTTAGGAGACCTCGGAGGACTCTGGTGCTGAGGTTGAAGCTGAGCTCCTGAGAACAGGATTCCCTGTTAAACCCCGGTCCCCATCCCCATGTCAGAGGTCTTTAGTTCTGTCTTCAACCTTGTCTCCTGGCAGGGTAGAGGGTTGGCTGGGATCAGCCTAGGGACCTGAGGGATAAGAAGGGTGAAAGAGTCCCAGATGGCCTGGGACTGTGAGGGATGTCCCCAAGGGAAACACAGGGACAAGGTGGGTCAGCATCTGCAGCTCCCGTCAGATAAGGACCAGAAGTTGTAGAGAGGTTGGGGCAGGTGGAGCCTGGGTTTGGCCTCGGATAGGAGCAGCCTCCCTGCCTTGGTTGGACTGTGCTGGTTGCAGAGTGGCCTGGGTGAGGACACCTTTGGAGAAGCCAGAGACAGACGGAAGGGAAGGGACAGTCACCTGTCTGTGCTGGCCCGCTGGACAGCAACCAGGCCAGACTTCTGCCAGCAAGGCTGACGCAGGAGAGCCAAGGGCTCAGAAGGAGGCTGTTAGTACTTTGTGAAGTTCCGTATCTGAAAACTGGGAGGGGGCTCTTTTCTTTTCTTCCTGTGGAAAACCTCCCCATGGTATGTGATGCATCCTTTCATTTACCCCCACCCCCCAAATAACAGCTGGGGCTCCACAGTGTCAAGTGCTGTACAGGGCACAGACAAGGACCAGACAGGGTTTTCTCTCCTTTCAGCCCAGAGAGAAGAAACAACCTCCTCCGGTGTCTCCCCCGGCACTCCCAGGACCTGTAAACCCACCCCCCATCATAATCATCTGCTGTTGCACCTGTCGCGGCCTGTATGTGAGAAGAGACACGGAGGTGCGAGGACTCCTCAGGGGCTGTGACTTCAGACTGCCTGAGTGTGGGAGGGTTCAACTCCAAGGAGCAGGCTCTGAATCGCTATGCGTCTGAGAACAACCACATGTAGACCCGCCCTTATCCTAGGGAAAGAGAGCATGCAGGAGGGTCCCCACAGCATCTAGGTTGTGGGACAGTGGCAACTGCCTTATCTGGCCAGTCCTTGGTATCCCAGGGCCATTTTCTTAGCCCCCCCCCCCGACAGTGTTTCTGATGTGGGTGGCTAAGTCAATATATACTGAATGACAAAGAGGCTTGCAAATCTAGGGGCAATTAAAAAAAGAAAGACCAGTCTCTAAACACTTTACCATGAAAAATGGACAAAATCCAGTGCCCCTGACCAACCAGCTCCATGTTCTTTGGGAAGATAGACAAGAGCTGGCTCAGTGGTTCTACTGCCGAGATGGGGCAAAAAGTTATAGGAAGGAGCGGGTTGACATGGAGACCCGAACAGGCACCACAGACCCCTATAGAGTTGACCTCTGGTGGCCAGGCAGTCCAAGTCTCCTCCTTTCACCCAGGAGAGACTTGCCAGCAACCAGGGCTCTGTCTGCCTGGCTTTGCCTGTTTCTCCCTGGTCCTGCCTCTGTGATGGACCCTGCCTCCTTCTGGGAGCTTTCAGTTCCTCTGCAGCCTCTCAGGCCAGCTGAAACCCAGTCTGCCTATGGCATGAAGAACCGTTAACATAGATCCTCCAGGGAAAGAGGCCACCGGCCATAGGCCTAGCCCAGTGTACTAGCTGGCATTCTAGCTTGGCCCTATTTACTGCACCAGGCCCACTGAGTGTGATCTTTGGAGCTGAGGTTGGGGGCTTCTCATCCCCTAGAGCTAAGGTTCTTCTATCCTCTGTCCTCTCTGCTTTCTGCCTTGGTCCGTGTCACCTGCTACTGAGTAAGACGGGCTGCTTGCCTGCCTCTCCTGTGTGGCCCTCAGGCCTTCTTTGTCTCTAGATCTGAGCCCACATCATGGCTCCCCTAAAGGCCTCTACTTGCCATCACACACCACTCCAGCCTCTAAACTTCTCCAAAGCCAGATACTGGCTTCTCCCCCACCTCCACCCCCCCTCCCCCCGATTCTGTGTCTGATTCTGAAACTGGCTCCCGAAATGACAATCCCTGGCTGTCAAGGTTGTAAGATCCTTTCTCAGGAGCCCACTTGGGCTCTTTCTCAGAATTCTTCGGGCACAGAGTCCTAGGAGACGGGGACCTTGTGCATTTGGGGGACAGAGTTTGTGCCCTGATTCTTCCTCATGATCATGTTTCTATTCTTCAGGGCAATGTGACTGTGTGCAACTTCAATCCCCTATGCTGCCCTCAGTTGCCACTGATATGGTCTCAGTATGGTGACCAGGTGAGTGGGACTCCCAGTGACATACTTCCTCCAATAAAACCACACCTACTCCAACAAGGGCACACCTTCTAATAGTGTTACTCCTTCTGGGATTATGGTGGCCATTTTTATTCAAACCATCACAGCCTCCAATCCATGTTATAAAATACATCAAGAATACCAAAGAGAGGGAAAACATGAGAGAAGCCTTATTTTGAAAGTGGCTGGAGAAAGCTCAGTGACTTCAAGAAGTAATTGTCTAAATAGTGTCTTGTCACATCTCCAGCCTGGCAGCCACAGAGAAGTCTAACATTTTTTTTTAATCGACCAGACTCATGAATTATTTCCATCCTTACAAAGTGTCTGCTTCTGCTCCAATAAACATACAGTATCCCAGGGAGAAAAGGGGGGAGGAGGGAAGAAGCATGAAAGGGGGGCTTTTGAAAAACACTACCCCAAAATTCTTGCCTTCCTTCTGCCTGCTAGAGCTCACTCACATGGCTACCTCGGAACACGTGATGTCATAGCTGAGCATCCTGCATCCTTTAGCAAACTCCACTTGCTGTTATGAAGAGGGCAAATGGAGATAGGGTTACTTAGCTGCATTTGATTTTGCTGACCCCTTTACGTAGATAGCAGCAGATCAGGGAGAGGTTTAAAAATCAGCCCCTCTCATCTGGCTTGGAGTGAGCGACATGGAAGGCTTTCGTAAAAGGCCCAGTAAAGATGCTGCAGATGATGATGTGGGCACAAGAAGCTAGCAGAGGGGCATACATATAGGCAAGTGTGGAGTGAATTGAGTCTGTGTGGCTCAAGGCTTCCAGGCTGGTGTGTGCTGGGGCAATCCTGGGACTGTGCTGAGTGGGGGTGGGCACAGAGTGAAGTAGAGACCTCTGGGTTGAGAGGCGAGTCTATTGAGAACCACTTGTTTCCCCGCCCCCTAGCTTCTTTTGTCTCGACACAAAACATTCCTTGCATTGCTCTGTAAGAGAGCAGCATCCTTCCCTTTGAATGGCTGTAGTCCAATCTACCTGCTGAAAATCACCCCTGCTTCCTGTCCCAGAGCATGCATGGCCCCTGTACATGTCAGAGACTTTGCACACTAAAGGACGGAGTGATGTCAGTGAGCTAAAAATCAAGTTGTTTTCAGGAAGCCAGACTTGCTGAGTTCGTGGGAAGGGTCTATCCTCTCACCCTTTCTGACCTCCAGAACCTCAGCCCCAGCCATCCATAGTGCCTGGCTCTTTCTTTACCTTCAGAGCCAGCAAGGCAGAGCAGCCTTCCAGGAGCCTCAGCTCTGTCATCCCTGGCATTGTCTCCTGCTGGGGTTTGCATATGCTTTTGTCCCATCTCTAGCACGTCACCCCACCCCAAATCCTTAGTTGCATTCACAGAAATCCTTTCCATTGGCTAAGCCACAAGAGACAATTTTTCTCAACTTCAAAACCCGCAGATCTTCCAGGTCTCCACACCTCTTAGACTTCTGTTACCTGCACCACATCTGGAAGGAGAGTTCATGAGGGAGGGTAGGACCCGGGGTGCGGGGAGTGGGGAGTGGGAGAAGAAGGGCCACCCAAGCTTGCACTGTGATGTTGTAGTGTTCCCCACCACGCAGCCAAGCAGCTGCAGCATCAGAGTCTGATCGCAGTGGTATCTCATTGCTCTCTCTCCTCTTCCCTGTAGGGGCAGTTTATCAACTGGGCACTCCTGAAGGAACCCTGCATTTCCGTGGCCAGTCTGTCCCCTAGACGAGAGCATCTGCCTTTAGCTTCCTGCTCTCAGTGCCACCATCTCTCAGCTAGCCACTCCAGGTGTTCCTCCAGCTTGCGGCAGCTCGCTCTTCATCCCTGGGATCCCAGAGTTCCACAGTAACTCCCTCCTACATAGTGGACATCTCAGGTGCCACCAAGCGAAGACTAAGAAGTCTTTGCTGCTATATTTTGTACATTGGGGTTAGGATTTTAATAAATGGAATAATAGATTGGAACTTGTTGCTGCTCATTAGCAAATATGTCATGAGATCCTCTCTTTGAGATGTGTTGCTGCTGCACCTGCCAGAACAGGGCTCTCTAGAGTCGTGTGAATAGACAAGGCCCACTAGTGTTTCTGACAGCCATATCTTTATCTGCCCCAAAGGGGGCAGAGTGTATGTGGGCAGGGTGAATGTTCATGTGGAAAATATTTCTACAAAACCCACTTTTCCCCCAATGTTTGAGTTTCAAGGATGATTTTTGTCTCTTTCCTTTGATTTTTATAAAGAAAGGCATTTGGATTTTTTTTCATCTATTGAACCCTATGACCCTGGCCTCTAGTTTCAGACTAATTCTGTCTTATATGTATTCGAGACAGAGGTAAGGCAACCGCAGGACCGAGACATCTCTTTCCAGATCAATCATGCCACTTTCAAGTCTAGCAGATTTGGGGGGATGCTCTGGACCTCTCTGGAAGAGATAAATATCCATTGTGTATTCTGTCATCCTATGCTCCATGAGAGCTGTGCCTCTTGTGAAGTGCTCAGCCATCCAGCCTGCCCAGCTGTGTTCACGTGACCTGCCCAGCTGTGTCCACATGACCTGCCCAGCTGTGTCCACGTGACTACCCAGCTGTGTCCACATGACTACCCAGCTGCTAGCCACACAGGGGTGGACAGGAGAGGCTGGCAAGCTGTTACACAGGGGTGGACAAGAGAGGCTGGCAAGCTGTTATGATCCTGTACCCGAGTGCTGAATGCACCTCTTGAGGGGACTCAGAGGTTTAACATGGCTCTGCTTTCAGACTCATTCCTGGAATGCCTGTGAGAAACTACTGGTTAGATTATTTTTGGGCAGCTTGATACAAACTAGAATCACTTGGAGAGAGGGAGCCACAGTGGAGGGATTGTCTCTATCAGACTGACCTGTGGCCACGTCTTGTGGGTACATCCTGGTTTTAGAACACCTTTGCTTAGCAAGCAACATGTCACCTAAAGTGTGCCCGGAGTAGCTGTATGCATCTCAAAGACATTTCACATCTTTGTTCAGGCCAAGAGCCCTTCTATCCATCCTAGCATGTGGCTTAACACCACTGGACCTTACAGCAGGTTTCCTTGGGAGAAGGTAAGACACAGGTAACAGGGTGGCCATTGAGAACATCCTGGGAGCTCACAGCCATTCTCTGGAAGATTCCCAAGGCTTGTTCCCCCATTCCCAACCTGTGCTAGCCATCAATGAGTCAAGACCTGTTCAGGCCTCTCAGATGTCTAAGCTAAGCAAAGGATGGAATTCTCTTGTAGAGAACAGATTGTTGGCCTGGCTTGAGAGCTCAAGCCTAGAACCATTGCTTCCAAGGAGAAGAATGAGACACAGTGAACCAAGGATGCCAGAAGGAACCAGACCTGAGAGCCCAGGATGTTTTGAGGATGCTAATGGAGGTACTTGCAGGCCAGCCAGGACTTTCTTAACCTTCTGCTGGTTGTGCCTCTGCAGTGGCAGAAGGAATCCAGGCCCCTCTTTCAGATCTAGTTCCTATTTTCTCCCTTGACAGCCAGGAAGGGCCCAAGGGTCAACGCAGCCTATACAGGTTTGCACCAAGACAGATTATACTCCCGAAGAGAGAGAATTCAACCAAATTCGTAGCAACAAAGCAAAGGGTGCTCCGCCTGAGCAGCAGAGCTGACTGACAGGCCACAGTGGCATAGCGATCCCTGATAGGCCCTGTGTAGGCTGAGAAGGTAGTCCCTGGTAGCCAGTGGGCTAAGGGCTATCAAAAACCCAGTTGGGAGCCAAAGATGCTGGTAAGCACCCAGAAGCCCTACAGTGGCCTCCTTGCCTTTAGGATGTAAATCAGCTACCGAGGGCTGTGAGCTGGGGTCTGATCACAATGACCCTGCTTGTCCTCCTGCAGAGACTGGGGTCCATTAGCTTCTGTGGTAGTACATTGACTAGGATAGCAATGGTTGGTTCCCAAGAGCCACATGGAGGCAGGACTGGTCAAGCATTTGCTTGTCCAGGACAAAATGGATGTCTTGGTGATCTGACATGGCTTCTGTATTGTATTTATTTGTGTTAGTTCTGCCTTGATTACAATGACAGAAACTTCTGGAACACAGGCTGTATATCTACTGTTCTTTTGTTTTTATTTAACATACACATTCCTTTTAAAATTCAATCCTCCTTTTCAGTTTGTTGAAATTTATTTTGCTATTCATTTTCTAATGTTTTCGGTTAGCTCATTTATTTCTCTCCTTCTTTTCTGTTAACACAAACATTTTGGGTTACAAACCTTCCCATTTTTCCTTTCATGTAATATTTAAAAATGTGATGCGTTTTCTTCTGAGTGATTTCTCCTTTGACACATAATTATATGTATGGCTTAAAGCTTTCAGTTATGTGTTTGCACATGTGTGTGTGTGTGTGCATGTGTGTATCTCTGTGTGTATTGGGTATGTATATGTGTGTACATGTGTCTATGTGTATATATGTATGTGTTTAACATTCTGTTTGGCACTGATTTCCACATTAATTGCATTGTGATTGGAGAACCTGACTTGCACAATACAAGTACTGTTTCTTTTAAGCATTTTGGGGAGAAGAAATTTACCTTAACACATGCTTAGGGGGAGCCCCATTTAATAGAGCTAGTAATGATCTTGCTGTGTAAATCTTCTAAATGTTGGCATGTGTTGTGTTCAGTTTCTAGGTGTAATAGAGAATTTGGAAAAATACCCCTTTCAAGGTACCATTTGTGTCTTAGTTAGGGTTTTACTGCTGTGAACAGACACCATGACCAAGACAACTATAAGGACAACATTTAATTGGGGCTGGTTTACAGGTTCAGAGGTTCAGTCCATGACCATCAAGGCGGGAACATGGCAGTCTCCAGGCAGGCACGATACAGGAGGAGCTGAGAGTTCTCTGAAGGTTCCTAGCAGAAGACTGACTTCCAGGCAGCTAGGATGAGGGTCTTAAAGCCCACACCCACAGTGACACACGTACTCCAACAAGGCCTCGCTTTTTAATAGTGCCCCTCCCTATGCCGAGCATATACAATTTGTTTTATTTATTGATGCATTCATGCTTCGAATGTTCGTTGTTTTCTTGGAGAATGAAGCCCTTCCATTTGGAACTTGTTCTCTCTAACCCTAAAAACAGATTCCAGTGTCGAAGACTCTTTCTTCTTTCCATCTGCCCACCATCTTGCTTCATTGCTATCATTCATGGCCCTTTCTTGTTTTAGTTTTGCATATTTTTATTGGGTATATTTCTTCTTAATGAGCTAACAACACGATTTTCCCTGCCATTCTGAGTGTACCAGTCACCATAACCATCCATCCAGATTGATTCCTGTGTGGGGTCATTCAGTGTCACCATCACCAATCAGATCCCCCTTTGTGGTGTGTGTGTGTGTGTGTGTGTGTGTGTGTGTGTGTGTGAGAGAGAGAGAGAGAGAGAGAGAGAGAGAGAGAGAGAGAGAGAGAGAGAGAG
>NC_034597.1:25260982-25275873 GCF_900095145.1 Mus pahari | reverse complement strand
GTGTGTGTGAGAGAGAGAGAGAGAGAGAGAGAGAGAGAGAGAGAGAGAGAGAGAGAGAGAGAGAGAGATTCAATGTCACCATCAGATACCCCTTTCTGTGTATGAGGTGTGGTGTGTGTGATTCAGTGTCATCATTCAGATCCCCCTTTGTATGGTGTGTGTGTGCATGTGTGTATGTATGTGTGTGTCACTGGGAGTGAGTGTTACAAGAATCTGCTCCATCCTCACTCTGTGACACATTCCCATCAAAGACACTACCCTCCCAGGCTGTTTCTAGCCAATGGCTGGGCCCAGTGATCTGGAGGCAGGCCACTGCTAAGAACGTCCAGATTCCCTATCTGCACTGGCCAGTACACTCTGTCCCTTCTTTCCCAGTCCTTCTTCCTTCCCTTCTTCCTTTCCAAAGAACTTTCCAAATTGGTTCTAGAATACATCATTCTCCTAGATTAGCATGTTTGCCTGTGCACTTCTGAGCTCTTTCACCAGCATTGGTAGTGTGCCCTGGATTTGAGCCTCCGCAGATCTCTTCACTTCGTGCCAACTCCTCCGTTAGCGAACTCCTCAGTGCAGGTGGACACCTAACTGTGAATATGTACACTGGTTTTTCATCCCAGAGGCCCTACAGCCTGATGTCCATGAGCACCGGGAGGCTTTTGACTCAGTGTTTCCTGGGTAATCTATGTTTTGAGCTTAGGGGCTTTAAAAAAAAAATGTGTTTCTCACATTTAGACTATGGCCAAGTTTATCCATAACTTCTTGGAGAAGGCCCCGTTGCTGGTGGCAGCTGCCGTGACTTACTCAAAGCCTGGATTGGCCACATGTTGACACCACACCAAGTTTAGCTGTCTCCCCCAACTCCTGGTGAAATTCCTACAGCTATTCAGAGTATGAAAAAAATCATTCAAAGTGCTAAAACTGGTAGCTTCGAATACCTTGCAGTTAAGCAAGCTGTGCTGAGTGGTTTGGTGGCCACTGAGGTATGGATATGGTTTAATCTTGGCAAGATCATAGGCAAAACATGGCATTGTTGGCTATGATGTTTGAAGATCAGTCTTTAACTTCTGATTTGAGTTCTTATTTGAATGTTCTTGGACCAAGTATAATGAGACTGCTATCTGAATAAAATACTAGCTGTCAAAAAACAAATGTGTCTTTCTGACCTTGCTGACTGCTTGCGTGTATGCCTGGAGCTCCAGTCAGGTACCTGATTTCTATGCTCCTTTCTACAAGCAAAAGCATTTGCCACAGGAACATCAGTGTGTGGTTTGAATAAGAATGCCTCCCATAGGCTCATACATCAGGGAGTAGCGTTATTTGAAAAGATTAGAAGGATTCAGGAGGTGTGGCCTTGTTGGAGGAAATGTGTGACTGAGGATGGGCCCTGAGGTTTCAAAAGCCCACCCCAAGCCCAGAATCTCTCTTTCTACCCATGGCTCAGGATGTAGCCCTCAGCTACTGCTTCAGCACCTGCCTGCTTGCTGCCACAATAATAATGGCCTAAACTTCTGAAATCGTAAGCAAGCCCTCAATTAACTGTTTTTGTTTTTGTTTTTTTTTTTTTTATGAGTTGCCTGGGTCTTGGTGTCACTTCACAACAATAGAACATTGACTAAGACACATGATTCCAAGGGATATCCAGGTCCAGCATTACCCACTGCCCATTCACTTTGGTAAGGGATCCCCAACCTGGGTAAAGGCTCTGAAGAGTCCTCTGTTTATCTCCGTGCATCTTCAGAATCCCTCTTGACCTAGGAACAATTGTGTAAATGAATGACTGGGAGAAGGAACTGGGGACTTGGGTGGGTTTTCCTTTGCCAACCATGTCAAGATGTTTAGTAACCCAGGTTTAAACATCAGGGCCCATACAGGAGTGCTGCAACCGCACCAAGGCTCCCCCCCCCCCGTACCCCCCTCCCCCCGCGCAACTCACAACAGTGGAAAAACTCCTGGTCCTGCAGGACATGGCCTTATGGACATCCATTTTCAGCCACCTCATTCACAGGGACCCTTCCCGCCTCATTCCACCCCTTCTTCCAGAAAAGTTACCTAGAAGACACTTGGAGATTGTTGGTAGCCCAGGGCCTCTCTGCCATTCACGACTTGGAAAGGCAGGGAGACAACGGGTACTTCTGTGAAGGTCGAGAGGGCACTGTGAAACCGCTGCTCTGCTCAGGCGGCTATTCTAGCGGTTAGAGGAAAATGAGTTGAGAGCAGACAGGGGTTCTTGGTCATTTCAAGCAGGAACTTCTCGTGTGCCACCAAGCCTTCGTCTCTTCTCTCACTTTGGTCCGGAGGGTTCAAGACCCTAGAGGTTGGAGTGCACTGTGCAACACCTCAGAGGTGACAGCAGTACTGAGACTGGAGCTCCTGGCTGGCTGTCAAGCTCCGAAGCCAGGGTCGAGGAGGGAGGGGTCTGAGGAGCTGAGCTCTGATCTCTGCTAAGGTCTATGGTCCCCGGTGCCTCCGCCCAGAGGAGCCAGGGGTGGGGACCCTCTACGGACCTGAAGGTCCCGCCCCCGAGGCGGGGCCTGGAGTCCCGCGGGCTCCGCCGTCAAGTTCAACAACACACGCTGGAGGACCCGCAGCTGGTACCCTCAACCTGCATCGCTGATGCTGCGGGAGAGTCCAGGTGAGATGCGCCCCACGGTCCTACCAGGCGGACTCACCGGGAGAGGACCACGGAATGCCTCTCCTTCCCTTGGCCTCTTCCCGGGAAAGAATTCCCAAGTCCCGCCTTAGCTTTTCCGGGCGGGATTTCCCTTTCCTTGTCTCCAGCTCCTGTACCTTTTCCCCAGTTCACTATCTGGGACTCATCTTCTGCCTTTTTCATCTTGTGTCGTCCTCTGTCTCTCTCCTCTCACCTTTTATTTCCTTGTAGGTTTAATTTTCATGGGCGATTCCTTCTTGTAGTCCTGTTTTCTTTCCTTAAAGAAAAATCTTCTTCCTTTTTCCTTCCTGTTGCCCCCTCTCACACCCCACACAATTCTGTTTTTTTTTTTCCCTCCTAGGCTGATTGTGTGTGTGTGTGTGTGTGTGTGTGTGTGTGTGCTGTACTTCTTGATTTCATATCTCCATGCATGCTATTATTCCCTATTATTCTCAACAGGGTTTGTGCTGAATCCTATGGTAAGAACCACAACCCGATCTCAGATGCGTTCTCCAGTAGATATTCACAAACATCTGGAAATGTAACTCAATGCCTGTTATGGAAAAATCCATAAACGATTAAATTGTGTATCTCTGAGTTTCGGGGTTAGCAGAAAGAAAACGCCTGGTTTTGATAGGATAGTGTGTTCCTTTTTTGACATCATTTTCTTCCCTAATAGGCACAGACAGCACACCAGAAGAGCAGGTCCTTGCAGCAGCATTTAGGGGACAGCTCCAACCATGCATGCCTTCCAGGCAAGCTGTGCCTGTCAGGTTCTGGGACATAGAGGGGGTTGTGTTCAGAGCTGGGTTGTAGGAAGACAATGGGAGCTCAGGACTGTGTATGTTTTTGTCTGTTATGTAGAAGTATAATTGTGAAAATATTTCACGTCACTCTCAAAGATTACCTTAGATACATTTTTTAAAAGGAGAAGAAATCTAGGAAAGCCAGTCTGCTTAAATTGTCAGGGAGCCAAGTCAACATGTAGACCGACACAATTTTTGATGCTTTGTTAAATATTTAGTTTTGGAAAAGATATAATTCCATGTTTAATGATATTTATGATATGTCTTTATATTCAAAACAACATACAAAGAATTCACCAAATTGCTTGTTTTCAAGGATGTTAATTACCAACTAAAGTTTGCAGCCTTGGCATTTTAGAAACAATTTAAATTGACCTTGTAGTTTATTGTGTCGTTTTATGAGAATTCAGCCAGTTTAACTTTTTATTAATGCACAAAAGGAAGCTTGGCATTAATCAAGCCACACAAAACTGAGCAGAAATGGAATCTGGTGGGTGACGGTTGTGGTGTGATCAGTAAAGGAATTTTTGATGCTATACTGAAGGATTATAGATAATTAGTAAGCATGTGCTGGAAGCTTTGACTTGGGAGACCGTGTTCTGCATTGGAGAGTTCAATTGTCTTGTAAGTCATCCAACCACTGACTCCGGGGAATCAGAACTGGGAATGGGGATGGCAAAGGGGACACTTTTCAACTGATTTGGAATGACATGTTAGCTTTGCTTGGCAGATTTCTTTTTCAGAAATCCAGGTCTTAGCAAATTATATTTAAAACAGATAAGCCATTAAAAAGGATACAAAGAAAAATCTTGAATTTCAATGTTTTAAATTTCATTTTCCTTCATTATGTAGTGTGTGTCTGCATAAAAACGTCACTGCTCTTCTCTTCTTAGACAGTGTCACTGTTTGAATATAAATGGGTCTTGTTGAACAGCCTGGTAGATAAGCTGTGTATTTTATCCTGTGACTGCAACCCTGGCTAGGGTAGGGCATCTTCTTTTTCTTTCTAACAGTACCAGGAACAAGAGTTTCCTTTATTGAGATCTTACACAGACCCCTGTTTAGTCCAATTAGAAGCATCCTTAAGTGAAGGTCACTCTTCCAGTTTCATTTATGAGGGAATTAACATCCTGAACGCTTGTCCTGGGTCATGCATGTAGTGAGTGGCTAGGCTTAGACTGCAACTCAAGCTGTATCTTGGAATCTGAACCCTTGGGGCTTAGTCAACCTCACACGTTCCAGCTGAAGCATCACCCCAGACAGCACTACTTGTTGGCCAGTTGGTAATGTTGATCAGAGCACTTCTCCCGGTTCTAGTGCCCCAGGCACCCCTGGCCATGGCTAACTCTGAATGCACCCAGGAGAGCCTCTAGGAATCACCTTTTTGTCCTCTGTGACACTGGCTCTGTTTCTGCAGATTCCTGGGGATGGAGGGGTGATGGTGTCATCTACCTCTATGTGGCTCCACATGGCCAAACTGGGTTAGCACTGAGTTCTAGAACGCCTTAGCTGGATGTGGAAACCTCTAGGAGTGACCTGGGAGCCCTCATCTCTGCTTCTCCATGAAAACCTGGAAAGCTCAGAGATTTTTCATTGTTTCCAATGTCCCAGAGCTAGGAGATACCTCGAAACATGTGCATTCCCCACAGGAAAACACAGGTGCTCACCATCCTTATACAAAAGATGCTAGTGTGTGATTATATTCTGGCATCTTCCAAAAGAATCTGGGAAGACTCCAGAGACTAGAGACAATGAAAGGCTGGGTGCACAGTTTTTGTTTGTTTGTTTATGCTTTGTTTTGTTTTAACTTGAGAAGAGAAGGACAAACAGAAGACAATCTAGCAGGGTCCATGGTGTCTCTGAGCAGAACTAGTTTATGAACTGCAGCTCAGATCCGTGAAAGCTGGTATGGTGTCTGGCTTTCAGAATCCCGACGCATCCGTTTGTTTACCGAGAATCCTACTGTCTGTAAATGGAACAAAAGGGAAAGAAACGCCCTGGCTATTTGCTCATTCATTTAGCAGGCTGTGTGCTACTTCCTGCGAGATCTCAAGAAATGGAAAGGGGGACTGTGTGGTGACTCTGTCCCCTTGTGATGAGAACAGCAATTTGTCTACCAACGGGGTGCCAAGTAGGGTTCCTTGGCACTTTAGAGATATCTATCTAACTCATATTTATGACAACCCAGTGAGGTGAGGTACCCAAATGTTCCCTTTTGCAGATGGGAAAAGGGAGGTCCCAGTGTGGGTAATGGCAGAGAATGTTAGAATCCAGGCCTTTTGTCCCTCTAGCCTGTGCACTTCACTTTGATGATGTGAATGTGAGACTCCACAGAAGCCGGGACAACTGGCAAAGGCACAGGCAGCAAGATTACACGGGGGATGTAGCCAGAGCCTCAGACACTGGAATGACAAGCAGGTGGTTTGTACCCAAGAATGTGTAATCAGACTGGAGAAAAATTAATCTCTTTGAATATAGCCCTGGCTGTGGTGGTTGCTAGCAGCACTCTGGTTGGTAGCTCCAGTGGCAGAAAAGATTGGCCATGGTAAGATTTCTACCCTGCTGATTTGGAGATCCTGGTGTCAGGAAGTACTCAGGAGCACAGAATAGAATCATCATATCATCTGAGATCTGGAAGAACAGTGGGAGGGTGTTGGAGTTTCATCTTTTTATTTTCCCAGATAGAAGAACATGGAGTGGTTCTGAACCATGTTTGTACAATTCAGAGGCTGTCTTGTGGACACCACAGGGAAAAGAAACAAGTATGACAAGAAAAGCCCTTTAGTGGAACACACACAATGATGGGGCGACGAGGACCCGTAGAAGGTCAGGACGGAGAGCCCAGGATGAACCGAAGCCATTGAGGACAGCCAGGGATGACAAAGAGTCTTTTCACAGTAGGTTCGGAGCAAGGAACAAGGACTGCATAGATTCATCACTGCCTAGGGCAGCTGGCGTCTGTGGGAGGAGAAAGGGGGAGGGGCAGCTCCAATCCGCCCAGATAACAGCTGGACAGAGGGTGACCCACAGGTGCACAGGGTGGTGGAGGTACGGGTGAGAAGCTAGAGGCACCGAGCGCGGTGTGACGTCAGATGTCTGTGTCTGGGATGGGGAACGACTTGGAGATGAACTCCCACAGGTGTGGTGGCCATCTGAGAGGCGTAGGGATCAAGGCGATATAGGTGCTGCTGGTGATGAATGACACTTAGACGTCTAACTGTGTAAAAATCACTTTCATAATGGTGATCCCCCCCCCTTCTATCCAGACGTCTTTCACAAATATGCTCCTAAGTGCTCTATGCACTGGTACTGCTGTGCCTGGGTGGCAGTTAGTTAGCTTTCCTGTGGGATGGAAGCAAGTCACTAGCCATGGTGTCCATGCCAGCAACTGGGACATGGAGGTGTGTGTGTGTGTGTGTGTGTGTGTATAAATGTGCCCATGTGAATGTATACACATGTCTGGGTGAGCTCATGGAATAGTGGGAGTTCAAGACCATCCCAGCCTATGCAGCAAGTTTAAACCAGCCTGGATTATAGGAGACCCTGTCTCAAACAAAAAGAAAGAATAAAGTAAGTTAAAGGTATAGGTGAGCAGAAATTTAAAAAAAAATCTAACTGTGACTTTGGGCAAGATGCTAGCATCCAAGGAAGGGTGTGGGAGTCCATTCAGGAGAGCGACAGCGAGGCAGCGAGGCTTCTGCAGGACCAGGGTTTATCAGACTCACACTAGGGCTTCTATCGGGCAGTTTTCGTGGAGGATGTAAGTGGGAGCACGGCCTGAGGGGGGCTTTTCAGGGAATCCTGCATGATGAATCCCAAGCAATGCTGATGAATAGCCATGTGCACACAACCACACCACGCACAAATCATACACAGCAAATGCACATGCTAATACTCACACACTCTCACGTGAACACACATACTAGAATTCTTACACGTTTGTACACAAGCTCCTCTTTATGTCTTCCTCTACTTAGTTACTAGAGGTAATCCAGTTTGTCCTGGCGGCACTCAGCATGATGAGGGACTTGGGGGACCCGCAGTCACACAGGAGGGGACTGTGCTTGCATTTTATTTATTTTTTCCACAGCGACTGTGCAAAAGCTTTTGTCAAAGGATGGTTTGGGCCTTCCTTTTCCTGCACTTTGGGCAACTTCTGTGTTTTAACTACCTCAAAAAGCTGTTGCTGGTTTAATCTCTCTGGGAAGTTCTGAAATAAAGGGGCTGGTGGGGGTGTATGTACTGTGTGCTCCCTGTACAGGGAGGCAGAAGGCAGTGAGATGAGGTGGTTGCCCAACAAGCCCCAGAGTGACAGTGAGTAAGGAGCCTAGCCACTTCTGGGTCACTCGGCTCAGGGTAGCTTTTCCAGTGATGAAAGCCGGTCCATTCAGCATTGTGGTTCAGCCAGTATTCTACGAGGAGAGGGCTTGGTTCTGATTCTTAGTTTTAGAACCAGATGGCTGGGCCAATGGAGACTGGGCAGTGTTCAAGACCTGCACCCCCCTAACTCAGAGAGCTTTGTTTTCTATGTGCCTTCCTCACAGAATGTTGTCTCTTCTAGACACATGACACCTCCAGGGCGTGGTCAGAAGCCAGTTCACATGTAGATGCTCAGGTCTCTCCTAGTGTACAGACCTATACACTTGACATGGGTAGAGGAGGAACGTGTGGGTAGTTGTGGAATGAGTCAAGAGTGAGTGGTTCTGCTGAATGGAGGCCAGGGAGACTCGAGCTCTAGACAGAAACAAGCCCTGGTAGAGAACAGACTGTGCCTCAGTGTGGTGGTATAAGGGACTGATACCCACCTCCACCCTGCCAAGTGTTCCTCCAGCCCTCTGGCCACTTGTGCCTTCAGAAGCTCCCGTCCCTCTGTACCTGAAGCGGCCTAACATACCTGACAACAAGAATTAAAATCAGCATGCCAACCAGCAGGGAGAACTGTCCTCAGTCGGGGGGAAACATGTTAG
The DNA here is from genome assembly GCF_900095145.1 of Mus pahari. Classification (NCBI taxonomy): domain Eukaryota; kingdom Metazoa; phylum Chordata; class Mammalia; order Rodentia; family Muridae; genus Mus; species Mus pahari. The sequence goes on along the minus strand of NC_034597.1, from coordinate 25,267,453 downwards.
GATTGCCAGAGAAGTCAAGCTGGCAGGTGGCACTGTTGACACGGCTCACACAGTCGTGGCTGCCCAATGCTGACACATGCAGGCGTGGCACTGAGCTACTGGTGTCACTGGGTGGAAGCCTCTGCATGTGTGTTTGCTCACACGTGTGCACATGTGAGTGTGCGTTGTGTTGACATTCTCCCTGATAGAGCCCTGGAGGCACAGCTATCAGAGCTGGGTGGGGGCTGCCATTTCTAGAACAGTTACCGCACTTTGGGTACAAGTAGTGAACATCTGCTTTGGCCAACACAACAGAGAAGGGACTTACTAGGTTATGGGGCAAGGTGGGTTCCACCATCAGTGGGGATGGCTGGAGACATGAACTGGAGAGAGACGGGCACTAAGTAGCAGTACAGAACCCCAGTACAGAAGCATGTTGGAAACAACTTGGCTGGGAGGGAAAATGCTGGACTGCAGAATGTCAGACATTTGTTCTGTTGCCCTAAAAGGCAATAATCTCCCCCCCCCACACACACACACTTTTGGCTGGCTTGGGAAACTTTTGGTCCTGACAGCACTTCCTGAGAGCTTGCTGTATGCCTCACCTGGGTGCCCTCGGGGGGCTACAGAGGGCAGACACTGGCATAGTCCCTTTCTCCTGGGCCTGAGAGATGGGCAGGCTAGGAGGAGGGACATTCATCCAGCCCAGAGAAGGCTGTACCCGGAGCCACAGCTGGACAATATGATGACTAAGGTAGAGGAGGGAAGGTGCTGACCGAGGCCATTCCTTTGCTTGATGGACAGTCTTCTGAGGGATCCTCAGGTCTGTACTCTAGGGGAGACCTGCAGGTTTCAAAGGAAATGGCAGTGAGTGATAATCTCCATTGGGAATAAAATCACTACCAAGTCCCAGTTTGGTGATTAGCTCCCACAGTGTCATCCATAGGATCCTGCGGTAGGATGCATTAGGATTCTAGAGCTTTCTTTAGTCCTTTTAGTGAAAGGCAACCTGATCATACACAGCTTGGAAGGGAGTCGGGGGGAAAAGCCGGGACAAGGACTCTAAGAAGATTGGTCCAGAGAGATCAAAGGGACAAGTGGAAGCCAGTGGGAGATGTGATATGGAGAAAGGCTAGTTTAGGAGACAGGAAAGAGAAAGAATGCCATAAGGAGCCGAGATCATGAGCAAATGAACCTTCTACATCATCACCTCCTGATGCTGTGCCTTCCCTAGTCTCTGGACACTGAGCCAGAGCCAGACAGAGATGCTGTTGCTGGAGCTGGTGGTGCACAGCTCCCTCCCTGCAGGGCCAGCTCATTGGTAGGTGTCTAGGATGCCCTGCTTTCTGTCTCAGAGCATGCTCCCTTTCCTATCCCAAAAGTCTGAGCCAGGCCTGTTAATCACGGTAGCTGTTTCTGTGCCTTCCCTGCCTTTTCCTGAATGGGACCATGGCATATTCTTCTGGTGCCATTGCTCTAGGGGTCTTTCTGGCTGCTGGGGTCTATTTGAGCTCATTCATTTTTTTCTTTCTTTCTCTTTGGATGATGCCACTCCTAGTTCACAAACATCAAAGTAAGACCAGAGAAAGTGGGCTTGTCTGGTGGCACCCTGTACGGGACACGGAATAACCAGTGACTGCCTCACTGTCCATTGTTTTCCTTTCCTGCAGGGACCAGAAGTCAAGTGCATCCAGTCCAGGCTTCACTGGAGACTTTCCTATCTCATAGCTCCTCCTGGGGCTAGGGACCAGTTCTGTGGAACCCCAAAGCCCTGTACATTAATGGCTGCTGGAACATCCACCTTGCTTAGCCTGTCAGGCCCTGCTGATCACATGGCTGAGGGCAAAGGGGCTTCTCTGAGGCCTTCAGTTGAGAAGAGATGGAAGCTCATGGAACCCAAGCAGACCAAGCCAGAGATGTTCAAGAAAATGAGCCTTGTGGACTCTGACACTGCTGCAGGAAAGGGTGGCCAAGATGAGGCTTATACTGAACTGAGCCTGCCAACAGCACTGAGCAAGCCTGAACTGGACAGGCCTCTGGCCTGCAAGACACACATAGAGCAGAGACAGAATACCTTCACAGAGCTGTCACGTCTCCAGGAGAGGCCAGGGGACATCCAGGCCCAGACGAGGAAGCCGGAGAACACAGAAGGCCAACTTGGCACTCAGCAGCTGCCCGAGAGTCTCCCCAGAGCCTCAGGGGATGGCGCAGTGTGTTCAGTATGGCCAGGTGCCGCCCGGAGTGAGCAGAAAAGTGCTTTCAGCAAGCCAGCCAAGCGCCCAGCAGAGAAACCTAAGTGCTCCCCCACGCTTCTGGCTGGCGGAAGTGCAGAGGGCTCATGGGAGCTCTCGGGACTCATCACCACTGTGGACATCCCATATTGGACTCATCTGTCAACTTTCAAGTTCATGGGGGATTTCTGGAAATTGCACACATTGTCACAGAACATTCTCCTCTGCAATGCTTTCCAGGGGCCTCCCACACCATGGCTGGAGCACACCCAGGTACAAGCCCCCACGTCCTCAGCACCTTCCTCCACAGCCTCCCGGGCTCTCTTGCCGCCCACACTCTCCTCTCTGGGCTTGTCTACTCAGAACTGGTGTGCGAAGTGCAACCTAGCCTTTCGCCTGACAGCCGACCTGGTCTTCCACATGCGGTCTCATCATAAAAGGGAGCACGTGGGCCCTGATCCACATTCTAAGAAACGAAGAGAGGAAGTTCTCACTTGCCCCGTTTGCCACGAGTACTTCCGGGAGCGCCACCATCTGTCCAGGCATATGGCTTCACATAGTTAGCGGGTGGCTACACAGGAAACAGATGGCCATAGCATCCAGTGCACGGTAGTGAGGCACAGCTGACTCTTGGCCTTTGCTGAGAAGGTTGCCATAGACTTCTTCAAGGTTGTTCCTTTTGCTTCCCAGACATGAACCGCTCAGTTATAATTTGTCAGGTGCCCCAGCCCTCGCGATGTGTTTAATGCATGATGTGTTAAGTCATGCATTAAAATGATAAGCTTCACTCATGGGATAGTGGGACCCATGGCTCAGGGAATGGGGCTGCTCCCGACTCTGTCCCCAGTACTCTGTAAGGAAGCACATGAGTATGACATTGTGGCTTTGCTGATAAGCAAGCCTGCACTCAATCTACGCTTTCAACTATGAGTCCTGACCTCTGTCCTTGGACATGTTCCTTTAGCTTGCCGACCCTTGCTTTTCTTGTTTTGAAAGTGGTGTGTTAGCAGTATGTCATCAGAGTACTGAGGATGATGTTTGGCTGGTGGCCCGCTCGCTCCCTGGTTGAGTGTGAGCAGTAAGCATACGGGTTGCATAGTCACTGCTTGCACTAGCCGGCTACATCATTCATGGAATCTCAGGGGTGAACAAACACTGTATTTCTCTGCCGCAAGGCTGGGGATGGTTTGGTGGACATGGCTCAGGCTGCACTCAAGTCTAGGCCCTTTTGCTGCTGGGTCATTATGCTGGATATAGTCAAGCCCAGAGTGCAAAATACCGAGAAGAATGGGTCACAAGCCTAAGTTTCCCTGGCCCTGTGTAAATCCAGGCCTAAAGTGGCCAAGTGGAAAAGTGACCTGGCTGAAACCCTAACAAGGGAGTAGGGGCTAGTAATGCAACTCCCCCCATTCTCTGGGTATTCACACTGTGAATGTGTGAGAAGAGAGAAACAGAACACACATCATTTATTCTGGATTTTCTCCAGGTGCCATTCATCCTTGCGTTTCTGAGTAGGGCAGGGAAGAGAAAGTGGAGGGCGCTCGGAATGAGGTCCCCAGGAGGCACTTCACGTCCTCTCGTCTGTAGGACACAGACCGTGAATTCTCAGCCTACTGCAGACGAATTTCAACTTAGAAAGGTTAATGACTTTCCCTACCCCACTTAGTCAGGAGCGTTGGTGGAAGAACAAAATCCCATGAAGCCCCAGATCTGAGCTCACGTCTTTCTAGCTGCTTCGTGTCTGCTTAGCTAGCGTGGCCACGGAGCGTACTGAGTGACTCAAGGTCTGGAACTTTGAGGCTAGGCTCCTTAAGTTCAATTTCAACTTAACTTAATTTTAACCTTGCTACTTTACAAGCCATACACCGTGCTCATGCACGCGCATGCATGCGTGTGCATACACACACACACACACACACACACACACACATCACTCTTCTCTTGAGCACTTTTCTCCATCCTGTATACAAAATGGCATAGCGATTTATCCTGTTCACTGTAGCTCTCCTCACTAGAATGAAAGGGAGTTTTGGTATATTTCCATCATCTAGAACCAAAAAAAACCCGCAGACACTCAACAGGTATCTGTTGAAAGAAAGAATAAACACACAGGTTAACAAATGAGTGATCTGCCTGACTCTGGCTTTGCTCCTGCCAACTCTTGAATTGGCTTTGAGGAACTAGAGGTGGCATCTGTCAAAAGCATGTGCACACTTACCTTGGGCCCACACATTGGCCCTGATTTCTATGCCATCTCTTTGGAAAGGGGAATGGTCCTGTCATAACATACACAAGATGCTTAGAATTGATGTTGACACAAGTTGCTTTGCAGCCAGATTTACAAGTTCAAAGATGTTTAAGAGCCCATGACTTAGGACTTGTTAGTGATACAGTCCCTCAGAATAAGCATGCTGAGTCCCCAGGCGTCCTCTGGAAGTCCCACCCCTTCTCCTGTCTTCCTCCTTCATGCCACTTGCTCCTCCTGGATAGAAGCCTTTTTAAACCATGACTTCCCAACTTATCTCTTTCATCAAAAAAAAAAAATAGTCTGGATATTTTTGTTTTTCAAAATTCATGTGAAAATTCTAAGGTGGGCCTTCGGGAGATTGGGATTAACGCTTTATGGGTTCCAGAGGGCCAGCTCCCTACCTTCTCTCTGAGGTCACAGCTAAAAAGAGCCATCTCTGAACTAGAAAATGGCCCTCACGAAAGACTTCACATCTGCATACACATGACCCCTTTATGATCCAGAACGGTGAGCAATAAATTCCTGTTGTTTATAACCACCCAGTCTATGGTATTGTGTTATAGCAGCCTGAACAGGCCAGGCAGCCACCTACACACAACTCAATTATGGCTTCTAGGGGTGTAGAAATAGCTCAGTGGTTAATAGTGCTTGCTGGTCTTCCAGAGCACCCAGGCCGGGTTACCAGCACACAGGTCAGGTGGCTACAACAGCCTGTAATTCCAGCTCCAGCTCCAGGGAATCTGTTGCCCTCTTGTGGCCTCAGGGGGCGCCTGCACACATGTGGCACAACCACTCCCACTCACATAAATAAAACGAATTCTTGGGAAAATGAAGGCCTTTACCAACAGCTCCTACACAAGGACTCTTGATGCTTAATTTGGACTGCCATTGACGTTTTCTTTTTAGTATTGTCCTTATCTTGGAAACAATTAATATCCATTTCAGTACCAGGTCCTAGTACTGAACTTGTTACAGATTCCTGGGTCTTTAGGTCAGGGATCCTAAGTGTAAATGACTGTATTATTAGAAAAACAAATGCAGGTGAAGGAGCCAGGGCACAGACACGGGTGGTGGCAGGTCTTGTCATGAACCTGGGCCGGTCACCCGGGGAAAGCCTCTTCAGAGCTGGGCTGGAATATGGACTGTAAGAAAGGCCAGGCATCAGTGTAATTGTCAACTAACTTAGCGGCTGTTTAAACGGGCAGGCAGATAGGTGCCTTCCTGTGGTGACGCGCGGAGGAGGAGGAGGGTTTCCTGGAGTCGGATTGGGGGTTGGTATGACTGGCTTCCATTTACTGCATTCTGGCAATGTGAGTGGCGCGCTCCACATGGCATGGACTTGCAGAACTGTGTTAGCGTAGAGGGTGAAGAAACCATCACCTGATGCCTCTGGCTCTCCCAGGTTTCCAGCTGCTGCACTGGGCAGAAGCCAGGCCTGACCCTCATAACCTCACTCATGGCCTCTATCCCCATGGGTTCTGGAAGAGAACTGCTACTCAGAATGAGAGTGTGAGAAGCCCAACTCCAGCGGTGGCCTCCTTTCATCCCACTGGTAAGGGATGGCGCCCCCTAGAGGCACCTGTAAGCTATTTATCCAGACAGATTTCACACATCTGCATCGTTTTCCACAATTTTTGTTTTTTAGGGTTTTTTTTTTTTTGCTTGTTTTTTTTGTTTTTGTTTTTGTTTTGTTTTTTTTTTTACAAGTTCTGGGATAGATATAAAGGTCATATAGTATATGAGATATGAATCTAATAGACCACTCCCCTATTTAAGGAAGTTATTCTGTAACATGATACGACTTAAAGATACCTCTTAGGAGAGAATGTTTGGAAATCAGTTTTGTATGAGGGATGAGAAGGAAAAGGATTTAAATTTAGCTTTACCTCTTTGATCCATCTGTGTTTCTCAGGGCCTCTGTGTGTCTGAGTGTGTCTATGTGTGTGTCTGAGTGTGTCTATGTGTGTGTCTGAGTGTGTCTATGTGTGTGTCTGAGTGTGTCTATGTGTGTGT
>NC_034597.1:25244344-25260977 GCF_900095145.1 Mus pahari | reverse complement strand
GTGTGTCTATGTGTGTGTCTGAGTGTGTCTATGTGTGTGTCTGAGTGTGTCTATGTGTGTGTCTGAGTGTGTCTATGTGTGTGTCTGAGTGTGTCCATGTGTGTGTCTGAGTGTGTGTGTGTGTTGCTTCCTTTTGTCTTTTATTCTAGTCTCATCGGTGAGACGCTCATATGCAGGAAGGCTGGCTTCTTATTTTATGAAGAGAATATTATTTTCTTTCAAGTTCAGTTTCCCTCCCCAGGCCCAGGCCCATACTAGTCACTGTGCAGTGGGAACATTGGGATTTTCAGACAGACAGCTTTGGGTTCAGGTCCCACTTCTCGCCTTACGTGGCTCCAGGCCGCACTAGTCTCTTGGGAAGGAAAACAGTCTGATGGAGGCGGGAAGGGGTTTCTGGGAGGAGCCCGGATTGTGCCCAGCCTCAGAAGGGCGGCCCGAGGAACCCGGCTGGACACTTGGGAGAAAAAAAAAGAAATTAAGTGGCTTAGTCAGGACCAGGGCTGAAGTCCTGCCTGGAGCTGTCTCTCCCGAGGATGCTGCTGTCAGTCTGCCACGGCTCACCCTGCATCTGGCAGGATGCTGATGTTTAGACTCTCTGGGCACTTGTTCCAGACTGAGTCTTTACCTAGGGTTTCTCTGACCAACTAAAGTAGAATGTCTCCCCACTACCAGAGAGCTGGGCTTCTAAGATATCCGTTTTGAAGTAGAAAAATAATAACTCATGTTGGCTAGACTTCTAATTAACTGTGTTTTTTTTTTTTTTCATGGACATAACATCTACCTCCCCTACTGAGCACTTGGGGAAACTGAGGCCCGGAGAGTAAAGTACATGGCCTGGGATCACACTGGTAAGAGGAGGCTGGACTGGTCTTCTCTCTCAGGCAGGCTGACTCTAGAATGACGCTAGGGTCATTGCTTCTTAGGAGCTCTCTCCCATAGTTGGAAGCGAGCCCAGATGCTAGGTGCCCTGAAGAAGACCAAGCTGGGTGTGTGACCTCAGGCAGGTTTCCAAGCTTCCTGCATCTATCTCAGTGGCCTCCCAGGTGAAGGCTGGATGGTGACAGTGGCTCATGTGAGAACACAGAACCTTGAATGTCCTCCCTGCTGAACACCCATGGGATCTCTGCCTTCTGCTGCCCCCAAAGCTCTCAGTCCCAGGCCTTAAACTCAGTTCTCCATTCACAAATGCCAGAAGTGTCAGAAAAGAGGAGAAATGGAAGAACAGAAGAACCACGGATGCTCTCATTACACACACAGTTTTGTACGTTAGGATAGTAACTGCTACATCTGAAAATAGAATGATATGCTTATTATGAGGACCTAGAAAAAGAGCAAAGTATTAAAAAATAAAGATAGAAATACCACTTAAAAGTCTACTAGTAAGGATTTAATCTGTGTTACATCACACACACACACACACACACACACACACACACACACAAAGAAGCTGGAGAGGATGGGGAAGAGGGAGGTGGGAAGGGCAGTGGGGAGGGGAGGGGATTCCTGGAATTTAAGTGCTTAAGCCATGTAGAGCAGTCACACATTTATCTTATAAAGAGAAAATAAGAACCATATTATTCAGGTTGTCACCAAATCCCCCACCTATGAGCTTACATGAGTATAGCAAGACAAGCCTTGCAATGGTATCTTGTTCTGGTCTGCATAGATTGTAGACAGGGTCAGTTGAAGGGTACCTCATAGACTCCCTAGAGTCTTGCTGGGTATTCATGGGAGTCTTTGATGTGGGGCTGTGTTATCTTTGGAGAGCTTTGCTACTTTATCAGGCCCTGGGCAGTTACAGCTTAGCCTTTCCAGATGTCAAGGCTAGACAATACAGGTGCATGGCCCTTCTTTTAAAAACATAGCATTTTAAAAATTAGTTTACAAAGTAGTGGGAACAAGCTGTCTGAATCCCAGGGCACCAGCCAGGGGTTCTGTTCTTACCGTCCTCTCTGGGCCCTAGAGCTCTTTCCCTCAGACAAGGTGCCTGAGGACTGCAGGTGGAGGGCAGTGTAGACTTTAGTCCTATTACCCTGGCATTCACACGTGGTGCCTGCACACTCGAGCTGTGTGGCACACGACAAGGGGAAAAATGACAGCAGGGCTGTGGGGGAGGATGGGATGCATAAAGAAGGGCTCTTAACCTCAGAAGCCATGAGCTGAAGAAGGTCCCCACTGAGTACCAGAAACACAGATGTTCAGTAACCCCAAACAACACACTGAATTTGAAAGACCACACAGAGGCAGGCTACTGGCCACCATTGTTATCCTCGAATATTCACAAGAGGGCTGTGGATATAGAAAGTCAGCTATATTAAACAAAGAGACTCTGATGGGAGGTTCATTAGGGAGATTTTTACTCTAGCATAGGCTTGTCTGGGTATTACATGCATTTTGACCTAGTAATACTGTCTACAAAGGGTGAACTTACAGATACCGCTGTCCTGAGTTAAACAGGAGCTGTAACGTTGGAAAGTGCTACAAGCATTAAGCACTTCGTTCTTTTGCTTTCTGAAAAGATGACTACTAGAAAAAGCAAACTGTCACGTGTGCCTTACTTACATCTGTGGTTGAATTCCCTCTCCTGACAGAGTTGCTCTTGGAGACAGTATGGGGATAGGAGCTAAGAGGTACGAGTCGAAGAGAGATGGACTTCAGTCTCCCCAGAATAACCACTATGGGGGGATGCCTTTGAGATGGCTGAGCTCCCACTTTTTGGAGTAGTGGGGACCGGGGCTGCCTGGGGTCTCAGGCGGGATCCCATGCTGGAGCCCCAGTAGTGGCCCAGAGAGCCTGCCACCACAGCTCTGGCCGTGGGGGGATCCTCAGAGCCTCAGGCTCTGCCTTACCCCCTCAGGGCCCGCTGGAGCATCTCCTTGGCTCTGGTAAGGGCCAATTCTGAAGAGACAACTACATTAGGTGTCACTCCCACCCCTTCCCAGGAACTTCCGTCTGCGGCGCCCACAGAGCGAGCTGTGGGGATGGTGATGTAGAGATGGGTGTCATCCACGTGGTAGGTCTGCGGTGGTTGGCAACCTCCACTTGTCACTTCACCGATGACCAGGGCCCGGCCCAGCCTCTTCATGATGTAAGTAAATTCCTCGGCGGCCCCGGCTGTCACACTACTGGTAAGGATGGCTACACTCTTCTTGTAGCCATATCGTTCACCTGGAGGACAGAGGCCATTCAGCACGGGGGTCAAATCAGCCCCTGCCACTTACACTGATGGATGTCACGAGGAGGGCCCCAGGTTTAGTCTTGCGCATCTGTGTCAATACGTGGGGCACCGGCTTCAGTCGGCCTCCGTGAGACAGGGACAGCCGTACCTATGCCCAAGCACAGCCATGTGCTGTGTGTGTGGTCATATAGAGGAGGGCTTGGGTTTTTTCCTGAGGACAGGGCATGCAACCATGTCCTGAATAAAAGCACCTCCCACTCTGACATGAGAGTCTTTGCTCTGGACTCCCAGAAGGACATTTACTACTTTATGACTTTATTGTCATTTTGAGTAGCTACATTAACAAGTATAAAAGAAAACAGATGAAATTAACTTTAATTGTGCTTTGATTAAATAATATGTCAAAGAAACATTTACTAAAATGAAATTATTACACTGAAGCAAGAGGCCCATCTCCCTGCTTTTCCCTCCCACCCTCCCCTTCCTGTCTTTCGTTTCCACAGTAAGCATTCTAGATCTGGTGTGGAGTTTACAGTGATAACATAACTCAGTAAGAATCACTCACATTTAAGTCTTAGTGATGGAAGGCAGCTGGTAGATCCCATATTGGAGGCCAATCAAAGTTATAGAATCTTTAAATCTGAGACTATTATAACCTGGTTTTAAATAGCTGTTTAAATTTGGAATTCATCTGATTTTTTTTCCTTTTACAATCTTCCATGTTATTGAATAAATCCTGGAAGCCACTGTAACAAAATGCTTATATAATGAGTAAATGTATAAATGAAAGTGGCCAGATGCCTCTCTGGTCAGAGGGACCCTGTTGGCCTCCACCAGAGTCCTTGGTTCTGTGTGCTGGGCAGAGGGAGGGAGGTGATTCACCAAGAAATAAGGCTTCGAGAGTCAGGAGTCTATGGGCCTGAGGTTGCCTCTGCTGCTTCGGTGTGCTCCTGCCCAGGCAAGGAAAGGAGGGCCTCTTAGCATCTGGACCTTGCTTCAGGCAATTGTGATGATCTGGGGCCAAGAGTTCAAACAAGATGATCTCTAATAGCACCCATTTGATTAGCAAGCTGAGGGGGGCATCCCGGATCTATATTGGTTGTATAGGCTGCTAGCTATACTGTTAAGATGGGAGGGGGGCATGCAGCTATTTGGCAAAGCAACCTTTAAATCTTGGATCTTTCCCTTATTAGCTAAGTGACGTCAGATAAGACTGTCAAGCCGTCCAACTGCCACTTTTCTTCTCTAGACACGTGCTTTCAAGATACTGAAGGTTCCAGGACTGGGTCCAGTGGGCCAGAACAGGGACCTTATTCTGCCATTGTTATTTTTTATATACACTCAAACTGTTTTTTTCTCTGATTTACTCAAAAGTTTTTTGGAAAGAGAACAGGGAGAAGAAGGCTTCCTGTACCTGTGAGCTGAGTGTGTGTCCAAAGTTCGCTGACCGAGTCATTGGGCCGGTTGTAGATCTTGTCCAGTAGAATGGGAGGAGCCTCGTCAAAGAAGTAAGAGCACAGGGCTGAGATGGAGGAGGTGGGGCCACCAAGGTTAAACCTAAGGGAAGCAGAGCCAATGACTCTGAGAGGGTCTAAGCACTCAGGGAGGCATTCAGTGAGTTCCACCCCCCACCCCCACCCCCGCCCCAGCTTGGCGCTTCATCCTGTGAAGAAGGGTTCTAATTTCAGGGTAGCTCAGTGCTGGGCACCCCTCACAACTCCACAGGAGACATGATCCAGAGGGTCCCATAGAGTCCTAGCCTCCTGAGACTAAATGCGTCAGTGGTCTAATGCTTCCAGAAAATACTGGCCGGTTGTGGTGGCTCCCACCTTTAACCTCAGCACTCGAGAGGCAGAGGATGATGGGTTTCTGAGAGTTCAAGACCAGCATGGTCTACATAGTGAGACGCTCCAAGTCATCTGGGGACTACATAGTGAGACTCTGTCTCAAAACAACAACAACCACAGCATCAAAAGAAAGAAATAAAAAAAAAATGAGAAGAGGAGAAAATAAAATAACCGAACCTGGGTCCTTATATACTAATGTATTAAAGGCTCTAACGAATCCTGCAGTTGGGAATTTGTTGGTATTGCTTTCCCATGTAGCAACCATAGACTGCTCCTCTGTGTGCATTCTGCCTATGCATAGAGTACAGACTCCATCAAGTGCAGCAGCAACACAAGTTACCAGTGACGCTTGGTGTGGCAGCAAACCCAAGATGGTGGAGGTACACTGGGAGGGAGAAGCCTACTCTCAAGCTTGTATTGCCCTTGCCTCTCCATCTAGTGCTGCAAGTATCAAGAGACTCTTACAGCTGATTGATGTCCATGACCTGAGCATCTGACCCCTAACCCCAGGGACAGAGGAATCTAAGCCTTGTGTGCCTCTAGTTGGGGCTTCCCTTTAAAATAATGTGAATGATACATTCAGTAAAAAGGATGCTTGGGCCGGTGGTGTCTCTGGTGTCTGTTAAGGTGTCTAAGGAATAAAATGATCATCTAAGGTTTGGGGCAACTATAAAACCTGGCCATGGGAAATAATCTCCCAGACTCTCACCATGATTCAGCGCCACCTAGTGACTGTTCAGAGTCGTGCAAGAGCTGCAATTACAGCCTGCCTGGGTGCTTGGATGGGCTGATACTTGAGCCTTTCTCTTGCAGCAGAGATGTGGAAAAGGTTCCCAACGGAGAGATACAGCCTGACCTTTCTCATACTCGTGGATGGTGCTCGGGACACATCCACCGAAAGACCCGGGATCGGAGGGAGGCCTGAGTCTGGCCACTGCCTGAGGACTTCTGCATGGGGGAGCAGAGGTGGTGAAGGAGGTCTATGATGGAGTCTCACCACATTTTGTTTGTTTGTTTTAAGCAGAGGGAGGTAAATGGGCAAAGATATCCAATAACCATTTTGTTATGGAAAGCTTTCTCGTTACTATAGCATCTGTTCATTTCCAGATTATCCCTTTGAGATGCCCAGAGAATGGCTGTCTTGGGAGGGTGATTTTGCAGAAGTACAACCACAGTAGAGGGCTGACCACCAGGATTATACACTGTACAATCTCCCTTGGAGCTACTGACATAGGGCTGGCATGGGGCCAAGGATCAGCGGGCTTATCTTTTCTGTCCCTGACCTCCATTTGATTTCTTTTGTTTTGTCAGGCGACAGATGTGGGGTAACTGTTCACCTCAAACACACATTGGGATCACCAGGGGAGCTTAAAAAGCTATCAGTGCTGAGGTCCCACTGGTCAATAAGGTGTAAACCTCTGGGCTAGCTGGCCAGGTCCCTGGCAGGTAGGTTGTCTGGTTCCTTTCAGCTCCTTGGTTGTTTCATGGGGTCTTTCCTTCTGTTTTGGTCTATAGCTCTGACTGTCCTCAGCCAGTGCCGTGGCTCAACCCGGGATCACTGTCCAGCCCACTGACCTCATGTCGATGATCAGGGCGTCCGTGTGTACAATCTTCTTCCAGATGTGTTCTACCAGCAGCTCGGAGACCTGGGTAAGCAGCTCACAGTCCCCAAACATGTCGAATCTCAAGTAGCCAATGTTGTCCTCAAGTACATTTGTGTGGAAGGAGAACTTGATCAGATCTTCAAAGACTTCTGGGGAGGGGATCTGGAAGAGTGGGAAGCCTAGCTCAGTATCAGGACAGCAGCATGTGGCAGTGCCCAGGAGCGGGGTGGTCCCATCGGCTACTAAGGAAATGGGAGAGAGTTAGTGGTGTCTGGGAGGGTAGCGTGTGGTTGATGGGGCCGGGGTGGGAACCATATGTTGTGTCTGAGTCAGCTGATCAGAGACATCCTTGCAGTGAATGCTCAGGTCTGCCAACCCCTCATTTGGCGTCTGGAGATGAAAGGCCCAGGTACAGTGCTTTTCTGATGCTTCCAACACCGCCAGACACTTCTCAGTGTCCCTGGACCCATCTTCTCTTCTGGAATAGGGAGGAACCTGGCCCTGGGATAAGCACTTTGAAGCCCATCACACTGACAGCGACCCTATATAGAAGACACTGTTATTCTCCTCTTTCCAGAACAATCTGGAAGCACGGACAGAGGCTAACTTCTCCGAGGTCCTCACAGACAAGAACAGACAAAAAGCCAGACCAGGAATCCATTCCAAACTCAGTCCCACTCTTTCGCTCCATGGCCCTGGCTAGTCTGGAAAAAATAGACATGACAAAGTTGCAGACTGGAGTCCTGGAAGCCCAGTCCAACTCCCCTAATAGGACTCTACTTCTCTCCCTAGTGCAGCTTGGGTAGGCCGGACCTCCATGAATGCTGTCCACTATGCCCTTGGCCAGATCCCTTCCTTTCCCACACCCTCTCAGCAGTCACCCAGCCTAATGCACCTGTGCTCCCTGGCACGATGGTGCCGGCTTTCAAGTATTCTGACTGCAGACACCTTGCTCCAAATTTCCTATCAAGCAGAGCCTTGGATCAGACACTCACATGACAATGCTGTGCATTGTTCGGAATGGAGATATTGAGCTGGCTTCCAACCGAGGCCTCTGGGCTGGGCCTTAGCACTCAGCCACCCCAGGACCTGTGTCCTGTCTATGTACTTTGCTTCTAAGGACACTGTAGATCCAAGTAATGTAAGCTTCAGGGAAGGAGAATCTCATGTTGGGGGGGAGCATGGCTCAGGTAACTTGATGACTCCCTTCCCCAGTTCTGATAGTGGGAACTCATGGAAACTCTTGCCTTCTATCTGGCTGAGATGTAAGACCTTCCATTGCAATTTTCACATTAGATTTGTTGAGTCGTCTATAGAGCTGCCCAGGAACAGTGGAGACAGAGAGCTGAGAGACAGTGAGGCGAAAGTGAAGAAAGGACAGGCCTAGTGAAAACATAAACCCAGAAGTAAGCCTTCCACACACGCCAACATCTGGATGAGTCGCTCGCAGGATTGAACCAGGCTAAGTCTCTGTTGTACCTTACCTGCATGGGCACGATTCCAGGAATTCGGTCTTTGGCATCCTCTGGGATGTGTGCTGTCTTCAGGTGTGGGTCCCCAGAGAGCGTTTGCAGGTCTGCCCCCAGCATCTCAGCCAAGGCCCCTTCTGAAGTCACCGTGGCATATCGGCTCTGCAGACTGCTTAGCTTGGCAGCCATCTTGGCCCCCAGTTCAGGGGATGCATAGTTATCAGCCACTAGTTTCCCAGCTGTCTGCAGAACGGTGGGCACCTTGGCACGCAGGGCCACTATGTCCTGGGCTGTGGAAAGGGCCTCGCTCATGGGCACAGTGATGTCAGGTTCCACACCAGCCAAGTCCCAGGCCTCACCAGTGGCACTCAGGGCCATCTGAGTAGGCATGGAGGCATATAAGGGGCTGTTGCCCACCTGGTAGATGCCCACGGAGAGTGCCCCTCCAGCTGTGGGCTCTCCTATTACGGTGGCCCGCTGTAGGTCCTGCATAGTGTGAGCAAAGGCCTCGGCTGCAGAGCCACTGGTGTGGCTCACGAGGATGTATAGGTCCTTATGGGATCCGTAGCGTTGCCCAGCAACCAGCGGCAGGGTCCATATCTCTGTGACCCTAGATGTTGCTCTGTCAAAAACAGAGTAGAGGTGCTGGCGGGGCTCCGCCTCAAAAAAATAGGAGCAGAGTAGAGGAACGGCAGAAGAGTAGCTGCCAGGGTTGTAGCGCAGGTCAACAACCAGTGCAGCTGTGTCCACCAGCCTCTGCCACACCAGCCGTACTAGCTGAGGCCCAATGGCCTTTACTGTCTCTAGCTCAGCCATGGCGTCAAAACGCAAGTAGCCCAGCTGACCTGGTAGCACATCCGTCTTGAACAGAGCCTCTATGAGATAGGAGAGTTCCTCTGGGGAGGGAACGGCAGGGGGCGGTAGAGGGACCTCCTCTGCCACCAGCTCCCCAGGGCTATGGAACACCAGCAGGTGGTGGTCCTCAGATACCTCCTGAAGGTCAGCAGTGAGCTGTGAGGCCAGTGACTCCAAGTCCACAGCTGTGCGGTAGGCTCCTTGCGCCAGCTTAGATTGCAGGAGAGCTCTGGCCCGCTGTGCGATCTCTGGCCGGGCATAGTGAGCCACCAGCAGGCCACCGGTGCCCTCTACCAAGGTGCCCAGACTGCGATGGAAGTCCAACACCTCCTGAGCTCTCTCTAAGGCCTCCTCAGCCAGCACGATGGCATCAGGCACCACCCCACCCCCCAGCCAGGCCTCGCCGTGGTTGTCAATAAAAGTGAGCACCGGTACCGTGAGCGCCAGGCCACCCTGGGGCGAGTCCAGCAGCGGCACCGTGCAGGTGTGGAGCAGGCTACCCGCGGTGATTTCGCCAACCAGTGTGGCCCAGCCCAGGGACTGCATGAGGAAGGCAAACTCTTCGGCAGCTGTGGCGGTTCTATGGCTAGTTAGCAGGTACACCCCACGCCGGTTACCATAGCGTTGGCCTAGCAGCTCCCGATGGCTGAAGTGCTCCTGGGTGATGTTGGTGCGGCGGTCGTAGGTGGTAAAGAGCCGTACAGGTCCGGCCTCAGGGTCCTGGAAGTAGGACAACACCAGAGGCATCGCCGAGGACGGACCCCCAGGGTTGTGACGCAGGTCCATGATGAGGTGCTCCGTGTCCTGCAAAGGCTCCCACACCTGCTGCAGCACATAAGGGCCCAGCGTCCCCAGCACAGAGGCATCTGCAAATCTATCAAAGCGCAGGTAGCCCACATTGCCCGGCAGCACAGACACCTGAAACACAGAGTCCACCAAGGCCCTCCGGGCAGCTTCTTCCTCAGGCACCTCAGGGGTGACTGCTGGAGGCTCATTAGGCCCAGACTCAGGTCTTGAGGAGGAGTCTCTGGGTCCAGTGGCTCTCACCAGGAGCCTGGGATCCTCTGACACAGCCTGCAAGCCAGCATTGAGCTTTGTCACCAGGTCCTCTTCAGAGACCACGGCTGAGTAGTCCATGCTGGCCAGGTGGTGCAGCAGGCCCGGCACTCGGTCCACTAATGTGTAATAGTCCTGGAGGGCTTCCTGAAGTCGGACGACAATCCCTGGCAGGGCACGACGCAGGGTGAGGATGGCCAGGGCCTTTTCTAGGGCTTGCTCTGCAGGGGTCCCCACACAGGGCAGCACGCCACTGCCTTCCCATGTCTGGCCACCTCCACCTAGAGGTCCCAGGGACCTGGATACAGGCACTGTGAGGAAGAAGTTGGACTGGCCTATTCTCAGCTTCTGGAGGTCCAAGGCCCCACCCTCCGTCCGCTCGCCCACCACGATGGCACGGCGCATCTGCTTCAGGATGTAGGCAATGTCCTCTGCGACTCCCCCAGTGTGTCCGCTGGTGAGGACCACCACATCCTTGTCAGCACTGTATCTCTCCCCGAGGACCTCGGGCAAGGTCCAGATCTCTGTGGTGGTGTTGGAGGGCCGATCGTAGACGGTATCCACGTGCATGACCGTGTTCCCAGGGTGCAAGTAAGAGATGACATAAGGGATCCCAGAGACATGGCCACCAGCGCAGTGCCGGAGATCTAACACCAAGGAGGAGGTGCCCATGAGCTGCCTCCACACGTGGCTCACTAAGAACTCCCCCAGCTCGCTCAGTACCTCCTGGCCAGGGAGGTCGTCCACACGTAGGTAGCCCACGTTGCCCTCAAGAACCTCATGGCGGATGTTCCTCTGTATCTGGGCCAGCAGTTCTTCTCGGGTGAGGTTGGTGAGCGCTGGCGCTTGTTGGGGAGCCTCAGGGATACTGGGCTCGTAAGAGATGAAGAGACGTGGGTCACTCAAGGAACTCTGGACTCCGGCTGTCAGCACATGGGCCAGCGTCTGAGGGTCTGAGATGCCCAGAATCTCGTGACTCTTCATCGCCTGCTCAATGGCTGCTTGCATTCCCATCAGGTTCTCAGGGAAGCAGTAGTTATCCAGGAGGATCTTGGCCATATCCAGTACCAGGCTTGGCTGGAAGAGGTGCGTGGGACCAGCCAGAACCCAGAGCAGTGTGGACAACACCAGAACCCATTCTCTCATCATTGGAATCCCAGAGCCCTGGCTCCCGGGTCAGAGCTCCCTTGACCGTGTATAAGACTGTGGTCCTGTAGCTGCCTCTCTCCCTTGCCCTTCTTAGCAGGCAGACAGAAGGTCTGGGGGCTCAACGTGGGAGTTAGATGTGAGGCTTCCAGCCCTGCTAAGCCTTTAATCCTGTCTAATTCGAGCACATGAACCAGGCGACTCTGAAGAAGAAGCCAGGGTGGTCTGACCTGGAAGGAACATTGCATCTCATCTTGCTGAGCCATGTCTGCATAGAATAACAAAAACTTGCGTTTAGTTTGAGTTCCTGCCACATGCTTGGCCCCGTGATATGCTTTCTACACCCACAGATTTTTTTACTAAAGTCTTGCAAATGAGAATTGTTAATCTACAAATAAATATCGTTTTCCCACTGTGGGTCACCCATGGCTCTGGAATTAGGCAGACGCAGTTGGAGGTCTGATTCTGCTACTGTTTATTCATAGGTTTGGGAAAGTATCTGGCTTGTTCTGTAGACTGAGTTATTGGGTAGATCAAATATGAATGCTTTCACAAAGCATTGCAGGGTCTGGAAGTTACTGATGAAGACTCTATGATGAGTGTCGCATATATTTTATCACCAGGGAATTTAGTAGAGAGTTCAACCCACCATTTCAGATGGGGACAGGTGACAGCGAGAAGAGCCTGACTAGGCCACCACCATCTCAGACACTGTAAAGGCTTAGTCTAGGGCCATTGTCAGCCTCAGGAATTGAAACTTGTTTCTATACCCTTATTATGCTTCTAGGTATAAGTCAGTACCTCACAACTTTACAAGATGAATGAAAGGTCCGGACTCTAGCACAGGGTGTGACAGCTGAGAGGGACATGGAGATCAATAATTTCAGACCAGGTAAGGTTAAGTGATCTAGTGAGCCTCATTCTCTTTGTGAATGGAGCCCCCCCCCCCATTAGTTAGGGGCTCAGCTTCAGCCCAGTGCTCACCATGAGAAGTGAGTGGCTCTCTGTGGTCCTAAGTCACACAAAGGATATCAGTCATTGTCATACCTGCAGGGTCACACCTGGGAGTCAGTCCCAGGGGCATTTTCTGTATTCTGCCCTTTTCTCATGAAAGCGATGTGGACTTTTGTTCATGTCTGGCTGGCTCTGGGTATCAAAGAACACTCACCATGGAGCCTGCACTTAGAACTCCTGCTTTGTCCAGGCAGCCTCTTAGTGGGCATATTGCTCTCATTTACCAGGTATCCTTTAGTCAGCCTGTAGGGGGCGTTATATAGACATGGACTAGCAGCTGGTGGGGCCACTTCCTGTTCCCTGGCTACTTGAGTTCTGTCCAGAACACATGGCTGGGCTTGGTGGACAGCAGGTAGAGTCCCACGGTGATGCAGCAGGCAGCCAGAGAAGGTGGTCTTCCCGGTGGGGATAAGAGAGCTGACTCTGTGAGCTGGAAACGTACAAGTCATTTTCTGGAAACCATTATCTGATGATGTTTATCAAGTGGTTTATGAAGGCCAAAGAGGTCAATTAGCTAAAACAAACATATTTTTAGCTCATTAGGATTTGTTTAATACCCAAGCGACATATGGTCTCATCACCCCACTGTTTGCAGCCAATGGAAATGAGGCCGACTTACTGCCAGAATCAGCCTGGGGTGGCACACCACAGACACGAGGCCTCTCTGGGGTGACTGTGCCTTTTCCAACCTCTACCTGGGAGAGCCCCACCCCAGGCGCACAGTCAGAGTTCCTCTGTGAGCACCTATCTGTCACTGCTGAAGCCAGGCCAAGCTCTGGACAGGGGGAGGGTGATGACTACCAGGAAAAATGCTGGTTTTGTATTCATTCTTGTGTGTCTTTTTTTTTTTTTTTTTTGGCAACACATGTCACAAAGGTACCCTCCAAGAATATGAGATAAATGGTCCTAATGTATACAAATGCACAGAGCTGTCCAGTGTGGGCTGCAAAACTACCTACAACCCTTACCACACTGCCTAGGGAACAAGATGCCTTGATTAGGTGACATGTGATCTGGATTAGGTGATAGACAGAGGTACATGCGTTAATATGCTTGTCTGTACGCCCGCCGCCATCCATCTGTCCGTACTTGGATGTTGTGTCCTTCCTGTCAATTCTGCGTTACCATGTTGCAATGCCTGTCATAGACAAGTTAAAGGAGGGAAGTCTTATACTAGCTCAGGGCTTCAGAGCATCCAGCCGGCTCCATTGCTCTTAGGCCTGGGCCAGAATGTGCTAGAGCAAAGCTGCTTGTCCCATAGGGAGGGGAGGGGCAGAGAGAGAGGGAGCTGGATGAGAGAGGGGAAGGGAGAGGGGCATGGGGAGGGGAGGGGAGAGGGAGAGGGAGAGGGAGAGAGAGAGAGAGAGAGAGAGAGAGAGAGAGAGAGAGAGAGAGANTCTTCAGTGCTGCTTTGGGATCCTCTGGTTTTACTTCTTCCTTGGTGGCACGTGAGCCTGCTGTTTCTTGGGCTGACTCAACTTTGGCATTTTTTTTTAAAACATTAATTAATTACATTAATTAATTTACATCCAATGTTGCCTCCTATCCTAGTTGCCCCCCCCCGAGACCCTCCCCTTCCCTTTCTCCTCTGAGGGGGTGGAGCTCCCCCTGGCACATGGAGACTGAGCTGCTGTCTGCTATATATGTGCCAAGGGCTTTGGTCCAGCCTGTGTATGCTCCCCTTTGGTTGGTGACTCCATCTCTGAGAGTCCCCAAGAGTCCAGGTTAGTTGACTCTTCTGGTTGTCCTGTAGAGTTCCTATCCCCTTCAGAGCCTTCAACCCTTTCCCCAACTCTTCTGTAAGAGACCCTGACCTCCATCCAGTGTTTGGCTGTGGATGTTTGTGTTGAACCGTGAAAGGCAGTCTGTGTTTTGGTCGAGCGAGGATTACTGCAGAAACCCAGTAGAAAAATCTATAAGAGACCGAACTGTAAGCTATGCTCCCGGACACAAGGGCCTGACACCATATCAACTCCTCAACTCCATAATCCTGTGACTATCAGTTACTAGACAATGTCCCAAACTCCTGGTATTCTGGCTTCAGCCAGGTAAGCTCTGCCCCACAGTTATCTGGCAATAGTAGGGACTCCCAGCCCACTATAAAAGGGGCTGCCGGGCCCCTCCTCTCTCTCTTAAAGCTCTTGCTCTCTCCTTGTCTCTTACCTTTCTCTCCTTCTCCCCTTCCCTTCCCCCCCTCTCTCCACATGGCCATGGCTGCCCTCTACTTCTCTTGCCTCCTCCCTCTCTCTGCATTTCTACAATAAATGCCTTCAAACCATGGGCTGTCTCTGCTCATTGAGATACACCATGTCAGAGCAATGAAGCAGGTCTCCCTCTAAAGAGCCATGCATCTAACCTGCCGGGAGGTCTTCCTGAGCTCCAGCCACAGCTGCCAGCCAACCCAAGCCACCTGAGCTAGCCAGACTCTCTCATCACCATAGTAACCTGCTAGAGCTCCCTCCCTACCTTCCCCTTCAGCCCCTGGGCCAGAGTCTGGCTGAGGGCCAGTTCTCAGCTCTCCTGAGACATACAGCAGTCTGGGATGTCCGAGAGTGAGAACCAGTCGTCCAGGGCCACCGTGAGGTCCAGGGACCCCCAAACCTGCTCTCCCTCGGTACCCAGCGGTCTGTGGTACCCAAGAGACAGAGCCGAGACTACGTCTTCCCCACCCCCTGGATTAGGGTTGTGTAGCCTGTGAGGACCGACGCCTGTCCCCAGAGCAAGCTGGCTAGCTAGATTGGGAAACGCCTGAGCTCTGAATTTAAATGAGAGACCCTGCATCAAGGTGGAGACTGACAGACACTTGACATGCACAAGCATCTCTCCCACACACATGCACACACATGAGAGTATTGATGCACACATGTGCATATCATATAAACAAACAAACAAAAAATACGAGGAAGTTGGGGAACGCCCCAAATCACACATGGCTTTTTTGACCAGTATTTATTGTCCTTGCTTTATATACACTTTGGCCCGGAAAGTGACATAGACTAGAGAGGTCCCCGACCCACTCAGACCTCACACCATTCCACATATCAGCTGTAGCAAAGCGGTTTCTATAGCGCCCATCTACCACCCTTATGAAGATATTCCTGTGTTAGGGATCATTAGTACTAAAGGAACTGTCAGGTCAGAACAAACGCTTGCAGGGGGACTGACAGGGCTCCTGGTCAGGAACGTTTTGTTTTGTTTTGGTTTGGTTTGGTTTGTTTTGGTTTGGTTTGATTTGGTTTTGGTGAGCTGGGATGTGCATTGGTGAACAGTAGTGGTGAGCAGAGGGCTGTCGGAGTGGAGATCACTTCCGGAGCACAGATTGCTATGAACAGAGAAAGGGGATCTAAACAGGGTGGGGTCGTCTGACAAACCACTGGGGTATCTGGCTCAGGTATGGCCACCGTCTCCTCGCTATCCTGTGGAAGGTGAGACAGACAGTGGCACGCATCCTGCCTCTTTCCCATGGAGCTGCCCTGTGAATACAACTGGCTGGCCTTTGAGAGATGACTGGAGAAACCCGGAGGGCAGGGACAACAGGGCCATCAGGTCCTAGGGCAGCCATTCTGCATTAGAACCTGAATTCGGTCTCCTTAGATTTGTGAGGCCTGAGACCGCTTTCTGAGATCTGTCCCTCTGTTAAAGTGTCCCGCACATTTTATTCAGGTTTCTTCAGTTTTTCCCCTTGCTCCTTGCACAGAGAATTGGTCATAAAAGAGGCAGAGGACGGCTTCTCACTGAGCAGCCTAGGCCAGAACTCTCCTTTCACGGCTTCAGCATCGTCACACACATTGCAGAGATCACTTTACCACAAATGGGACGTGCCTTAGGAGCTGCGTCCAATGTGGCATTGCAGGTGGGTCCATCAGCCATGTAAGCGGCCTGACAATGGACATGCCACATTTCAATGCATGGTCATGGGTGAGCATGTTTCAACAAACACTGTGTGAAAATAACCCAGCGCCATGGAAGCCAGAGACCCCCTTGTGTGTTTTATCCTTGTGCACTGCACAACACCAGTTTGTTCTGAGCCACAGGGCATGTGGACCCTCCAGAAGTGACAAAGCAAGTGGCTTATGGTCTTATCTCCGGAAGGCTCATAATCATGAGTGGCACAAGTCAGGAGGATGCCAGCTTTCCCTGCTGGGCCTGGCAACTGTGTAACAGGGGTGTCACGTGCCCAGGGATGGAGATGCTGAAGTGCAGTTGTGTTTCTGAGGGGAAGCCCTCTGTGGAAGCTGATGAGACAGGACCTAAAGTCCAAGCACATACATGGGGACATCTGCCTGGTGTCCATTTTTTTATGAAGTCAAAATTCATTGTTTTCTGTAAGGGTGTACTGGCTAATTTTGTGTCAACTTGACACACCTGGAGTTATCACAGAGAAAGGAGCTTTAGTTGGGGAAATGCCTCCATGAGATCCAGCTGTAAGGCATTTTCTCAATTAGTGATCAAGGGGGGAGGGCC
>NC_034597.1:25232248-25244114 GCF_900095145.1 Mus pahari | reverse complement strand
TTTGTGCAGGAATAGAAACCCTGACTAAGACAAAAGGACTCTAACCCCAGCCTTGTCCTCTATGGAGTCCTTGGGTGGGAGATGATTCCCCTGAGCCAGGACTGATGCTCTCCAGAGCTAGAAGATCCACGAGGCTAGAGTGGGTAGTGCTAGAGTTTGCCCCCCCCCCACAGGTGATGGAAGTTGTTGTGCAGCTAGAAATTGGGAATGGGGTGAGCAGAATCTTGGCCTGGGGTTGGAGAACGGGGGTGAGCTTGTGGGCAGGGTTTGGCTGAAGAGATGGGTGTCTGAGCATGACAGCGGTGGACAGACACTAGCAGAGACAGCCTTGCACACTGGGTGGAGAAAACCTAAGGTTATCTGTCCTCTATAGAGAGACATTCTGCTCTGAAGTGTGTATGTGGGGGAGGGGAGAATAAAGTGAGGCAGCTAACTTCCAGCAAACTTCTGTCCCCATAGTTGCTCATGGCAGCACACACAAGCACTTGCATGCACAAGTGTGTGTGCACAGCACACACAAGCACTTGCATGCACAAGTGTGTGTGCACGTGTGTGCATGTGTGTATGAGTACAAACACACAGACACACACACATACACACACACATACACACACACATACACACACATACACACAGACACACACACACACACACACACACACACACACACACACACACACACACACGTCTGTGTTCACTGACCCCAGTGTGCAGATGCCACACACCTTCACCCTGTGGAAGCTTCATGTCCTTCCCCTGTGGCTACTCCAGGGAATGTAATGGCATATCTCCTAGGGACTAATTAGAGCAGATTGACAGGTCTGAGGAACCGGAGAGCTTTCAGCTCTGACCTTCATTCAGGAAAGGCACATATCAGGCATTAGACTTTATTTCTAAGTAAGACTCTCCCTCACACACAGACACATCACTGGGACCTGAAGAAGACGTCACCACCCACCACCATCTGTGGACAGCACTGCCATGCTATGCTGCCTGGCATGTACTAGGGATTTATCTTTTCTCCAGCTCTACTGACTAAACACCAACGCTCCATTGTGTTTTGTGCTAAAGTTGGTCACTGATTCCATGTAAACATTTAATGCAGATCTTTTTAAAAAATTATGTTGGAGCATCAGTCAATGAGAGTGGTCCAGACGTTTTGAAGTCCTTCGGGGCTCTGAATGCCAGAGGGCATCAGGCTCTTCCTCACCCCATTCAGTCCTATGAGCCACAGGAGAGTCAGATGGGAGCTTGAGGCACAGGAACGACAATGCTGTTCTCCCTGGGGACACACTCCTCAAGGAAGCTGACACGGGCAGACTCAATGGCAGTCAGTGGGGATGATGAGGAAGCAGAGCTCTCTTAGATGCCAGGAGCTCTCACAAGTAAGGCTGGACTTGTAATCACTGGAGTGCAGGTCACCAGAGAAGGAAAATAGTTAAGTTTCATAGTTAATGGGAAGCACATTAGATCCCAACAAATTTAGACCCAGCCTTGTCCTCTGTGGAGTCCATAGGCAGGAGATGCTCCTGCCTGGGGATCTGGCCAGACAGAGTAGATAATTTCAGAGGCCCAAGCCATAGGCCGTCTCTCCCAGGTGGTCACAGAATCATAATAAAGGATTGCAAGTGACCTTGCATGACTCCTGAAACTCCCTAGGACTGCACCAGGGTCACAGTGGCTCTCGTCACAGTGAGCGTCAGAGGGCTGAGGTTCTGAACTGTCTCCCTTCTGTGGTTGTTTGGGGATATTTCTTCAGGGGAGGGTTTTGTTTTGTTTTTTTTTAATCATAAATCACATGACCACAGAGTGAGCACAGGCAGGGAGCAAGCAGATTTCACTGGAGTACAGCAAGCAGCCTATTCACCGAGGTGGGTGTGGACCTGGCTCAGCCCTACCTGGCCTCGTGCTGGGCCTTCAATATCTTGTGACTCCATCAATACACAGTGATCTGCTAAACCGCACGTGACACTTGGGAAGGTCTCAGACTTTGGCGCCCCACAGACCTTGGGTAGAATCCTACTGCTGAGTCATAGTAATTGGCTTGCTGAGTTTTGGCCTCTACAACTGACAGAGGTCATGACGCACATCTCAGTGGAGTGGGGCGGTGACAGGAAAGAAAAGCTGGAGTCTACTCCTTCCTTCACATCTGACGTTGCTGGAATGAGTCTCCGCTTCCTGGACTCCGTGAGTCCCGCTCGATTCTCGGCACATCACCTGTATCTTCGGCTCGTTTCTGCCTGGTTTCCTGCTATTCCCAGATCATCTGTTCCCAGTTCCTTTTCGACATCTCCTTTCTACCCACCAACCCTTCCAGGGTCTCCTGCTCTGCCCACAGGCCCGCATACCCCAGTCATTGCCACTTCAGCCCACCAGACACAAGAAGGACAACTGACTCCTTTTCGTCTCAAGGATGGTTTCAGATCAACTTCGGCATGCCATGCGCAGGAGGATGCAGGACCTTACCAGGACCTCTTCCCTGTCCTGTATCCCCACCCTGGGTGGCTGCAGGGACTACCTGCACCCACACTCAGCCACACTCATCCCCTCATAGTGGTACTTGAGGGTTGGCACCCCCATGTCATCCTTGTAGAGGATGGAGATAGGACTCAGTTTGGTGGGAACGCAGCAGGCTTTGCCCACCTTCGTGGGGAACTTGAGATGCACCAGGGTCTGCACGATGGCATGTTTGGTGGGCGTCACGTCATCAGCCAGTGGGAAGAAGCAACCTCCTTTACACTCGTAGGCGTCATATTCCTTGGGTGCAATGATCCAGCTGTCCCAGCCGATGTCCTCAAAGTTCACCCTGAGAGAAGTCTTCTGGCAGTGGCTGCTGGCTCCGGTGCTCCTCTTCCTTCTAGCTAAAAGTGGTCCCACAGCGGTGTATCCATCCACACCCTCTCCCTCATGGCTCTCGCCTGCCCCCTGGTAAGCATTTTTGGATGTCTTCACAAGCGCGGTCTCCTGCTCATGGCCGATCATCTCCTTCAGCTCCAGTCTGGTCTCCTTGGTCCCGTTGCTGCGGTCATTGGAGAAGACAACAAAGAAGGGCAGGTTTTTGGAGCCTGGAGGGACACTGATGTCCAGTGTGTCACAGCCCTCCTCTTGGCTCTGCACTGTCACCTCTAGCTTATTTTTGTTTGTCGTGGAGTCTGCCGCCCTGACCCACCGCTTCACGGCACTCGATACTTCTAAGGTCTCCCAGCCTTCATCCTGAATGTCCTGGGATACCAAGAAGGTCTTGGTCCCCGAGGTCTGGTCCCAAGTCTCACCATCATCCAGAACATCGTAAACAACCATGCTTCCTTCCAGCCCATGAGTGGAGGACACATCATTTTGACAGGAGACATAGAGACGGAGCTCAGCCCTGGTGATCTGTTCGTGCCTAGGGATGGAGACGTTGAAGATGAGGATGTGTTTCTGGAAGGGGAAGTCCTCTGTGGCAGCTGTCGATATAGCATCTGAAATGCAAACACATGCAGAGGGCCATCTACCTGGTGTCCTTTTTTTTTTTTTTAATGATACCAAAGCCAAACTTCAGGATTTGCTACGAGGGATAGCTAAGATGATAGATTTTGTCGCTATTGCTCCACTCTGTGTCATTTAGAACCTTAATAGAAGGTTCTCTTAGGATTTAGGAAGGTTCTCTGAGAATTGTTCCAGGAAAAGCAGAGAGGCACTTTCGGCTACTATTAATTGAGCATCTACTATGTGCCTGTCCTTAGACCATGAGTCTGGGAGCATCTAGTTATTATTCCAACTTTACACATGCGGAGATCTACTGATCCACAGCATTGGATGCATAGCATTGGAACTATCAGAGTGCACACAGTTAACTGGCATCTGTACCTACGGCAAGCCAGGAACTACACTGTCAGCTTTACAGTAAAGATGCTACAGCGCTGGTGGGGGAACAGTGACGTCAAACATTTAATCAAACATCAACATAAAAAGCATTTAGATAAAGCAAAACATTGCATCATTGGAGTATTTAAGTAATTGCAATGGTGTTAATAACTTCTATCAAAAGTGAAAGTGCATTTTTTTCTTTTAGAGGAAAAAGTATCTTCATGCCAACAGTTAAGCAAAGAATGGGGGGGGGGTTCTCTTAGCTCCATAATTGTCTGCTTCCCACTTCTCCTGGGCTGTGGCTTGACCACAGACATTGCCGTTTGTGGATCTGTGCCAGCACTCAATCACTGCATTATCCTTGGGAGACATGTTCTGATACACCCACTGGATGCCTGGAAGTACAGATAGCTCTAAGCCCTGCACACAGTGTTCCTTCTGCATGCTTGCACGCCCGTGCTGATGTGCAGTGTGTGAAGCAGGCTTGGCAAGAACTTAACTGAGAGTAAACGGGAAGCTTAGGAAACTGTACCTGTGGCAAACGTCACTTCCAAGTTAGGAGTTGTTGGTTTCTGGATTTACACTTAAGAGTTACAGACCACAGTAGAACCTCAGAAACAGGCCTCGGTTTTCTCAGTTTGTGGGAGTAGGGGGTGGGGCTCCTAATGTGGGAAGATGAGCGGAGACCCATGATACCTGGAAGCCTAGCAACTGGTCTGAAGGACGGAGGTGTCAGTCTTGACTGCCCCTCCCTGGGCTTCTTGGTGCCTCAGTTTCCTCTCCTGTATAATGGGGTCCATCTTACCATTTTATCAAGGTGGCCCATGAGACAGGCCAGCCATGAGCCAATAGCTGATGTTCAGTTAATACTTCTGTTCCCCTCCCATCCCGCGCAAGACCAGTGCACGTGACAAAACATGTAGCCCTTTACTCTGGCTCTCTGTGTTCTCCTCGCTCATCACGGATGCACCGATCAAGCTTCCGAGTAATCCGGTGAGTGCTGTGGCCTATCAGACAGTGAGAACCATGCATCGCACTCATGGCCAAAAGCACCCGCACTGAGGCTACCTCCGTGGTGGCTGTGGGACCGCTGCCAGACACCAGAAATCACAGGCCCACAGGGATTAGACGAATGCGTTCTAGGTCACGTGTGAGTGTTGTTGGTGTTTCTGCTGCTGAGTGCGTGGAGTAATCGTGCCAATGATGTGTGTGCAGGGAGCTTGGTATCTCTGGCTGGGCTTCACATTCTGGCCAGTGGAATATGATGACTTAGGCCCCAATTAAAAAACAAACACAAAAACAAAATCTAGTCTTTCCCCCAGGCAGAGATCCTAGACAATCCTGGGGCCTGGTGACCTGCAAATTCTGTTTTAAAAAATGAAGCCGTGTGTGTGTGTGTGTGTGTGTGTGTGTGTGTGTGTGTGTGTAACTTAATTACATGTTATATATAATATATATAAATGAAGACATATATATTATATATATGCTTCAGCCTCCTTTGCTCCCCTTCCTGCCTCCTCTACTTCCCCCTCCCTCCTCTCTCCTCCTCTTCCCTCTCCTCCCTTTTCTTTGCTCTTAACTTCCTCTTCCCTTCCTATCTTTCTCTCTCCTTTCCCGTCTTCTTCTGACTTAGAAATAAGAACAACAGAAGTTTCAAGGGAACTTACATAAGTATGTATGCAACTTGAAACTTCTGTTGGGCAGTCAGAAAACTCAGCTGCACTGATCATGTACGGTGGTCACACGTGTCCTTAGACACACACACTTTGCAGGCTGGACAGTCTGGTCAGGCTTGCCTGTGACCCTGAACTGGCACCCTTGGGCATTTGCAAATCTCTGAACCAGAAAGAGAGAGGCCCTGGGCTCCTGGTCCTTCAGAGCAAGATGCCAAAACAGAAGAAGGGAAGCTGGTTCTATGCAGGATGTAGGGCCAGAGACGTGACCTTGCAAAGTGTGCCTGACCCGGGTTCTTCAGCCTTGGCAAGCCCAGCTGTTCAGGAACTCATTCTAACTGGGTTCTGGTGTTCTGTGAGTTGTCAGTTACAGCTTCACCTCCGTGTTTGTCATCTAATCTTCCTAAGTCAAGGACACTTGACATTGAAAACATATTGGTCAGACACACTGCCCACTGCCTCTTCTAGTCCTACTCTATTGACATTTTAAAATCTATGCCTAAAATGCACAGAGAGAACCCGGTTTTCTTTTAAAGCTGAGAAATATACAAGTTTATTGCAGGTTAATTGAATGCTCTATTTCTAAGTCAGAAGAAGACAGGAAAAAAGAGAGGAAGATAGGAAGGGAAGAGGAAGTCAAGCAGAAAGAAAGGGGAGGAGAGGGAAGAGGAGGAGAGAGAAAGAGAGGAGGGAGGGGGAAGTTGGGGAGGCAGGAAGGAGAGCAAAGGAGGCTGAAGCAGAAACAGGGAAATGAGAAGAAGAGGAAGTGAACAGAGGGAAGCAGAAACCTGGTATACTGGGTACCTACGGGGTTAACTGTTGATGTGGCTCGGGGAGGAGCCAGGCTGTGCACCACATCCTTTAGTGTTGATGGACAGGACCCATGATTTGCACTGCCCTGTAGGGAAGCCATTAGTCACGCAAATGATGAACAGAGAATTCGTATTTTCTCCCCGTTTCATTGAGAGCCACTTCCACAGGAACCTGAAGATCTGCTGTGGTCAGTGACTGTCCCACACGGCAGAGTCACTTCACTGTGGGGTCAGGGTGCAGTATGTCCCACCCCACGGAACCCTGGAGGAAGCACTATACCTTCTACGCTGAAGCTCCGCACGATGTTGGAGGCAGGCGTGGATGACTTGTCCGTAGTGTATCTGTTGTACAAGTCGATCATGTACTGGGGTGGCTCCGCTCTGGTTTTGTCCTGGGAGGGAATGCCACTCAAGTTAAGGCTGCGCAGGAAATCCACCTTCATGTTCTCCAGGAACATCTTCAGGTCAAAGACGCCCTCCTCTCCAGCTCCAGACAATCCCAGGGAACTGCGGGCATTTCCCCCAGGGGACGCTTGTTCCCAATTCTGCAGCGGCTTCTGCTGTGTGGGACAGACCAGCAGGAACAGCGGGAGCAGGGCCACCTGGAAGGCCCCAGGGGACATCTTGGGCCCTGAAGGGGGCCTGGGGGGCTGCTGTGGTCTATCACTTGGTGCAATGAGGAGCCCGGGAGGAATAGGCCCACATTGTCCTGTTGACTGCTTAGCGGAGAGCTTGGCTGCCTCACGTTCTCCCCAACAATCTGACAATCCTGCACTCTTCTTATCTGGGTGTGTATGCTATGCTCGGACCTCTTATCTAAGGCAGCTCTCTTTAATGAAGACTGTATAAACATCGGACGAGCACTAGGGGCTGGCTGGAAGGATGCTGACTACTGTAAAGGATGGGCATTTCTCCGGAGGGTCATCCACCCTAATTAGGATCTTTGTTTGCTCCTTTGCTGGCTTCGTTCAGAAGACTCTCCAGGCAGGGGCACACAGACCTTATCCTGCTGGACCCCAGAAACAAGGAATTCGGAAAATGAGGCTGGGAAGTTCCCCAAATATAGAAAGCTCACCAAGTACCCAGAAGATGACACAAACTGTGGGGGTCAGGGAGGTGTGGTGATGTGGGAGACTGCATCAGGGTTAGACGAAGTCTGGTCCTTATGGTATCGGAACCCGGCAGTGTATCTAGGCACTCTGAGGAAAGAGCTCATGGGTACTGAGAATGGAGTGTGCATGGGCCCAGAACATTCCGTGGACTGGTGATTTCCCAGCCAACACAGATGGTACCTCCTGTCCCCACTGTTCTTCCAAGTCGTGGCCTCAGCCCTTTGAGTCTCATTCAAGAAGATGTGCTTGCCACTGCCAGCTCCTGACAGTGGGTGGCTATGTTCCAGCCACCCTCCAGTGCTGTCTCTGACCATGCTGGGGGTGTGGGTGTGGGTGGAGGGAAGCTCTGTATTAAGGCTAGCTGCTTATTAGTGCCACAAACCTAAGTATCTGATGTTCTGAGCTCCAGCCCTGACTCTGATCTGTGTGGTGCTGGTATGTGCAAGTGCACAAGTGTAGGTGTGGTGTGTGAGTGTGTGTGTGTGTGTATTCATAGGCTGACTTGGTTCATGTTGGTGGGAAGGCCATCGAGATCATAGTTCTCAGCCAGGAGACCCACAGAGAAGTTGGGGCTCACAGGAGCAGTTGGGCAGTTCTGAGACTGTGTCCAGAGATGGCTTCTCTCGTGTGAAGGCTGTTTGAGTTAGCCCAAAGGCAGTGTTTAAGAGCTGTGTCTCCGTGCTTAGCCTCCGTCTGCCTCATCACACGTAGCATTGATCAAAGTGAAGAGAGAAGACGCAGCTTAATCCAAGGAAGATGGGTTATGATAATCGGCTGTCAGGGCTCCCGGGGAGAGGGCATAGAGGGCCAAGAAAGTTCAAAACATTGTAGGACGGGCCACAGCAGGCTGCAGCCAGAGATCTCAGAGTGGGAGAGTGAAACCAGTAACTTCCAGGGAGAACTTGTATCCACCCTTTTAGAGACAATGGCGAGGAGGGGCTGCTTGAGGCTGAAAGCGGAAGTGTGCTGGGCAGAAGCAGAAGGAAGCAGAAGGACCGGGAAAGATGAATGCAATGCATGCTAAGCCCAGGAGATGGTGCTGAAGCTGCAGGGCTGTGGGCCAGGAGGCTCTGCAGAATGAGGTCTACAGCCTCATGATAAACCATGCCATAGCCTCTAGGATAAACACCCTCCACACTCAAGAGTCTGAGCACCAGGGCCACACAAGGCACAGTGTGTCCACTAGTGTCTTATGAAGGCCACAGGAAACTTGAGGTTTGATGGTGAGAGCTGTGTGAGTCAGCACTACTCATGAATTTCCCAGCCTGGAGCCCCTCCTATGTGTGCAGTCCAGTTGTCTCCATGACCGTGAACACATTCACTGTAAAACAAGGCCTAGGGTTTCAGAACCCTACCTAGATATGCATGGGTCCCTGAAGTCATGCAGCTGAACCTGTGCTGGTCTGGAGATAGCAGTTTGGTAGTTTGCCATTGGACTACGTCCTTGAACGTATACAGCCTCTAGAAGGAAGGCGCCTTAGAGAGCAGTTCATCAGACCCATATCCAGGCTTTGAGATTCTTCAGATTTTTTCTCTGCTTTTACAGAGCGCAAGAGCAGAGTCTTGATGACACCAACTGTCTGGTCTGAGGTATTTCAATAAGTGTGTGCATTCATCATTCATAAAATACCGTGAGAGTCACCAGATGCCTAATGTTGCTTCCGTAGTCCAGACGGACGGAGGTGGTGCTCCTGCTTCGATGGAGACAGGGGTTTCTGGGTAGAGGTGGGAGGGCCTGAGGACAGGTCTTCGGAGGAGGGAGGAGGCCAACGGTGGGGTCAGACAAGAAGGAAGAGGTGGACTTGGCTGGAGGAGAACATTTGAGGCTTTGATGTTGCTGCATGAAGGAGGGTAAGAGGTGGCTTGGTTGGGAGGCCAGGAGGAAAGCGGCTGGCAAGCTCAGGCAGTGAGCTGTCTACCACAGCGCTGAAATGAGAGCCCAGCTTAGTTTATTCTACTTCGCCAACATCCGGGGACACAAGCTTCCACAGATAATGGTGTTTCTCCAGTTTCTCCCCAGGTTGTGGATGCTCGTTTGAGCTGGTTCCCCTTCCTTGCCTCTTACATCTGTCAGTCAAGTCTAATCTAGTTTTAGGCTCCCTCCTCTAATCTGACTGTGTGAGTTGGGAATGAAAAGGGGTTGAGTAATTCTATTTACTTATTCAAATATTTAACATTTGTTATGTGTCCAAGAACACGCTAAACTATACAGTGCCTCCCCCCCATGCCTATGGATTCCACATCCTTAGATGCTAGCACCCTGGGGTTAAAAACAATTGGGAAAAAAAAAAACACCCTGCATTTGTATTGTGGATGCAGGAGGGTTTCCTTCCCCTAAACAATACAGTATAACAACTTGGTGTGATTTTATTTTATTTTAAAATGTATTTTGACTTTCAATGGACACATAGAAATTGCACATATCTGTAAGATGCAATGTAGCGTTTTCATTCATATACACAATATAGCGATTTGATCAGCAGAACAGGCATTTTTTTCATTTCTGCATTTATTTGTTGTTGTTTTATGCTTTTAAAAATTATTTGTATTTATATGTACATGTGTGTGTGCCATGTAAGCACAGGTGCCCAGAGGCCAGAGAGGGTGGCAGATCCCATGGAACTGGAGTTAGAGGTAATTGTGAGCTGTCTAACACGGGTGATATCAACTGAATTTAGCTCCTCTGAAGGAGCAGCAAGCGCTCTTATCTGCTGAGTCATCTCTTCTGGCTACTTAATAAAAGAGATTTAACCATCCTCAGATTTGGTGTATGTAGGAGAACCCTGGAACCTGTCTCCCACTGATTCTGAGGGGCAGCTGCTTTTTCATGTTTCACTTTGTAACTCATACAATTCTCCTTCTTCATCAAAACTTCTGTGCTTAGAGCAAATGTTTAGCAACACTACCACACACACACACACACACACACACACACAGAGAGAGAGAGAGAGAGAGAGAGAGAGAGAGAGCCTAAAAAGCACATGACCAGTAGTAAATAAAGGCATATTTCGTATACAGGTTTGAACATGTGCTTCAGAATGACCTGCTAGGATCACACAGCTTTCTGATCTATTCTGAGCCTCTGTGTTTCTAACCAGCTCTTAGGCGCTTAGTGTGGCTGGTTCGAACATCACGCTTTCAGAACTGCAGTTCTAAGCAGTGTGCTGTCTGGGCACTGTCACAGGCCAGGCGAGTGGCTCAGTGTTTATCACAGGCCAACTGGGAACAGGGTCTCAGTCCCAGCTCTGCCTGCCTCTGGCCACTCCATGCAGCTCCCACAGGGAGGTATTTTTGTCCCTCTGAACAATCGGGTATGGCTTGTCTCCCAAGAACTGCAGGGAAGGGGGAGATGTCCTCGGTGATGTGTTCTGAGACGCCACATCTGGAAAAGAGGCCGCTTCCTAAGTTAGAGGTGTTCCGCGATGACACCAGCCCCTTCCACGGCAGAGTGGGGTTCACGCATCCTTCACGGGCCTGACCCCCTGCCCATGTCTGGATCTCAGGCAGAGGCTCTCATGTTGCCCTGACTCATCCCAGACGTCTAGAGACAAAGACTTGGAGAGGTTGCAGGCCTTTGAGAATCCCAGTGGTTTCCCAGAAATTACAAATGTCAGAAAGACCTAAGCGAAGATATCATAGCTATGAGAAGGGAGGAAGCAGTTCATTGGGGGAAAAACAAAACTGAGTGAGGAAGGCAAAGCAGAGTCTAATATTTGGAAGAAAGGGCGGGGTCATTTCAAATCTGGGTGTTAATTTATTTTGCTATTCACATAATTATATCCCACCATGTTCCAACCGTGTGTGACATGGAAAGCGAAGCGCCAAGTCTGCAGGTTGGCTTGAGATACCCATGCCATCTGTAACAGCTTGGAAGGACTCATTTAGCTTCGTGTGCATTCCTCCAGGGATAAGGGACTAAGGTGGCAGGCATGTGCTGCTGGTCATGGTCCTTCCTCGCCTGGTTAACGGATATCTGTGTCTGTACATGTCCTAGGGCCCATGGAGCATCTCAGGAGATGGGATGTGAGGATATGGACAGACTCCTTCAAGTCCCCTTTATGTCTCTCCCACTTACCGGTTCTGGATGCTCTTGCAGTTCACCCAGACCACAGTGCTGTCATTGAGGTCTTCTTCTGAGGCTGCCCAGGCATCCCACAGCACTGGGGCCTCCTGAGCCGAGGGCCAAGGAATTGGGAGGCAGCAGTTCATGAAAGGGCAGGATGAAAACAGACGTTTACATCTCCCCTTCCCTGAAGCCAGACTCAATGAAGGGTTTTGCAAACAGCAGAGCAGCGCCCAGCCCAGACGGATGTGGTGGTTGGGTGAGGTGTGTGTGTGTGTGTGTGTGTGTGTGTGTGTGTGTGTGCGCGCACAGTTCCTTGTCTCCTTCCTCGCCTCACCTACATTACCTGGAACAGGA
>NC_034597.1:25203492-25232183 GCF_900095145.1 Mus pahari | reverse complement strand
CAACTCCTCCCTTCTTAGCAAGCCTTGGCAGCTGTAGGTCTCTGTGGTGAGGTCCCTGGCCAATGTTGTGCCTCCCTGGCTGAAGGGACTGTAGTGCATCTGTCTCAGACTGCACCTGTTTCCTCCTTAACAATTGCCCAACCCAGGACTTCTGGAATAACCACTGTAAGGAAAGCAAATATCACACCGATGCTGTTCATAGTAGAGTCACTTGGGGTGACCTTTGGGGACAGGGATTCTGGGAGACAGTTGTGTAT
Organism: Mus pahari; assembly: GCF_900095145.1. NCBI lineage: Eukaryota > Metazoa > Chordata > Mammalia > Rodentia > Muridae > Mus > Mus pahari. Next base: position 25,231,926 of record NC_034597.1, on the reverse strand, counting down.
TCCACAGACACAAAGGAGATCATCTGGCCCTTCCAGTTCCTATTGCACTGTGGAGCTCCTGAGATATTTCCTAACTACATAGGTCAAATTTCCTTCTGCTTTTATTATACTTACCTGTTCCTGTCACTTAATACAGAAGTTGACACAGACACCTGCCAATCAACTAGGTTAGGGATATGGGGAAACTCTAGGACAGTATCTGTGACATCCTGGAACCATATTCCATTTTAATCCTAGCCCAGGATGGGGATTTACAGACTTGATGAAGGAATAATTGATATTGTGGAATGGTGACATTCAGTTTTTCCAGATACCACTGCGCCTTTAATTTATTAGCTTTCCATAAAAACACAGAACACTCACAATCTACAGTATACAAAGTATAATTTACAAAAATATAAAATCTTGGTTACTTTTTTTTAGTATTCCAACATATTACTGTATGTATTATTTCCATACACATGTTTAAACAACCCACACCTAACTTGCACTATTACCTCTGTGGGGGATGGGGTCAACTCTCTCCATTTTGCTTTGAAATAGAAATACATATATTAAAAGAAGAAATCAATCTTGATTACATATGCATATTGCATGTATAAAAGCATGTGTAGTGAAACGTAAGAGAAAATACCCCTCACGCCATGGTTTAGGCCCTGTTTCTAGAATGCAGCCTGAGGGTTTTAAAATAGCATTTAAACTGCCATGGGGAGGGGAGTGCCCCTATTTGCATAGTCTCTCTAGGTTTTGAGAGGACAAATGCCTGGAGTTGACATTTGAGGACACACATTATTTCTAGACCTTGAAAAATGTGGGCAGAGATGATGGGCAAATTGCAGACCACAGTTAATTCCAGATTTCTTCCAGGAACTCAACCCGTCTTTACAGAGCTACCACCAGCACGGAAGAACTGAAGAATTGCGGCATGGTGGACAGATCTTTCTTAGTCACAGCAGGGCTGCCTGTAAGCTCTGACTAGCACCTGGAACTTCCCCGAGTCAAGTCCTGGCTCCAAGATCTCCACTCTGCAGGCCAGGGATGAAGCAGGTCTGCCTTCTATCTTGAAGCCATCTTACCGACAGGCACAGGTCTCTACGGACATATTGGGGTACACCTTCAGAACCACATTCCGATTCTCATCCAGGAAAAGGACTCCAAGGGAGTTCATCTTGTCGGGAACACAGCATGGCTCTGGGATGCCAGGGACAATGCCCACAGCTCTGACGATGCTCTGGATGGTAGCATGGTTGGATGGGCGGACAATCTGCAGGATGAGAAAACAGATGAGACAATCTGTTGGATGAGTTAGCTCAGAGCACACGGTCTATCACTGCTTCTCGAAGGAGGCCGTGTAAGGGGTGGCCTGGAAGAAAAGGCCAGAGCTGGCATGGTTCCTCTGAAACTGTCACAGGCTTCAGTCCTGGTGCTCCTGGAGCTGCCCATTTATTCCAGTCTAAATGGGATATTTGATCTGCTACATGAAACTGGCCACTTGGGGGCGCCTGCTAAGAGCACCTGGAGCTGGAAGGAGACTTTTGCAAGGGAAAGCCTAGAACTATGCCTCACCCAGCCAGCAGACATGCCTCCAGAGTGAGCTGGTTAAAACCAAAATGATATGCTTGGTGTGGCACGGGCCACAGACAGGCATTTCAATATGTGCTTGACTTGGGGTGACAGGTGCAGCATTCAGACATTCTCCTTTTGACGTCTTATTAATGCATATTGACAACACGACCTTCATTGTACTGACACAGGTACCACGGCTTAAAATGGCTAAGAAACATGCTCACGATGTCTCACAGAGGAAGTGGTCTGGCTTGGAAACTGCTCATCTCTGAAAAGATGAACGCAGCCAGCCGGGTCATGGATGATCGACTCTTGCCTGGCTGATTAGAGCTGTGCTGTTGCAGGAGAGGGGAGGCAGCAAGAGGGGGCAAGAACACCGGCACATGTGCGGTTTAGCTGGCGTTCTGAAGGTGAGGAGGCAGCAAGCCAGGCTGATAAAGCAGCCGCTGTGAGCCCACATCTGTCCTGGTCCCATGCAAAGCCCCTCAGCTGATTCTCTCTCTCTGCCAGCTGCCTCCCTTCCTCTCTCTTGTGCATGCATGGATGAGGAAAAACCCCTTAATTCCAGACAGATTATATGGCCCAAATCTGGGCCTGGGGTTTCCCACTCTGTCTGTTTATTGAGGTTCAAATTGGATTTATGAACTGACTTTCTTTCTTGGAAGACATACCACAGAGGATTCTGCAGGGTTAAGTGAGATGGACACTGTTGTGGGTGCTGAGGGTTGACTGGGCCAGCCCACTGCAACACAGGCTGCTACAGGGGCATGGACAGACGGAGTTAACCCAGCCTGGGGGAAAGGTGAAAGCTCAGGGCCACTGAATGTGCCAAGCCAGGGACAGCTCACTGGGAGAGCCACCGACACTCAAAGCAATGTGATCACTGGGGTCAGGCTAAACAGGAGAGCCCTGGTCCAAACGTTGGATACCTGGCTTGTCCACCAGGGGGCAGCACTGACTCAATCTCTAAGGAAGTGTTTCTTCCTCGCTTCCCGGAACATCCCCCTCCCCCTGGGATACCTGCAGAGACACTGTCTCAGAAAAATAAAATAAAATAAAATAAAATAAAATAAAATAAAATAAAATAAAATAAAATAAAATAAAATAAAATAAAATAAAATAAAATAAAAATCAAAGCCAACACTTAAAAAAGTACCATGAGACCAAATAAATCCTAACATTATGGGGACATCTCTGTTTCTGCCTCTGCAGACAGGAGATGCATCATCTCCATTTTGTAAAAGATAAAACAGGTCAGGCAGGTAGAGGGGAGGCCAATTGGGACAGAGCCAAGATAGGATGAGACAGAAGTAGTACCTTGGGCATGGGGAACTCGCAGGCCCCAGCACAATAGTACGCATCAAAGGATTTGGGTGAGATGATCCATTCATTCCACCCGATGTCTGCAAAATCCACCTTCAGGTACCTCCTGGAGCAGACCCGGGGCTCATCCCACTGCCGCCTCCTGGCTTTCTGCATCGTCTTCTCGTCAAAGTCCAGCACCTGAGAGGAGGCGGCGGTGAATGTATCCTGGTCCTTCTTCTTGCGGTCTTTGCGCCCGGTGCGGGGTTTCAGTGCCCGGAAAGGACTGGACCAGAACTCGTGCTTGTGGAAATTCTGGGCATGCAGGGCAGGCGCTGGTCTTTCGTCCAGCCCCGGCAGTTCATTGTCTTGCAGGGGTTTAGACACCTGAGCTGCCCTGCGCACGCGGGGATCAGCTGAGCTGTTGGGGGCTGCTCCAGGCTCAAGGTCTCCAGCTGGAAATGGGTCATATCTCTGTAGCGTCACTGCTACACTGTTGGGCTCCGAGATGGCCAGGTCATTGGCATAGACAAGGATATATGGCATGTGGGAACTGGGCCGTGGCACTCCGGGGTCCTTCTCCCCAGAATCCAGCTGAGCAGAGAGAAGCAGCTCTCCATCCTTTCGGGCAGCCTTGATGATTGAGGAGATGTCCTTGGCCTGCCACAGGCCACGTGGTGGGGGTGTCAGGGCCATGGCCCCGCGGAGCAGCCCCTGAGTGGCGGTGTTCTGCGAGAGACTGCGGAAGATTAGGTGCAAGCGTGCAGGCAGACCTGGGGTCAGGAGGCGGCAGGATGCATTCTTAGCTCGGGGCTTGCAGAATACCTCACGAGCCCGGGGCCACCGTGGAGGTTCTGAGTAGAAGTGGAAGGCGGCTGTGAGGATCATTTCTGAGTCTTGCATGGAAGTCAAGTTGAAGAAATACACGGGCTTTTGGTCGATCACTTCTGCAAGGGAAAGACAAACCACAACCTGTTTCACCCTCTTCTAGAGTTTCTGCTCAGAACTGGGAGAGCAAAGATTCCTACTGACCCGGCACTCTAGTAGGGCTGACTTCTCTTTCCTCCCGCCCTGCAGTCCTCACCCGGAAGGTGTGACAACCCCCTTTGTTACCCTCCATGAACTTGCACCATTGAGATCCAAAGGGAAGGGGTTGTTTTCATCCCGTTGAGAGGAATCAAGATGAAATAGGGAGAAATGGAGGGGGAGGAGAAAGAGAAAGAAGAGGGAGGGAGAGAGGGAGGGAGAGAGGGAGGGAGAGAGGGAGGGGGAGAGACAGAGGGTGATGATCAAGTGTATATAAGACACTAAAGCTCCCGCTGTTCCCTGTTTGCCCCTCACTGGCTGTCAAAGAGCAATTGAGCAGCACTGACAACTTCACTAAGAGCTCATTGATAGCTTGGGTTAGTTACAGGACCTGCCTCAGGTATCTGCACAGCGCCTGGGCTATGCAGTTTCTAAAGGCAACTTCTGATGAGCGTGATCACACTTCCAAATGAGGTGAAACGGGAGATCTTCACTTTTTTCTTGCTGCAGTTTTAGCACCTTTTAAGGTAATATAGGATAAAAATTCGGTATTTGTTATGTCCCAGGACTTATTTTGCTTAAATTGATGCTATTATTATTATTATTATTATTATTATTATTACTATATTCAGTAATATAATATTAATATAATATAATATTGGAGGCAGAGGCAAGTGGATCTCTTTGAATCTGAGGCCAGCCTGGTTTACATAGTAAATTTCAGGAGAGCCAGAGCTACATAGTGAGACTCTGTCTTGACAAAAAAGCAAATACCCCCCAAAAAATGTTTTTTCAAGGAGATAGCAATATGAGGACAACAGTATGTCACTCCACTCCAAGGCTCACATTGCCCTCTGGAGACACAAGGCCAAGCTGAGGAGGGTCTGGCACACTCAGTGCATCTGCTGTGCGTCTGGAAAAAGCCTCCCCCGTGCTCTCCAGAGGCGGCCGGAAGTCTCCTCTCCTGGCTCCACCAGGTGTTCCCCAGAGCCACTGGCATCACCCCAGCCTTGGCAGCAAGGTAAACTCTCTGCCATGAGGAAGCCCTCTCTAGGTTTCAGACGGGGAGAGAAGGTCTTTTGTCGTTTCCACTGAAGACCAGGAGAAGACCAGAGTGGCTGGGTGATTTTTCTCCTTCTTCTCCAACCAAAGTTCTACCTGCTTGGTACAGCTGGGAGAGGATCGGAGCTTGTAAGCCCAGAAGGTGTGTACTGAGGAGGTGTTACATTCCTCAAGAGACGGATCAGTCGCGTGACAGCCAATTGCGGAGGATGAGCTGGGATTATTTTTCAAGAATTATTGGCTTAGAGCAGCAGAGGTGCGCAGTGGTTAAGAGCACTTGCTACTCTTTTAGAGGACCCAGGTTTGGATCCCAGTGCCTACACAACAGCTCATGACTACCTGTAACTTCACTTCCATGGGACTTGATGCCCTCCTCTGCTCTCCTTGAGTACAAGACATGCATGAATATGTACAGAGACTCACACATAAACAGAAAGCAATGATGAAACATTAAACATTTAAAATTTTTCCAAAAATGGACTCACTACCTGGACATTTTGTCTTGAGGGCTTAAATCTGGCCTCCCAGAACTCTATGGCTTGGAGTGCCATGATGTGGAGTCCTACGACCTCCTAACGGGCATGTCGGGGTGGGGTCAGGCTATGAATATTGGGGAAGCTGGCAAAGCTCTCATCTCAGAGGAGGAGTGTGAATGTGCAGAACTACGTAGCTGGAAACTACAGAGAAGTCTCCCTGTTCTTGGCCGTGGCCTGGGGCTCCTGCACGGCATGCAGGTAGACACCGAGGGGAGAGCCTGTGTTACCTTCTGCCTTCTGGTCACTGATCTATTGCAGGGAAGCTCACAATCTGTAGTATACACCCCTAAGCTGGAAAATGCCCTAAAAAACAAGTTCCAGGCCTTAGAGGAAAGCATCACACTCTGCATTATTCTTTCATTACTCTTCTAGGGAGACTGGATTCCTCAGCTAATTTGACCCTTGAAAGGTTAAAGAAATGGCTCATGCAGTATGCTTAGGATCAAGGATGCCAGAGCAAGGGTTTTCTATACACACTCAAACATTCTCACTACCACTTGGTCTCTATAACAGCTGACTTGGCAGCTTGTGTTTGCCTTCGATCCAGTCCAAGTATTGCTTTGTCAATTATCCTGCTCATTGGTCCAGTGTGGGGAGGATCCTCCATAGGCCAGGTGGGAGGGGAGGATGCTACTACACTAGGCTTGGATGAATTTAGGCAGAGGGAGCTCACCCCTCATTGGGCAACTTTCTCAAAAAGACTCTCCCTTGTGGGAGATGCTGAGGTTCAGTTGGGTCACCCCCATCCCCAGAGTAGGGGGTCCACACAGGCATATGCATGCACGGATGCAAGTCAGGAGCTCCAGGCTGTGGCTGACAGTTGGAGCAGCTCTAATGTTTCCAGCTAGGTGGGGGCAGAGGGCACCAAGGAGAAAGCAAGAGAAGTCTTATACACTGTGCGATACTCTGTCTTATACACTGTGCAATACTCTGTCTTATATACTGTGCAATACTCTGTCTTATATACTGTGCGATACACTCTCTGTCTTATACACTGTGCGATAGCCTTGTGGCTCCTGTCTCATAGCCAATGAGAAGACACCCTCCCTCCTTGTTTCCTCCATTTATCCATCCCATTTCCCAATAAACATCTGCAAATGGTCTACTCTGGCTGAGCAGTGTGGGGCTTGGAGTCTTGACAAAGGCAGTCAAGGTGCTTGGAAGCATCTTGGGAACACAGAATGATAATGAGCATAATTCTTCTCGGGGACTGGTCACATTAGGGCTTTACAGAGCCCTGTCTAAGCAAGGTACTAGAGTATGGGAATTTTCAAATTGCATACTTCTCCTGTTCAGGTCCTGCCACAAATTACTCCATCCTTTACTAAGTTCCCACTTGCGATCCTTGCCAACCATCCCAACTACTTCTCTCCTCCCCAACCCAGGTCCATTCTCCTGGCCTTCCTATGAGTGGCATGTGTCAGGAATGGTGCCTGTGCCTTCATGGCTCTCCCATCAGTCAGGCCTCTTCCAGACCTCTGCTCATATGGTATCACTCTTTGGCTCCTGTGGCTGAAGACCCACTCAGCACGGTCCACCCTGACTTTGTCTCAGGGCATCCCTAACACCCTGATGTGTATTTGTTTGATACTATGTATCCTTCCAGAACACATTTCCCAAGAGGACAAGGGCTTTGCTGCATGTGGCTATCTCTAGATCCTAGCATGAGCCTAAGAGCTGCTGCTCAGAAACAGGTGTGAGCAATGGGATTCCTAGTGCATCTCCTGCACTGTAGGAACACCTGAAGGGACAGGGTCAGGGTGGTTCCGTTGCTATGGTAAACAAGGGGGGGGGGAGAGTTCTTCACTCATCAGAGTCCTATAGCTGCTGAGAGGAGAATCAGGTGTGTCTTCGGGTGTCCCTCACCTGAAACACATGCCTTTGCTCCCCCAGTGTGCTCTGTCTATTGTCATGATGTGCCCAAGAGAGTGGGCACATCATGCAGAAGATGCGAACTTCTATGTAAGCTGGAGGTAGGAAGTAGAGGGCCAGTCCCTTGTCAGCAGAGGAGAAGCAGGCCAGGCCTGTGTTGGGTATCTGTTTGAGGGTCTTTCGAGTAGGGGTCCTTCTAAGCCATCTAATTCTCCAACAGGGGCAGAGAATTCTCCCTCTTCCTTTCTCCCTTCGAACTTCAAAGCACCCCCAGTCACTGTTGTCATTGTAGATGCTGCAACCATTCCATCATGGCTTCCTTCTTTCCTGGTCTCAAGTGTAGCGATTACCTTATAATTGTCAACTCTCAATGTCATACATGTGCTTCAAAAGCATCACCTATGAGAAATAAAGGGTTAATATCCCCACTATGCAAAGACCCTCAGCAAAACCCATAGGTAGAGATCATTTCCTGGGAAGAACCGCCGACACCAAAGGGCACAGCAGATATCTCAATGTCAATGGTAGAGGGGAATACTTGCATGCAGAAAATACAACCTATTAGGTTAATGGCTACATGCCCGCATGTGTACATATGTCTGTAGACATATGTCCATTTTCTTTTGTGTACGACTTGAAAAGTTCTGCAAAATACTATTTTAACTCTGCTTCTCTTTGGATGTGTGATTAGGAATAACTTATGCTTGTTATTGAGCCTTTAAAAAATAAAGGGCTGCCGGGCGTGGTGGCGCNNGCCTTTAATCCCAGCACTCNGGAGGCAGAGGCAGGNGGATTTCTGAGTTNGAGGCCAGCCTGGTCTACAGAGTGAGTTCCAGGACAGCCAAGGCTATACAGAGAAACCCTGTCTTGAAAAACCAAAAAAAAAATAAATAAATAAAGGGCTTCTCTCTCCCTCCTCTTCTCTTGCCCGCTCCTTCCCTTTCTCTTTGCGCCCTGCCCCATCAGGGGTACCTGCTGGATATCATTCCATTCTCATACGCAAAATTCAGGCTCTCTGGGTTTGCCTGCAGCCTGCATATCTGCCTCCCCTGTGTCCTCCTAACCGAATATCCAACAGCTCCACTACAAAATGGACGGTTTCACTTCTATAGCCCACCCTCCCGTTAGCTTGCTGTGGTCTTCTCTGGCTGTGAAAACCTCCCTGTCCTCTCGCTGTTAGTGCTACCTCTGGGGATCCCTCAGCCTGCCATTGCCCTATCACATCTGTCCCACAGCCCTATTTTTTTTTGGTCCTCATGAGCTACTTGGGGTGAAACCAATATTCTATGCATCTGTGTGTCCTCCAAATGAAATGCTTAGGAAATGCCCCATGATATGTTTTGGGTTTGGCTTTGTCTCCAAAGGCAGGACATTTGGTCTTCAGTGTGGCAGTATTTTGGGGTACTGGAATCTTTAGGGGGTAGGACCTAATGGGTAATCATTAGGTCACTACAGATACTTCTCTCATGAGACTCTACTTAGTTCCCAAGGGAGCGGCTGTCACACCTAGCTAAAGGCTACCTGCACCCCCTCAACCCCTGCTTTCTGGTTCTCTGTCTTGCCTCCTGACCAGCCCTTCTCACAAGCCTTCCAGCCAGGACGCATCTGTTACACTGAGGAATAACCCCGGAGTTCACCACCAGAACCATTATCATCATGTTTGAACACAAGCCAGATGAATCCTGTTCCTCCTGACAAGTTACCCAACTCCTGGTATTTTGCTAAAGTAACAGAACTAGGATTAACGCACTGGAGAATGAAATGAGTTTGGCTTGGTGGTTTTGACAGCTGCGTTTGGGAGATCAAGAAAACTAGCTTGGTGTGACATTGGTAGGTTTCAAGCTTGGGATTAAACATAGATCATTCATTGGGAGTATGGAGGGAAATGGTGGTCTAACCTAAACCCTTAGGATCAGGCTCAAAGGCTTTCCCTCCACAGATTTGGGCTAATAGGGAACAAAGTGCACTTCAGGGAGGAGTGGAAGAGGGTAAGGAGAGCTGGTTTGATCTAGCTAAAAACTAATAAATTGCAAATGAGCACATACCAAGAACTGTTCAAAGTACTTGCCATTTCTGAGTTCCCTTAAAACTGCTATCAGTTAGGAGGGGAGTCACAATTTAGACGTGGAAAGAAACACTTAGAAGTCCTGAGAAGTGCTGTCCCTTGGCAGGGTCTGAGAACTGCCAACAGACTAGCTCACACTCAGACCTAAGCCTCCTGCAGCTGAGGGTGAAACAGCTGTTACAGGTTTGGGGAGTAGGTGCTACCCTGGGGAGGCAGCAGAAACCTGCCTTGTGGAGTCTGCTGGGATTAGCAGGCTCCAGGATCAGGGCCATGGCAAGGGGTCTGTGCTCTGCTCACAACACCCCAACAGACGGCTCTCCAGATCAAGTGGCAGGAACATCTGAGACTAATTATGAAGCAATGCAGATACGTCTAGGCAAGGTACAAGCAACCAAACTCTGACCAATGCCAGACACGAATCTACCTTCTATTCACCACTCACCTCGGCTGCGTACACACAAGAAAACATGCTCAGAACAGGGAGGAGACATGTCCCATAACACACCGACGGTAACTGCTGAGGTTGGAACTCACTCTTTAGTTTGCATCAGGGATCCAAGTGAAAGGGTGCTTTTAGACACTTCAGGACTGCACCAGAATTCTGATTCCTTAAACCTGTCTCTTCCAACCTGACGCTCTGCTCCCAGGTTCTGGGCTTAGTTCTGATGGAGAGAGGGTGGCAGTGGGAACAGCTGTCATTGCCTCCTATGTGCAACAACTTTCTCCCCTGATCTGTCTTTCTGTCCTTATCTGTGAAATGGGAGTGCTGGATTTAAGGTACAGTTCCCCAGGCCAATAAAATGTTCACTGTTATTTTGTGCTAGGAAGTCTTATCACCTTGGTATGGTGAAAACAGACAGAACTGTACCCCTCCATACCCGGGCTGCAGCAGATGTTTGTGCCCGGTGGGATACGCTCACTTCTTGCAGTGGTGACCCCGACGACCTTTCTGTTTGCACTTCAAGGTTCCAGGGGCAAGAGTTAATGGGCAACGCAGGTCAAGTTCAAGCCTATAGGAAAGCACCAATCACAGAACATTCTGTTCCAAGCATCGCAACACTACCCGATCTGGCCAGGGCTCTGGACTTACAGTGTTACTCCATTTCATCTTTCTTCCACCCCAGAAAGGGAGATGCGGCTGTGTGCTGCCCATTTTATAGAGTACAAACAAGTCCACATAGCTCTAATGATTTAAGTCAATCGTGCCAAATGTTCCTTAAGTGGCTTACTTTAAGAAAGCTTCCCCAGAGGTGAATGCCAGGCATTGACTAAAAGGTTCCAGGGAGGTCAGGGTTGGCCTAGAACCTAGGAACACATCCTGGTACGACGAAGGCTCTGCTCTCTGGAAGAGATACCCCCTTACCCATGTTCTGTCTGAATCGGAAGCCAAGATGGCGCCCAGTGAGCAGCAGGTGGGAAGCCCAGACAGAGACTGTACAGGTCAGCCTCAAAGTTGGCCGAGGTTTGCTCCTATCGACCTTGGGAGAGAAGACCGCAGACTGAAGGATTTTTCTCCCAGGGGAACGGCCTCCTCCCAAACAGGACTGCAGGAGACCCCTGCCCACATTTTCTGGAAGGCCTTCTGAAACCATGAGCAGTCACCATGACAACCAGGGTCTTCTCACCACCTGCTTCTCAGACTTCACTTCCTTCGCACTCGCACTCTGCACTTGGGGGGTGGGTTTGCAAGGGCTTCTCAGCCCAAAGTTAGTGGGCAGGTTCTCAGAGCCACCTTCCCTAAGAAGAGGGTGGGGAGAGCCTCTGTCAAGTGGCCTCTGTCAAGTTCAACCCTAGGTGTGAAGAGAGTAAAGTGGGGCACGGACCAGAACCTGGACAAGGTGCTTCTGGACCTTTTCTGAGACCTTTCTTCTGAAGTTCTCCGTCCTGAGGTCACAGGCTCTTAGTGCTCTGTGCTTTCTTGCTATCCGAATCAAGCTTCCTATCTGGGCTCCGTGCTTGGCACTTCCACTGGCGCTGCCTTGTGACCCTCTGAGCATGCTCCCTGTGACCCCCATAGAGCAAGTGCCAGCACAACTTATGGCACGGATGGTCCTCAGTCCATGCCCATCTCCATTCTGTGCCTAAAGCCTTGAGTATATATGCTGATCGTTGTCCAGCAGTTGTGCAAGCTCCCAGGGACAGGAGGTCTGCCACCAAGTACCACTTGTCCCCACTGCAAGCTCTGGCCTGGTACAGGGGACTGAGTGGATTGTCAGTGGAAGGATGAATTAAAAGTCAGTACAAGAAAGGAAGGGAGAAGAAAGCTGCGAAGGAACAGAGAAGACAGATAAGAGAACTGATGGATTAGGACTCCCGGTGCATCTTCTACTTACCCAGCCGGGCACGCAAGCTTCGGACTGTGTTGCCTCCTCCTGGTGGAGCACCTCTTCGGTTGTACTTCTCATAGAGCCTGAGCATGTGTATAGAGACCATGTCCTGGGCGCCTGGGCCCAGAGCGGTTGCTGCGTCCCCGGGTGACTGCTGGGGGTCCCTGTCCCCCTGCAGACCGGCAGCTGCTGAGGGCAGTGAGGACCATGAGGGGCCCCTGTGGCCGCAGCCTGCGCCCCGCAGCAGCAGGAGCAGCGGCACCATGGGCAGCAACTGGGACCCCAAGCTGATCCGAGCAGGACCTGGAGCCATGGCTGAGTGACGGTGGTGAAGGGTCTGAGCCCAGGAGAACAGACAAGGAGGGCTCAGTGTTGGCTGTGCACCTCGTCCGCGGCTGGAGTGTCCCTGTGGGACTCGGACAGCCCGGATGACCCCACTCGAGGTATCGGGATTGGCTCTCTGTGGCAGTGCTGTGCGCCGAGCATCCACGCCGCCGGGCCAGCGACCACGGCTATCCTGAGCCGCGTGGAGCTCAGCCGAGCCCGCGCCGGCGCGCTCCCTTGACGGCCTCGCGCTGCAAACTTTGCAGCCCACGGAGCGGCGCCGGGACTGGAGAGTTCGAGGGGCGGGGCGGGGCGAGGTGACCGACAGCGCCTTCGGGGGTGGGGTGGGGAAATCCTGTTGTGTCCCCACTCGCCGCCGCCAAGAGCCAGTCTGTGGCCCTGGTGTGTTGTGCGTGAGTCCCGGTGTGCGGGCGCGCGCGCGCTGGGGTGTGCGCTCACGAGTGTGGGGGCCGTGGGTGTGGGCGGGCGCGCTCCCCGCTCCCCCGCCGAGAGCCGGAGACTAGCCCTGCAGCCGGCTCCGGAGTGTCGCTGCCTGCAGCTGAGCCAGGGCGTCGCGGGGGCTGGGCGGGCTTTGGAGGGGGGCCCGCCTGCGGGGTTGTCCCTGCAATGGCATGCTATGGTTATGTGGTTGGAAGATGACAGCTCCCCCATGAGGACCCCAGAGGCCATGTGTGCCTAGTTGTCTCTGAGCTAGTGTGTGCTCAAAATGCAAAGGTGCAGTCTTGGGAACAGGAGCTCCAGCGGTTTAACAACAGAAGGTGTGTGTGTGTGTGTGTGTGTGTGTGTGTGTGTGTGTTTCCAAAGCTCAACCTACCTAAATCGATGGAAGCAAGATCTTGATCAAAACACAAAATTAGAATCATCAGGTAAATTTGACCCTTTATTTGGCAAAGGTGTTTCCACTTGTTGAAGAAATACATGAAAGGTCCGTAAAAAACGTCCGACAGGATTGCTTAAAAAAAAGAAAAGGACATGCTTTCAATTTACTTTGTAAAAAGTTTCAAAGCATCAGGGAGAGAGGAGAAAAAGCCCACAGTTTTCTTGAAAAAGAGTTCTGAGTGAAGTGCTGGTGTAGGGTGTCGCTGACCCCTGCTGGGGCAGCTTAGTCCTGGGGCAGAAGGGCAGCCCCAAAGGTGCTTCACTCTAGCAAAGTTACCTCCCTATAGATAGAATTCGGGGTCCTGGTGGGGGAAAATCTGTTCATTTTTACCAACTTTAACTGAAACATAGTAATTTCTAATGTTATACGAACAAGCAAGCAGTCATAGTGGGGAGTGCTGTGGTTTTTCACAGATAGACACTAGTTAGATATTTTCATTTGACAGGGAAGGTGTTCCAGATTTCCCAAAGTAAAATTTTTGCTTAAGCACTATTGAAATTACAATAAGTCTTGGGTCCTGCTAATTAAGGAATTAATGAAATAAAATATTTATTATTGTCATGTTGCAGAGGTGCTATAAGATATTTTTATATATTAGAGTACTGTTGGTTTTCTCTGTTAACTTGGGAATTCCATTTTGTGCATTTAAAAACATTCTTTAGGGGAGGAGTCCACAGAATTTAGCAGGCTAGAAAGAAGTCCAGGGACCTAAACATGAAGGACTCTTTAGATTCGAGATGCTGTGACCCTTTAATATAGTTCTTCCTGTTTTGGTAACCCCCAACCATAAAATTATTTCTATTGCTACTTCTCCACTGTAATTTCATTGCTGTCTTGAATTGTAACATAAATATCTGTTTTCCATTCACATGGTCTTAGCAGACCCACCTGAAAATGTCATTAGACCCTCAAAATAGTTGCGACTCACATTAGAGACACAGGACCCTCTTCAAGCCCACACTCTTCTCTGTGCTGCATGCTAATAATTTGCACTCTCGTGAACCCAATGTTCCTCTTATCTAGTGACTTTGGGCTTTGGGAGCCAAAATAGTTACTTTATTTTGGAGGGATCACAGTGCAATAATCGAAATTTTCCTGGAAAAGCCTTCTGTCGCTTCGTAAAACGACTATTTATAGTTTTTTTTTTTTTTTTTAAATCTCAGACTATCATATTAGAATCCATCCTACCCAGACCTATGAAACTTTGGCCTGTAGTTTTTGGAAGCGCTGAGGGGTGGCATTTATTATGTGTATAAATACGTAGTATTTTGAAAATTAACTCACATTACATTCAACTTCCCATTCGTATACAGTTCCCACTTGTTCTGTGAACTGGCTTTCCCAAAAGGACTGGAGTTGAGAGCCCATCAGTTCCCAGCTCTGGGGCTGAATCGCTCCTCATAAATGGACCAGACCGTCCTCCCTTATAAATGTCTTCCCCCACCTCACTTCCCTCCTTCCCCATGTGCCCTCATTTCCCCTTGCCACCCCCTCTTCTCCTCTCCCCCAGAATGCCTCTGACCTGTGCCAGCTGGGGGTAACCTCTTCTCAGGGGTAGTTTTGTCTCTGCTGGGGCCAACACAATCAAGGTCTGTGAAAAGGAGGGGAGTCTGCAGGAGGCCGGCACAAGCTGGGCTATTCGGATCCCTGTCCATTAAAGCCTCCTCACCCTCCTTAACCCATTCTGGCTCCATTCAAGCCAGCTTGAGGGTCAGGCTTTAGCAGGCTCTAAAACCTGTAGGGTACAGATTCTTTGACATTGTTTCGAAAGAATTAAGGCATCAGCCAGCGACGACGGCTAATATTTCTTGCCTCATTTTATTGCTGAACAGCAGGACTGTAAAGTTCTGAACGCTGGAGCACTGTGGCCCCCTTTCATGTGGCCGAGATGATGGGATAAAAATGTGTTTGGTGAAGCAATTCAGATTACCACTGGGTCACATCCTCGCTAGCTCCCAGCACAGCACTGTAAGCAGCAAAGCACAGACAAGAAGCAATCTGTGCAAACGCAGCTCGTGCTGAACAGTGTTTGAGCGTGGAAATGAGGCTAATTGTGGAGCTTGCCAATGAACATGTTTTGTTTTTAATAGCTCAGGCTGTGGCTCAGAATAATAAGAGTGGAGATGGCTGACTATGGATCTGAGTCTTCTAATTCCCTGCTTCCATAGCTTCCCACGCAGTTATTCTGCTCTTGGGGCAGGGGGACCATTCTGTTAAAAGCAGGCTCTTGACTTTACGCGTTTGCTGGAGTGTCCTCTCTAGAGACAGGACACTAGTTTAGGGGACTTCAGCCTCCGGTCTTCTGTGCCACACATTCTGGGGGGGGGGGCGGAGGAGGGTTGTCTTTAACTCAGAAGATGGTGAGGAAAGGGGTGAAGAATCCCTGAGATTGGAAGGCCCACACCTCAATATAGCAGGGAATAATCTGATAGCTCTAAATAGCAAGGACCACATGGTTTCTTAGAAATCGCTCCCCAGGGTAGACAGCGAATGAAAAGTTCTTCCTGCCCTCATTTGATGGTCCTACTCAATTTCTCTGTCACTGAGTCAGTTTGTGATTCTAAACAGCTCTGTTGCTCTGGGACAGCACCACAGCCCCTCTTAAACCCTGAAAGGCTGGCTCACCCCTAGGACTGGTATGCAGTGTCTTGGGCTTTGTGTCAACGCAGTCTTGCAAGTGAGAGCACCCATGTGGCCCTGTGAAGCCATTTGGGGGCTATGTTCATGTCCCATTGCCACTATTACTCAGCTGTGTGGTCTTAGGCAACTTAATCGCATTCTCTGAGCTTCAGTTTCTTCAGTTCTAAACATGGACTCGAGCAGAACATTGTGAGGTTTATTGGTAATGTTCTAATGAGAGATGGTAGGAAATTGCACTGATAGCATCATTACCGCTCTTGTCATGGTGGGTTTGAAAGAGGTCCTAGCACATTCACAGTGGACTCAGACAGAGGGAGACATGGTGAAAAGCTCCACAGAGGAATCCCTTTTGTTGGTGCGCACTGCTAAAAGCTAAATGGGAAGGGATATGTTTCCCTGGCTAGCTAGTGTTAGCTCTCCAGAAAGAGCTGTTGTTATCCCTGTGTCTGTGGCATGATTCACGGCTCTTCATCTAAATTTCCAAAGCTCTTGGCCCTTAAAGGACAAAAGAAAACGCCAGCAAGTCCCTGTCCCCATTTGGGGCATGAGCTGTGGGGCGCTAGAGACAAGAATCTCAGGGCCTCTCCTGGCTGCCAGGCCAGAGTGTAATAAATCTGTGAAATAACAAGCACAAAGGACTTTATAATCAATGACAGATTTTATTTTTGCTCTGGCAAAATCCATCCGTGGAGTTCACATTTTATGGGGAAATAACTACCCAGTCTGTGACTCCTCCTCAGCTCAAAATTCTCTTTCTGTAAGTTGGGAAAACTCAGAGGATCAGACTCAGCGACTCTGAGAACCCTGGCCAGGGAAAGCGCGACTTCCCCTGGGCGGGAACCCAGCCTTCCCCGTACTTCCTAGGGTGGCGAGGGCCATTCATTTCTGTTTTGCTAAAATACCCGTGACATGTGAATAAACCAGGATTACAGAACATTGTCTCGGACAGTAGTCTGAGCCTGCATGGCCTCTGGTTTGATGAAATATGGTGCTCTCTGAGCAAACATGGGGATTGGTATTACTTCTCGTTAAAGCTGAACAGCGGGACTATTTAGAACCCATGCATGAATGCAGCCCTGTGGGGAGTGACAATTTGAAGGGAACCGATTTGGAGAAGGGGGTGGTGTGTGTGTGTGTGTGTGTATGTGTGTGTGTATTTGAGTTGGCTAGGGTCAGCTAAGAGGAGTCTGCTGGAGAGGCGGCCAAATAGACACTTTGGAAATTGCGACTCCTTTGGGGTTGTGTGGCCTCCTTACAACCCCCAAATAATCTTCCTTAAAACCTTTGATGGTCTTTTTTTTTGTTTGAGAGAGAGACAAAGCGGACATCCCCTGGCTGGCATTCAGGCTCTTGCCATCTGTCCTGTTTGACTTGGTTGAGATTTTTTTCAGTCTCTTCCTGTCTGTCCTCTTGAGCCCCAGAATTCAGAGGGACCGCATTGCTGCTCTCAGCTCCCTTCCCAGCTCCCATCTTGCTGCTTCCAGGTGACTCCAGTGGATGCTGCCACACACATCTGATGTCCCTCTGAGATCCTGACTCTCAGGCCACTAACTGCTAGGAGATTGCTGTCCTCTGAGGGCCAGGAGCCGAGCCCCTCCTCAGGAACGGTCAGTGAGCTGACAGAAGTCTCTTGCACAGTCTCTGTCTTTATTTGTCCCCTTAGGGTCAGCCAAGTACAACAGGCAGATGCAGGTTGGGGAGCCCTGGACAGCTCTGGGGGCCATCATGCTCCGGGAGTCACAGCTGTGACAGCTCTATCACATTAGGCTCCTCTTTCTGGCCAATGCTGGGACACTCCAGCGCTGGACAGGTGTGCACTACCCCTCCCACAAAGCATGTTCTTACTTACATTCTGTACGTATTATTTTCTATCTTGGTGCTGGGACTGACCTGAGGAAGTGGACTCTGAGGGTGTAAGGCCCATGTCACATGCTGGGACTTGTGGAGATAGTGTCTGGAAGGCAGATGGCTATGCCTGCCTAACTTTCAGAGGTCCAGAAATAAGGACTTATTAGAAGACTATGTCAGGCTTTGCGGACGGTCCTGGTCACGTTGGAGAGAGAACATGAAAGATGAAGGTGCAGTGGTTTCCCACCATGCCTACACACTAGAACCCCCTAAGGAGTTTTTATAAATGCATATACCAAGATCTATCCAAGGTTCTGTATTTAACTGGACTGAGGTCTTGTCTGAGAGAAAATCTCTCTCTCTCTCTCTCTCTCTCTCTCTGTGTGTGTGTGTGTGTGTGTGTGTGTGTGTGTGTGTTGAATGCATATGCAGAAGCCAAAACAGGACATTGGGGTTTATTACTCTACGATTCTCTGTCTTATCTACTTGGGCTTGGCATTTGCCATTTCTTTGGCTAGGCTGGCTGGCCAGCAAGACCCAGAGATCCCCTACCACACCGACTTAAGGAAAGGGGCATCAGAAGACCCCATGGTAAGTACATAAACCTTCATTTCTTGCAGACGATCCAGCTAAGGATTGGATCCAGGTTTTAAATAGGAACGTAACAGAGTTACTTTCATTCTTAACACCCACAAGTTTGTTATACCGAAGTCAGGGGTCTATCTGCTTAGGAACGGGGGTTCTTTGAGAGTTGGGGCACTTCGGTGGATGAACTTTCCTAAGGAATCTTAGGTCTCTATACTTCTATGAATGCTCTGGGCTCAAGAATAGCACACTTCTTTCTGAGAAGATGCAACTGTAACATGTGTTCTTCACACAACATTACTTATTTCTGTCTTCTGACTGCCTAGGGAAAGATAGGGTCATGTTATCTCCTAGTCTGGACTGAACCCACCAAAGAAGAAGGCACTGTAGACCGGTTCACACATACCAGGGCGTAGGAGTGCAAACTGGGACAGGTCACGCTGCTGCTGGATGAAGAGTAGGGGGATAGAATTGGAAAGAGAGGTGATTTAACACAGGCACACTCTCCTATGATGCGTGCTTGGCTTATTCTGTGGACAGGGTCCCAGCAACTATGGCTGATACGCTTAGTGATTGGCTCTTGGACACTTAGGAAAAGCAATGGCTTTTATAAGAAGCAGTGTAGGTGGGTGCTCAGGGTAGAAGCTTTTATTATTGAACAGGATCCCTATAACAGAAGACTCCCAAGGCAGCCGAGTGCGTAACTGTCCAAGTCAAGCCAGATACATCCACCAGAATGAGAGGCACAGGGGAAGTGCAGCCAGGGCCCCTCACTCACACAGAGCTATGGAGATGCTTAATAAAATGCAGAATCCCAAGGGGACATGCAGCTAACAAGAGGAGTATTGCTCCGCTTATACAATAAAAAACAAGCCAAGAAGAAAACAGTCAAAGGTGAATGAACGAGGCAGGGGGCAGCCACACTGGTGTCTGATGAGCCAGCTTTCGGTTCTGGAGCACAGTAGGTCAGCTTTCTGTCCTGGAGCACAGTAGGAGGGGATGAGATCAGGTTCCTAGAGACACCAGCAGTTTAGCAGGGGGAAGACGATAGATAATGAACTCTCTCAAAGGGACCTGTGGTCACAGACTCAAGTGGCAACTGAACAGAGAGGAAATCTGGGCACTTCAAGGACAGATGGACATAGAGACCAAGTGAACACTAGAGCTAAGGCACTGTTGTCACTATCCCGTTAGAGTGGGGTTTTACATAAATGGATGTTTCTTCACAGTCAGCTTATTGAGCCACAGGGTCTCATCCACAGCCATTTACTCATGCCTCAAATGGATAATTGGAATAAGAATTCTTGGCAGGGGCCAGGACTTTGTACTGGTGTCTTGGCCTGTAGCGTAGGGGCCTGTGCCATGGGAAGGCAAGCTGAAGCTTGGTGGTGGAGCAACATGATGAGAGTTACTCTATGAGTGGGGTCCAAGAAGAAGCCTTTGAAACTGTTCTCTTACCCCGCTTCAGCCGGATCAGTGAATTAACATCAGTGCTGTAATCCCCAGGGCAACAATGGATCCGACTACCATCTTTTGGACCATAAAGTATATAGCTGAGATGGTACTGTTGATCTCATCACTTACGTTCCTAGTCCAATTCTTACAGAAAGCCTACAAAGAATCACAGCGGAAGGCAAAATGCAACCAAGAACAGTGCCGATAGCCCCAGACTCACTGTGGCATATCGACTCAGGCAGACTGGGCTCAGTTACACGGCTCTGTGGTCTTCGACTTGGCCACTATATCTGCTTCATCTCATTTTGAAGGACTAAGAAGCTGCAGTCACTCACATTGATCTGGCAGAGGTATAGCTCAACGGTAGAGCACCTGACTGTACATGGACCTGATGTCACAATACGATGATTGGTATATGCATTTCATCTTCTAAGGCCATGTTAATTACCATCTCTGGCGTGATGGGCCAAATGGACTTATGCTTTGTGAATATTCTACTGAGCATCATACTGGTACATATGACATCCTGAGTCACCAAGAAGTGGCAAGCACTTTGGAGATTCTGGTAAGGAGACTGGGGGCTATTATCATTGTGAAGCTATTAGGTGACTGGTGTCCTTAACATGCTGAGCCATTTCCTCCAATGCAGAGGACTCAATGTTGTGTCTTGCCCTCTTCACTTCCAAGAAGAAGACACAACCCCTGGTAGGTTACAAGTTCTACCTTTAGGGATCCTACCCATCCCGGAGAGCCACAGAATGCTGTTGGCTTGGAGTGAAAGCAGAAAAGCCATGTTGCTTGGTGTCCATCAAGTCTTAGACCCTGAGTTTTTCATGGAGAAAAGACACCATGTGGAATTTATGCCAGAAGCCAGTGAGAGCAAGTGTTTGCAGCAAGGCTCATCCATCTGCAGCCAAGGACTTTATCTTACTCAAAATGCACAGAAGCACAATGGTCCTGTCATGAGATATCAGGTGATGGTGCAACTGGAGATGCTGGTTATGAGCTGTGTTCTCTTGTTTTCACCACATCACAGGCCTGGGAAAGCCCAGCAGTACTCAACAAAGAAGGATGTGACCCAACCAAGGTTGGGCAGAGCATGGTGTCACTAGACACAGTTCCAGGGTATGACATAAAGCTTCGCACTAGTGGGTTGCCCACACCTTCACACCGTTTCCCACTGGGCACCCATTCACACTGCCTCCCCAGGGGCACCCATTCACACCACCTCTCACTGGGCACCCATGCCTCTCGTCTAGTCCACAGCTATGGCTGTTTGGGGCTCTGTTATGATCAGCTGATGGGGAAGGAAAATATGTGTGCTTATCTCATGGGTGGGTAGTTTGTTGTTGCAAACTGAAAATGGACTTCAGTTTGATACTGAAAGAACAAAGGATGGAGCTTATAAGTAGAGTTTGGGGGGGGGTGTCCACGTGGGTGTCTACTTTATATGGAAATAAACCTAAACTAAGGTAAGTATATAGATGGACTTATAAATAATGGAAATGGTGAGTTGAACAGAAGAAACTGAAATACATAAGGAAAAGAGGCATATTGGTGAGCATGGAGGGGTGGATAGGAAACAAGATCTCTGCTTACATGTCAATGCCTACCAGAGAGAAACTCAATAGCTGACAAAATAGAAGGACTTGATCATCTGCATTATCTAGCTTCTGTTGTCAGCCATAGTGGATGTGTGTGGGGAGCAGCTGTCTCAGGAGTGAAAGCTATACGCAAAGCAGCAGTATACCCAGCAACCTGGACTTCTGTGGTTCTGCCACATCTGTCCAGCCAGCCAGCAAGGAGACTCCCTGGCTGAACACACGGAGTACTCAGTAGAAAGATGGTTTGGTTAGGTTGCTTCTGCTGGAAGGGCCAGCGATTCATCCCCACTGGAGTCACATATTCTGGGGAGGTCTGGCATCGAGACTTCAGAGCCTTAGCTGGTTGATTCTCCTGCCAGGTTCTCATGGCAAGCCAAGGAGAACAGCAGTCACAGAGAAGCAATGAGTATACATAGACTTGAGGTTATCTCCAGGAGATTAAATCCATCTTTCTAACCTTCTGGTACTTTTTCCCAGGGATAGTATAGGGCTGTCATACACAGCAAACTAGCCCAGTCTGAAGAGAAGATGCCCTGCAGTGGCCACTCTGCTCTGCTCTGCTGCTCCCTCAGGTTAGAGGCTCCCATTCTGTCTCACCTCTTTCCCCTAAGGGATCCTGGAAACCCTCCCTGCTGAGACAACCATCAGGAATTGCCTCACCTTCCTGAAGGGGGCGCCCAGCCCATGGTCATACCTCTTCTTTCCCAGGGCCATCTATGCTGGGTGTCCAGTCAGAGCTGCTCTGCTGCCCTTGAAGGGCCTGGGTTCTCTTGTGTCGACTTGGGACAACTTCAAGGGTCTGCTCTGGCTGCCCATGGGAACTGTCTCAGCAGCCATTCGAATCTCATCATATTCAGTACCCTGCCTGTCCAGCCTGCCTCCCATTGATGGTGTACTAAGCACTGATCTGCCCCATTGAATCCTCCTCCTGGCTGGATTGTCCTTGGGCTGTTCATGAGACAGCAGCCTCTGGACATTGATAGTGCCCCTGTGTCCCAACATGACAATTGCTCATTTCTCAATCCCCTGTCAGCCTTTCTATGAAAAGATGTCATTTCCTTTGGTATTTCCTTAAACATCCCTCTTGCGCTTACAGGTTTCTACTTTTAGCAAAGAGCAGTCTGCTACATCGTAAGAAATTCATGAGCTGGTGTTTCTTTTTATTTATTTTTATGGTTAGCTTCTATTTTTAACAAGGAATGCTGGCTTTCCTTTTTACACTCGAGATGTAAAGGTTCTGTTTAAAAGAAGTTTAAGTCAAGCAGGGTGAGCTGGTTTCACAAAAAGAAAACACACTAAATAAATGGTAGCTATAGGAGGGTCCATGAAGATCATTAGTTTAAAAAGTGGCAATGCGCAAACCACAGCAGTTTCTCCTGCCTGGATGGCTCCCTTTGCATCAACGAATAAACAGTCTATGGGAGCTGGTCCCAAGACTCAGTGCCTTGTGAAACCCCATAACCCTGAAAAGATGGTTATGTCCTTACATTAAATGTGTTCCGCTGTGTGGACTGCTAGATCTCCATGTCTGATTCTGCAACTGTCCAGTGAGGGCTTTGGCACCCAAATCTTAATCTTATTCTGTCTTTCAGCAGCAGCACCCAGCATGAGCCAAAAACACATGGGTAGGATTCTGCAGAGCTCCCCACTTCTGAGTGGGGCTGAGACCCATGTCACATCTATGGTAAGCCTCCTTTATATGGCAATGTAGTGAAGTCTCCAAAGGACTTGACTTTGAATGAATCAAAATGGAATTAATCTTGGGTGAGCCTGAATTAATTCAGCGGCAGCTTTTAAAGGGGGAATCTGGGCCTTGCATGAAAACAGCCTGCTACCGATAACCTTGAAGAAGACACTGTACGGCAGGAGTGAGGGTCACATGGCAGGGAACCTCAGGGTCCTGAGAGTGCAACAGCTGATAGCCAGGAGGATGGCAGGAGCCCGAGTCTTACAACCACAAGGAACTTAGACTATAAAGGACCTTGGACTCCTGCAGCCCAGCCACTGCCTTGATGGCATCTGAGTGTTGCTGTTAAGGCTGTGATGAGGCAACCGTCATGACGAGAATGTGGGATGACAGAGAGAGAGAAAGAGAGGGAAAGGGAAAGGGCGAGGGAAGGGGGAGGGGAGGGGAGGGGAGAGAGAGAGAGAGAGAGAGAGAGAGAGAGAGAGAGAGAGAGAGAGGAAGGATAGGAAGTGTACCAGTCATTGACAGTTATAAAATGTACAGCGGCTTGGCACGGTTCAGATGACCTTTGACTTTTGATGGAAAGTCTTCAGGTTGTTTTGCCTTTCCAAGGTGAGCCTGAGAGGCAATCAGCAGAAGCAACACTTCCGGTTTTGAGCTCTGAACTTGCCTTAGGCCATGAATATGCAGTTCAGTCCTATCTTAGTGCTGGCCTCTGTGGTGAGCCTCAGCTTCCAGCTAGCCTATCTCCACCTTTGCCTTTTCTTGTAACTTGTCCCCACCCCAATCATACTCTTGAATCCTCCTCTCCTCACAGACAACAGTGATTTTCTGAGGTCAGAGCTGACCCTGTCTCCATCTGTATGTATATCCTCTGTTCCACTCTCCTTGAGAGTTGCCTCTGAGTAAACTTGCTAAGGAGCCCCACCCGCTACTGTATGATTTCCCCCTCCACACTCTTCCTTCTAGGCTGCTCTATCAGCCTGAAAGGCTATGATACCTGCTCAATATTATGCCATCTTCAAATCCCAAGGACAAATTTTGTTGGGCCCAGATGCTCTGCTACAACTAAATCCCATTCCCCTACCCCACTCCATCATGCAGAGATTCTGTGGGTACCTCCCTTCTCCATCATGCAGAGCTCCTGTAGGTACCTCCCTTCTCCATCATGCAGAGCTCCTGTAGGTACCTCCCTTCTCCATGATGCACAGCTCCTGTAGGCACCTCCCTTCTCCATCATGCAGGGCTCCTATAGGTACCTCCCTTCTACATAAATGCAGAGCTCCTGTGGGCACCTCCCTTCTCCATCATGCAGAGCTCCTGTGGGTACCTCCCTTCTCCATCATGCAGAGCTCCTGTGGGTACCTCCTTTCTCCATCATGCAGAACTCCTGTGGGTACCTCCCTTCTCCATCATGCAGAGCTCCTGTGGGCACCTCCCTTCTACATCATGCAGAGCTCCTGTAGGCACCTCCCTTCTCCATGATGCACAGCTCCTGTGGGCACCTCCCTTCTCCATCATGCAGAGCTCCTGTGGGCACCTCCCTTCTCCATCATGCAGAGCTCCTGTGGGCACCTCCCTTCTCCATCATGCAGAGCTCCTGTAGGTACCTCCCTTCTCCATCATGCAGAGCTCCTGTGGGTACCTCCCTTGTTCTGCATACTGGAGATGGCTGATGGGCATCTGCTCCATGGAATGTGTCCAGGAGGTAAAGAGTGGGTTCCAGGACAAGAATGGGGACCTCAACTTTACAGCTTCCTTCTTCCATCCCTTCCCCTTCAAAATGAAAAGTTTTAATATAAGCGGTTCCATAGTTACAGCTACTGTAAAAAGGGAAGAAGTTGCATAGCTGGCTCTTCTGTAGCCACGTGGTTTGTAACCACGAATTCAACCAATTATAGTTCAAAAGTATTAATACAATTGTGCCTTACTGAACAAGTACAGTTTTTATAATTCTATAAACAATAAAATGTGACAACTATTTCTACAACTCTTATACTATATTAAACATTATATGCAATCTTGGGGTGAATTAACAACATGGGACTATATGTGTATGTTATATGCAAATAATTCTATGCCATTCTATAAGTTATTTAAGCATCCTCAGATTGTGATACCTTGTGACAGGGGTCAGGGGGACATTCTGGAACCAGTCTCCTATTGATACCTAGGAATAATTGTGTAAAATAAACCTATCAATATTTGTGTTGTAATCTGACCAGAGACAGCATTTTTTCCTCTGTAGTTGGGTTAGAGAGTAAATATGAAAGGACTCAGGGGCCCTGTTCTCACAGGGCTGCCTGTGAAAGCAACAACAGACAAGTCAGTAAATGGATGTGACCACTTGCCAATGAAACTTAATCATACAGTTAGACCACTATCTCCTGTGACAGAGTAGAGGAGTCGGGTAGCATGGTCCTCCAGCTCTGGGCTCCTTCTGCCATAGGGTATAGCCAAGGAGGACAGGCACGACCCCAGTTGCCCATTTTGAGTGTCAGTCGAGGACTCTGATTGGCAGGGGATGTCGATGAGAGGGGCTGTCTGGCTGCTCACCAGACTGTTCCTACTATCTCTTAGTCCAGCGAGCACTCCGTTCACATCCCACCGCAATACTGAGCTTCATGCCGCGTCGCCGGCGTGATGGCTCAGCAAGTTCTAGCTTCATCCATACACCTTTGGATGCCGGGTGCTGCCTCTCAGAGGCACCGTCTATTGATGGCTTTAAATCAAACTAAACAAGACAATAACGATACAGATGTTAAAAAGGAATAGCCTTTATGGGGCACTTCTGTGGGACTGTAGTGGTAAGTTTTTAAACTGCTCTGAGCTCCTGGCGGGTGGCTGCACACTTTACGCTGCCTGCCCCAGATGTTCTGAATCCCAAACTGAAACACACACACACACACACACACACACACACACACACACACACAGCCTTTATATTTTAATATCCCTTAGCTAGCTCAATGGGTGGGCCACTTCTAAACCTCCCCATGGCAATCTATACTTTATCTCTGCTACTGCAGACCCAATCAGTGAAGTGGCCCCTGGGGCCGCTTTTCCCTGATCCTCCCATGGTTGAGTCTCTGTCTTCCACAGCTCTCATGTCTGTATCTTCTTCCTTCCCTCTGTCCTGAAGATTCTCCCTCTCCTTGTCCTGTGTTTTCTCTTTGGGAATCCTCAAGATCCCGCCTCTGTCTCTCTGCTGTGATTTGGCCCTCAGCAGGTATGAATGACATCCTCTCTCCATCCGGATCTACTTTAGACCACCTCAGCCTTTGTGGCTCTGTTCTCTTTCAGTGCAGCAACACCCGTGTGAGTTTGTTTTTGACACTTAGCTATGTTGGCGGAAATCAATGGTCTAAACAGCTGAACAAGGGGAAACCCTGGGCGAAACCGAGGCAGAGGATGACCTGGAAAGAAGAGATACTGGGCATCAGGGTGCAGTTGTCCACCAGGAGCTAGGTGGAGGGATGGTGGCAGAGAGGGGCTGCATCAGGAAGTGCTTAGAAGGTAGACAGGGGAGGGTGTGAGCCCAGAATGGAGGTAATGGCTCCTCCAGATGAAGGACAGATAGATAGCATGATTGCACAGCAGTGAAACCCCTGGAGGAATCAGTCCATAAGGATAAGGAGTTATTTCACTCATTTTCTTTTTTTCCCCCAGAGGCCCCTGTCCAAGGTCAGGCAGATTCATAGCCTTGGGCTTCTGGGTAGAGACCTAATGGCAATGGTAAAGGATGCATGGGAGAGCAAACTGCCCACACCCCTAGCCAGGAGAGCAAGAGGATGGACAGATACCAGCTCTGTTGGAGGAGGCAGGACTGGGTAGGGCAGGGCAGAGTGGGGGCAGGAGTGAGACAAGGTGGGTTGGGGCCAGAGTGGGGGGCAGGGGCCAAAAGGGGTAGGGTGGTAGTGGGTGGTGGGTGGGAGTGGGGCAGGGTGGCATGGGTGGAATAGGGTAGGGGTAGTAGTGGTGGGTGATGGGTGGGGGTGAGTGGGGTGGTGGGTGGGAATGGTCAGGTAATCCTGCTAGGCGTCACCTCCTAAAGGTCCACAGCACCTCTTTAAAAGGTTACTCTGGGGAATATGCTTGTAGCAATGCCCTTTGTGGGGGACACTATCTATCCATCGTCTCAGGGAGTGCAAGGAGCTGAGAGTATGGAGGTAAAGAAGGACAAACCTAGCCTTGGTAGATGCTTAAGCAGTCACAGCCACGAGGACCCCTGAGTGAGGACCTTATAGAAGGACGAGGAGGCTGCTGTGTCTGCTGCAGCTGAAGCAGGGACCTGGCTTTGCAGAGCAGTGGATAACCCATGGCAAGGACATAGGCCGGATGTCCTAGCTGTGGGTGAGGCAGTGAACAGGGCAATGCATTAGGCAAGGCAGGTTCTGGTCTTGCCTCCATCTTTCTTGTGGAGCTGAGCATCTCATTGAAGCTGGGGTTCAGGAGACAATGACCCTCTGATCTCATTGGAGAAGGGTCTGGCTTTCTGCATACCTGGGGTGGTTCCCTGTAGATGTGGTCTACGGAGGGGAGCAGGGAGGCCGAGCAACTGTCACCATCTGTCAACAGATAAGGGTAGGGCTCAGCCTGGCCTGCCTGTATGATATTGGATGAGCAGCAAATCCGCTAGCAGAGGGTGGTGTCTGCACGCAGCCCAGGCCTCACAGGTCATACTGAGGTTCTGACACAGTTCTTTATCTCACTGTCAGAGATGCTGGCTGGATGCTCCTCTCTCAGTGAGAGAGGCCAGCCAGATGGTGTCATTCAAACAGTCTGCCCACAGCCTGCTGTGATTTCTGCCTATGCTGGGTAGTCAGTTGCGAAGCTGCGGTGCCATCGTGTCCCAGACCCTTAACATATTGGGGGCTGATGTGCGCCTCTCTGGAGCCTGCAGAGGCACCTGGCACGCCGGCAGGAGGCTTTTATGTGCCTAGTTAGATTTTATGGTGGAGCCAGGCGGATCTGCGTCTGACGAAGCATGTGAGTGACTATGGCATCTGTATTTTTGGCTGGGACTGCTCCCGAGCAGAGAGGAGCCTGTGGGGTCACCCTGAGCACACACTCTCAGGTCCAACCGCAGAACAGGAGTTCACTCCATCGCTGGCTAAGCATTGACACCCCTGAGATACCTTGTTCATGAACAGTCAGAGCTGAGCCAAGACAGAGGGTAGAGAAGGAGGAGGGTTTGTGGGGGTGGGGGTGGGGGTGGGGGTGGGGTGGGAGGTAGGGTATGTGTGGGTGTGCTCTACTGGCTTGGGACTTCCTTCCACCCCTGCCAGCATCACAACTGTAGCCCTGAGAGATCAGGAATGAGCTGTAGGATTCTGCTTTACTTCAGAGCTGGCCTTCTGCTCAGGGCCAAGGCAGCACGTCTGTGTGGAAGATAAAGTAACAAGGTAGTGTTACAGGGAAGACAAGGAGGGGTTCCAGGGAAGGCAGGAGGCTATAACTGAGAACACACGCGGTCAGGCAGAGTCAACTGCTCTGCAAAAGTAAAGGAAAGATCTGAGTGGCTACAGAAGAGCGTGTGAGCTGTTCTGGTGTAGGCTGCAGCCAGAGCTGTGGAGCAGAAGGAGGAGGAAGAGGAAGAAGAAGAGGAAGAGGAGGAGGAGGAGGAGGAGGAGG
>NC_034597.1:25200773-25203466 GCF_900095145.1 Mus pahari | reverse complement strand
GAGAGGAGAGGAGAGGAGAGGAGAGGAGAGGAGAGGAGAGGAAAGGAGAGGAGAGGAGAGAGAACTCTGGGGTCTTCTTAAGCTTGGTGTGTACTTCACTTTGATGGATTGGGGCACTCAGGAGGCTGTGTCAGTTACTGAGGCTCATAGACACTTCAACAGGTAGCCACTACAGGAAGGTAGGGGGAAGGAACTGGAAAAAGCTCCTGCTTAGACTGGCACGAAAAGGGACATTCCCATTCATACCCATTGACCAGCCATTTTCAGGAATGTCCTGCTCTTCATGATCAACTACAAGGCCAGCATACTCATGGATGCCTGGAGAGGTAGCAATGCTAAGCTCTGCATCCTGGAGGTGTAGGCAGTCCCAGGTATGCAGAAATGGGCAGATAGTCCAGCCTGAGGCAGGCAGCAGAGAGGAGAATGACAAGTATATGTACATGCTGGGAATTGTGGGATTTTTCTCCAGGGATACTGGGTTGGCTGTGACAAGAGAGGCAAGAAGAAAGGTGGGGGCCACGCCTGGAGTTTAACCTAATGTTGAGGGTATCAGGAGTACAAGTTCTGCCCAAGCCCAAGTTCAGAGAGATCTTTCAGCTCTAATGTAGGGGGAACTGTCATAGTGTTCCAGGCAGGAAGTTTCCAGAGCCTGCACTGCAATGACACCATGGGATGGAGAGAATGGTTGGATGTGGGAAGCATGGAGCAGACTCAGGCAGGGTGTATAGGGCAAGAGTCACTGGGGATGGCCAAGGTAGAGTCTTCGTGTGTCTGGGTAGGAGTGATAGTTGGCTGTAGAATCCGAGGTCATGGCACCAAACGTTACCTCCTTGGAAGGAAGAGTATGGCAGTAAAAGCTAAGTCCCCTTCCTGGAGTTTCCCAGTGTGAGCTGAGGCTATTCAAGATGCTCTTGGAAGTAGAGATGCAAATGGAATCCATGCAGACTCCCTTGTCTTGCCCAAGACCATTATCAGATGCTGAGGTCTCCACATCGCCCATCTCCTAAGGGGTCCAAGGTGGTGGGAGCTTGTGGCAGAAGCACACAGTAGAGTCCCTGCATGCTACAGAGAGGGGGAAGCCTGCCCAAGCTCCATAAACCTGGAATGAGAGAGGAGCCTCTGAGATTAGGGGTTTGATGGCCCTGTCAGTAGGGGTCCTGTGTCCAGGTTGCTCATGTAAAGTAATGGAGTGGGAGGTGACAAGTCACAAGGGCAGGCTGATCCAAGGAGGACGAAACTGGCTGATACCTCTGTGCCCTGCCAAGTCTCCACAGTGAGAGTCACACTGTGGCCTAGGTAGACCGAGGGAGGAAATGAAGACTGGAGATGCTTTTGGCAACTGTGTTTACTGGGATGCTTGGCAAAATTCCTTTCTTATTTTTCCTCCTAGATTTTTATCCTAGCATGTCCCACTTAAAAGGAGATGCATGAGTGCAGGTTTTGCTATATCCATTGCCTGTATAAATTCTACCAGTGGTCACTGTCTTCAGAGCAGCCTCCATTCAGGCTGGGACCCTGCCCGTCACTCTCTTGACTTGTGCTCTGTGAGCTTTGTCTGCTTTGTGTTGGTCCCTAAAGCCCCAGTTTGGCACATTTCTTCCCCCAATCCCTTTTCTCACCACTCAGATGCTGTTTATCATTGAAAGCAGCCCGGCTTCCAAACTGCCTGCTGGGAAGTCCAGTGTCCCATGGATTTTCCTTTCTCATCCGCGTGTCTTCCCTTTTGCTTTGTTTTGAACTCAGACAGTGTTTAGAGTCTTTTTTTGCTTCCTGTGTTCTGAGTCTTCATCACTGATATACACTGGATGTGTCTTTTTCTCTATCCGTTTTGCTGGACCTGGATAGACTATTTACTTAGAAGCATCCTTTAGATCCAAGATCTGTTTTTTTCTTTTCTTATCATGCCCACGATCCTCCCATTTTTTCCAATCCATTTCTCTAGAAGTCCCCCGCCCCTTTTTTAGGTCTTTAAGATTGCCCCCAATAGTTTCTCCTTCTTTTGTATTTTCCATCTCTTACTTCTTGTCATTGTTCTTCCTTTCTTCCTTTTCCCGTCTTTCCTTCTTTCTGTCCTTTCTTTCTTTCTTCCTTCCTTCCATCCATCCTTTCATCCTCCCTTTCTTCCTTCTTTCCATCCATCCTTCTTTTCATCCTTCCTTCCTTCCCTCCTTCCCCAATACTTCTTTTTTGTTTAGTGTTTGATAAGAGTGGAACCCACAACCTCACACACACAAGTCCAGCATTCTGTCATTGAGCTAAACTCGAAGCCACTGGAAGAATTACTAAGCTGTAAGTAGTGCCTGGACAGCGTACTCAGTTCTTATATGCTTGTTTATAATACTTTTTTCTTGATTATCTTTTATTGTTATATCTTAATGTATTGGGGAGAAAGACATTTTTCCTTCAATGTGCCTATGAAACTAAAGAGTGTTTTGGGTTTTTTCCCTTCTTGCATCACCTCTGCTTTGTTAGGCACCTGTCTCACATGTGGCAAGCTTCCCTGAAAGGCTTGGCTGCTCATTCAAAAATGAAGGTCTGGCAACTAAAAACCTCAGAATGAAAGAAAGTAAAATAAAACAAGCATAAGAACTGACAGGAAGTTCCTGTTGTTGTTCCACCTACAGGGTTGCAGCCCCCTTCAGGTACTTGGGTACTTTCTCTAGTTCCTGCATTGGGGACCCTGTGTTCCATCC
>NC_034597.1:25177602-25197533 GCF_900095145.1 Mus pahari | reverse complement strand
CCAGTAGCATGACTGGATGAATACTCATTGGGAAAGTGCAGAAATAGATGACACTAATAGAAAGGGACTTAGACATGATAAGTAGTAATTGTATGAGTCAATGTTCACCAGAACCATGGGAGAAAAAAGTACAGAGACTAGAATACACACATATGTATGTATGTACATACATGTGTGTGCATGCGCACGCACACACACACAGATAGGTATTTAGGTTATTTCATAAGAATTGTTTCATCTGGCTATGCTCATTTTCCATGCAAACTAGAGACCAGGGAAGGCAGTGGTATAGTTCAGATGTAACATTCAGGAGTCCAATAGTCACAGCCCAGAAGCTAATAATCAAGAATTCTAACATTATGAGCATAGCCAGATTGATATCCTCAATCAGGCAGAGAGAATGAACTTTCTATTCTTTTCTCTCCCTTCTGTTTAGAACCACTATGGATTAGATACTCCCCATCTACCTGAGGAGGACCATCTGCTTCATTTAGCTCAACGAAGTAGATGTTAATGTCTCCTGGAAACATCTTCACTGGCAAATGTAGACATAATATGTGAACAACTATCTGGGTATCCCTTAGTCAGGGAGTCTAGCCAGGCTTGGCCACTAGAACCAACGTAAAAACAGTGATGGCCGGGTTTGTCTGTGGTGCCAGCAGTCAAAAGGCAGGTAAAGGGGACCGGAAGTTCAAGGCCAACCTTGTGAGGCTAGCCTGTGTTAAATGAGACCTTGCTTTAAAAAAAAAAATCAATTAATGAATGTTAGTGTTCCAAACTTAAATGCACACATCCAGAACAATTGTAATTAAAATTCTGGAAGATTTTTGGTGAATTATACAAATAGCTATTAACTTATTTGGAAAAGTAAGATGATATAAACAACTAATCTATTTTTTTTTTATATAAAAAGACAATTTGAGTTAGACCAGAGGAATGAAAGAGCTCTAGAGTATCTGATTACCCCAGTTAATAATAACATAAGAAAGCAATTAATGTTAATCAACTCCATTTAGATATTTCAAAACCTATGCATATTTTCTTTTAGTATTATTTTTTATTTATTCTTTGAAAACTTCATACATTTATACAATGTATTTTGATCCTATCCCCCCATCACCACCCCACTTGTCTTCCCCCTAACCTAATGTCTTCCTTTTTTTATGTTGTTAAAAATTCTTAGACTAGTTAGGCTGCCTGTATGAGTATGGTGCCATCAGTTAGCTAGGGCATAGGCAACCTACAGGGACTATGTACTCAAAAGAGAGTGACTCTTCATTCTTCAGAAGTCATCAACTACCAATGATTCTGCAACAAAGGGTGGGCCCTCAGGAGCCCCTGCCCGTCCATGTTGGACGTTTGATTGGCTTGATCTTGTGAAGGGCTTGTGCAGGTAACCACAGCTACTGGGAACTGTTGTGCCCCACAGCCCTGTCATGTCCAGAAGTTGGCATTTCCCAGCTTCCCTTCCCAGATGCCAGCTCTGGCCATTTTTCTGCTGCCTCTTCTCCAGTGTTCCCCAAGCATGGGCTGTATGGAATAGATCTAGATGATTCATCCATAGCTGATCACTCACAGTTCATTATACTCAGCATCTTGGCCAGTGTGAGGCTCTGCATTGACTGCTAGCCACTGCAAAGGCAAACAAAACCAAACAACTAAAAAACCAACCCCCCCTAAAAAAAAAAAACCAACAACAAAATGCTTCTCTGACCAAAGTTGAGAGCAACATAAATTTATAGGCATAAGCATAACAGTTTTGAAAGGACTTTGACAACTCAACAATAGAAACTGGGTTTTTCTCCCCAGGGCCTGTAATCTCCAAAGAAAGCAAAAGTTCTGACCCTAGTGACTGCCAAGCGATGACACAGAGAAAGAAAAGATCCAAAGAACTGGCAGCCAACCTCCACGGATCAGAAAAGTCAGCGTTGTGTTATCCCTTCGTCCTCGGTTGATATAAACTAATGCAGAGCCAACTGAAACCTAACGGGATTTTATTTTGGAAAAATGTAAATCAATTGTAACATTGATATTAAAATTCAGAGGAACTAGAATAACCAAAAGACTGTGCCAAAGGACAAATTTGAAGGACTTATTTATAAACCTACAAAGCTTCAGTAACCAAAATAGCTCGACTTTCACGTCAAGGCAACACATTCATGGAACAGAGGGAGAATCCCCAAATCAGAGACAATTGATTTTGAAAATGCACAAAGATGATTCAGTAGAGAAAACGTAGTCTTGAGAAAATTATCCACAAGCACCAGTAAGGAGCATCCATTTCTATATCATCTAGTCAGATGTAAACATAAAAGGAGTCAACTCACAGGAAAAATCTAAAACTATGATGTTTCTAGGAAGACTTCCTAAAAGAAGCACGCAAGATGGAAAGTGGAAGATTTGGGGAAATGTTTGAGAAGTGAGTCTGGCTGCACAGAGTTGCAGTATTTCCTCAACCCAAATGATCAGGTTTGTAGTTTGGGCGACAGAAATAGGCAGGCAAACGGAATCAGAAGACACTTTACTGAGAAAGAAATGTGGCTGGAAACTAACTCACTGTATGGAACAAGGTTCAGTATAACAAGTCACTTAGAAATGAAAATTGCAAGCAAAATGAGATGATGCTCTAAATCTATTAGAACTGCTAAAACAGAAAGCTAACAACAAATAAAAAAGAATAACCAACAATATCTTGTGCCAGTGAAGATGTGAAAGAATGAGTGTTATTACAGTTCTTAATAATTGCATCATTAGTTATTGATGCAAGTATTAAACCAGTGAAACCACTTTGGCAAACAACAGCCTGGATGTTTTATAGAAAATCGAATGCAGCCTCACAGATGCAGAAATCTTAACCTTAGGAACTTACCCGGGTGAGCTGGAAACTCCCCTTCACACCAAAGAATGCCCATAGCAACTCTATCCACAACCCTGAGTATGTATCCTTCAGTAGCCCAACTGTGGTGTAACCCTACAATAGATCACAGGCCAGAAATAAGCAATTGACTTGCATCACACTGTGGATGAACTTTAAATATACTTTAAATTAAAAAAAAAAAGCATTTACTTTTGTAAACTGCAAAATAAGGTAAAATAATAAGATGTAAAAAGGGCCATTTCCAGAGGTGGGGAGAGGTGGAATAGCCAAAAGGAAGTCTCATGAAAGAATTATTAAGCTTGTGGAATGAACTGAACGGTATTCTTGTGAGAGACTCAGTAGATGGTCTGTATATATATGGCCTCCCATTAGGAAATTTTAGTTAATAGGCCAACTGATGCAAAAAATATAAATGGAAAAATTTCAAAAGTGAATACTTTGTAATTATACAAAGCCTGATAAGATCTTGCATTCTCCTAATTTATGGGATGTAATTCATCCCTTTGTCCAGTGTATCCATTCCTTATATACACCTGCCGGCTAGACACCTAAATGCTATGTCCCCTTAGTTATTAGATCAATTATTTCAATATCAAGTTGCCTTTATTTCATTTAATATGGCCCTCAAATTCAAGAACTGAGATGTTAGCAAATTGGAAATGCTAATGGAATATCTTTCTTTAAATAAAAAGTAAGTGCTATTCAATTTACCAAACTGAAGAAGGAAAGAAAACCACGTGCTGAATTTGCTAATATTTATCATAAGAATAGATATTTCTAAACACGGTATGCTGAAGAGAAAATAAATCTGTGTAAATCAGTGCTGGTTGTGACATCACACCTCAGAGTGCAAAGGCTGCAGCCGCAGTGCCTGCTTAGTGCTTAGTTAAGATGGAAAGAGCATCTGTAGGTGGAAGGCACAAGCAGAGGTGTCCTGTCTGATAGTAATGTGTTGCACCAGGAAGTGTTAGTTGCCTTCAGATAGCCAAGGTTGCAGACGTCTGCCAGCAACCTTGAGCTGCATTTCTCACACATAAGTGGAATAACTCTGTGCGTGGCTCTGTGTCTTTATCAAAATCCATAGAATGGAACATACACAATGCAAACGTTAAGAACTAGGATGAAATACTCATGTCAATGGCATAGAGGAAGCTAGGAGTCAGCACATATGCAATATAGTGATATATGTCTGCAGGAGTGGCTTTAAGAACATCATCATGACCATTGATGGGGGCTGAGGACAGGATTATTATTACGAAGGAAAAGGAGACTAAAACGAAAGAAGGCCTTGCAGGAACCTATGGTGAGTGTGCTCAGAGTCACACACTCTCATGATTTCACACTTGGCTGTCAAACCAAGACAGAGCCAGAAATAAAATGAAAACCCAGACCAAGCCATGTAAAGCAGATAGGAAACTCTGAGTGTCAGGCCTGTGTGGGTGCGGGAGTCAGGGGCTAGTCCTTTCATGGAACTTCCCAGTCCCCTCCTAGTCCTGTGGCCATAGGAGGCCTTGTCAACTCAAAAGATAACCAATGCCGGTCATGTTCTCATAGGCAGCCCTGCACTCCCATCTACTCTCCAGGGAGACTACCGGGAGTGGACAGAAAGGGGGCTGAGGGCATGGGGACTCAAGTCGAGGTGCCCACCCTCAGCATGACTGTGTTCCCGAACTCACTCTCCTTTTGCATCTCCCTCAGGGGAGAATACTGTAGGTATTCTGTGGATAAAACTATGACAGAGAATAGAAACTTCCTAGTCTAGTCTCAGTTCACCCAACCATGAGTTCTGTTATAGGACACTAGAATTATGGTCATTTTCTGTCTCTAGTGCCCCGAGGGAACAGTCAGGCTTTAGAGACCACTGGGCAAGGGAAATCTACAACCAGTGGCTTCATCCTGTTTACTCTTAGGCTCCTGATCTCTGTAGGAAAGTCCAGTGTGGAGACCCACGTGCTGAGAGCGTTCCTCATCGGAGACCACCCAGCCCCTTCTTCCTTAGGCAGCTTCAGTGGGTTATGAGCCTTCAAGTGCCGTCAAGACCTATCAATCTGACAGCCCTGTGCACTGAAGGGAATCATCTATGATACCTCTCATGGGTCCCTCACACAGGCCCAGAAAGGCTACTGCTTGCATTTAGCCTAAATCAACTTAGTGAAACGTTAACCTAATTATTGAAGACACACATCCAAAGAGTTGAGAAAACACCAACTGGAAACAGATCTAATACAATCCTCACCCCTCTTACACAGAGGTGACTTCCGTTGATGGCAGTTATTCTTTACTCTTCCCAAGGCAGTATTTGCTCCTTCACACAGTTGTGCTTATCCAACTGCATATTTTCATGTCCCCATGCTATATATATATTTTCTAAAATGCGAGAACATGTTTGCAGGTGATCATAATTGTTTTTCTGAGATCTCACGTAGTGGCTGAGGACATGCAGCAGCAGGCTAACAGGGCAGCCTCATCTATTGTTGGTCACCTAGTGTATTTTAAACTTTAGCTGACATATAGAATACTGAAATGACCCACTGTTGTATAGTTTTTAAGCCCAACATGAGCTGTCTAGAACATCCTCTAGAACATCTGAGAAGGATGTTCTAAAGGACATGCTTTGAGGATCTCAGTCTCCTATAGGAAGTCCGAGTCTGAGCTTCATGCATGCTGAGAGTGTTGTTCGTCTGAGACCTCCTCTTTCCTGTCTCCTCACTCTCCTCTCTTGCTAAGGGCTATGGAAACTTTTGAGAAGTAGTCTAGGCTAAGTGGGACTTGAACAATTCTACCAGCCGCAGTTGCTCCCTAGCGGACTGGTCCCCACCCCTGGAAAATCCTGTAATACCATGCCAGGCCATGCCATGCCACGCCATGTGAGTGTCCTGTATTTCCCAGGATGGGCCCATGGGGACAGGGTGACTAAGGAGGGTGCCTTCCTGTCTCTGCAAAGTTCATGCCGGAGATCCTGGGTTCAAAGACTTATGTCTGATTCACTTTTTCCAACTCCCTAAAGGCAGTTGGAACTGAACCACACTAAGCCCCTCCCTCCCTGTCCAAACAGAAGCCATTAGTAAGGTCTTTCCTCTTCCAGGGCCCAGGCAGACCTGGGAAAAGTAATAGCTTCCAGGCAGGAGGTAGCATGTGCTATTGACCTCAAGGGTGCATCCTTTTCAGGGCTCCTGCTGCAACCAAAACTTCTTCTGGAGACCTATTCTCAGACCAGACTCAACCTGCTCCCTTCTATTTCTTGGGTTCATCTCCCTCTGCTCTTGTTCTTTCAGGAGTATGAGCATTGGGAAGGGAGCTAATCTGGGAGTTCCCTGTGCCTAATAGTCAAAGAATCTCAGGTCAGTCAGCAAGGGTGAAGAAAAGGAAAGAGGCTGTAAACCATACTTCCAATTTCACTAGCATGCCTGTGTGACCTAGGGGATGCGACTGCATTAGTACCATAAACGGGAGAAAGGAAGGCACTCTGATACTGGTGAGAGCCCCTTGGTGCTGGCAGGCAGCAGCTGTAATCGTGCTGTGAAGCCCAAGGATGGAGATCTGGCTCCACAGCTGAGCACAGTGGTTGGTGTTAGACACCTATGGGCACAGAGCCCATAGCCTAGCAAAATTGCAATATTTAGAGAAGCCCTGTTCATCCATTTTACCGTTGGGTTCCTTTTAGGAGTAAGGAGAGTGTGCAGATGATGGATGCGCTCTTGCTATGAGAAGCATTTCTGCCCCACAAAGCCTGCCCACTGATCACTCCCGGTCTAAAGAGTAGCAGAGTGAGGCTAGAGCTCTTTCCATACACAGCATCCAATGTATAAAGACCTCCCAGGCAACCGTTTTCTTCTCAGATTAAATTTTCTTATTACACACCCCTACATGTTTGTATGTGTAGAGCCTTTGCCTATCACGTTCAAGATGTTCGAGGACCCGGATTGGATCCCTGGCACTGACAAAAAGAAAAGAAAGAGAAGACTTCCTAATACTCTGTGTGTCCTGGTTGTAACCCATTCACTTCATGGGGACAAATCCCACTTTTCTTGCCCTCTGAGACTGTGATGTAAAAATAGAAGTCGTTAGAATACCTCCGAGGATGTATTGATGCCTACGCTGCGGGATCAAGTTCCTCCTGACTCCATCCGCAGTTATGATTGGTGTGTAGGACAAGCCTGTAGTTAGCAACCCCTTTACCCTGAATGGACCATAATATTAATGTCTGTGTATGACAAGATGTCACCCTCCTCTCCAGGGCGAGATACAGGATTCATAGGCTGAGGAGAACACTTGCCTTTCATGCAGAAGAACCTGAGTTTGATTTCATGTGCTTCTCTTTCTTCTTCTTCTTCTCCTCCTCCTCCTCCTCCTCCTCCTCCTCCTCCTCCTCCTCTTCTTCTTCCTCATCCTCCCCTTCTTTTCCTCTTGCTCTTCCTCCTCTTTCTTCTTCCCTCCTCCTCTCCCTCTTCTTCCTCCACCTTCTCCTCCTCATCACCATCTATGATGTTTTCCAAGTATGTTATAGAAAGGTGACTTTACAGAGCCTAGTGATCTCCCAAGGACAGATCTCTGTGACCGTATCACAGAGTGCAGTGTCTGGAGCTTCCTCATGCACACAGCCAGACCTATGAACCGAGGGATGGGACAACTGCTGTGGAATCCCTCAGTGTGAGAGTGGGAAGGACAGGAGCCTAGAAAGTTCTGTGCAGCTCAGACTTAGGACAAAGCAGCAGGGCATCCATATTGATCCCTCCCTCACAGTTTCTTACTGAGTAAGGTCATGGTTCACATTCTAGACTGAGCTCTACAGAAACCCACGCAGATGAATTCAAATAAAGCTGTTGCCTTCAAACCATAAACTTTGTGAGCAGTGAGAGGGGACTTTCTGTGGCTCGCCTCCTTCCTGCTGGCTGCCTTTGCAGAGTCTTTGCAAAGCTACCAGCCTCACAGCTGGTGCTGATTAAGGGAGTGTTGACAGCGTGGTTTTCTTTTCCTACTAACTGGGGCGTGGAAGTGATTGGCCACTGAGTTTCTGGGGAGCCAACTCCGGCTAGGCATTCTGTAGCCTGATTCTACCTAATTGTCATCCGGGCTCTGTGACATACAGCCCTTGTGTCACAGGGCAATGCTGAAGATGACAGGGGTTAAGTTGATTTTTCTTGTTGACAATGCTGGTAAGGACAGAGTTCAGCTTGGAGGGTAGGGCTGTTTGACTCCAAGCCCACAGGCTGGCTACCTTTGCCTCAGATTCTAGACCAGCGCTGTCCAACAGCAATAGAAGGCAAGCTTCGGGGAAAGCCAAATGTGTAATTTTTATATCTTCACGTAGCCACATTAGAAAAAGGAAAGCCAGGTGACATTCATTTTGGGTTATTTAACCCAAAATAGTATTTCACCATGCAATCAATATAAAAAACAATCAATTTTACATTATTATTTTTGTGGTCCTTGCACTCCATTGTATAATTTACAAAATATAACACATCTCAATTTGGACTCGCCATATTTCAAGTGCTCAGTAACCATATGTCACTTGTGGCTACCATATTAGACAGCTCGTCTATGGGATTTAAAACTTGCTATTTTTGGTTCCTCTCCTAGATATTCTTGGAAAAAAATGCATTTTTTTTTTCTTAAAGCTTTTTGATCAAGCAGAAGGTTATATGTAGTACTCAGTGCATGCTCAGTATGTAATTGAAATGCTTTTCTTTTTAAAAACCTGTATTGGTCAGCTTGGGCTACTATAACGAAGTGCCATTGGTGAGATGCGTGGATTAAGCAACAGGACTTGATTTCCTTACAGTTCTAAAGAGCGGGAGCCAGATTCTAAGCACCAGTTTAGTCAGAGTCTGCTGAAGGCTCTCTTGCTTCGCAGCCAGCCATCTTCTCCATATGCCCTCACATATGGAGCGACATAGAGAGGAGGGGCTGGCTGATTTTCTGCCTCAGTCTCCCAAGGGCTGGGATTACAGAATTTCCATGACATTCCGCACCCCCCAAATTTCCAGCATTTCTCTTGACCTCATCTAATCCTAATTATCTTTCCAAAGTTTTGTCCACAAATACCACCATGGTAGAGTCTGGGACTTCAATAAATGAATGGATGGGCGATCAATCATAAACTATCTCTCACGGAATATTGT
The DNA here is from genome assembly GCF_900095145.1 of Mus pahari. Lineage (NCBI taxonomy): Eukaryota > Metazoa > Chordata > Mammalia > Rodentia > Muridae > Mus > Mus pahari. The sequence continues at coordinate 25,188,530 of NC_034597.1, read as the reverse complement.
GCAGGCGAAGAGCATCTCATGGTGTTCAGTGATTCCGGCTATCCCTTGGTTACTGAGAGGCCAGTACCCTGTAGAAATGTCCTATTTCAGTAGCTTGCGTGAAGACTTGGCTCACAGCAACTATGCAGTCAGTTTCCTCCATCCATGTTCAAAGGTTGGGGCGGGGGCATCCTTCCTCCACTTTTAAAGATTCAGAGGTGAGCTCCAAGGTTAATGAGCTGTTCCAAGTCACGCAGATAAGGAACTGAGGCTTCCCTCTAGGGCTTCCTGAGCCCAAAGCCCTGATCCAGGGTCCTTACATTCTGCTTCGGTACCAGGTGCTGAGACCTTGTTGATAGGTTCCAGGAGGACTGAGTTTGGGTCCCGTCTACTTGTGTTTACCTTTGTGGCCTTTTTGAACATTAAGCAACTGCTTTAACATCATCTGGATCATCAGCTGTGTCAAGTGCTTGGTGCCTTGGCATGTGGGATATTGTGTTGGGGCCCATTGAAGACACGAGGCAGCTTTGCATATGACAAGACACATTTTAGGAAGCGATGGCTGTGTGGTGGGTTATGGGTAGGCATTTGAATGGGCTTTAGCTATCTCGTGATTACTGTGATTATAATCTTGTGTCTTTTTTTTTTCTTTCTAATTTGGTTTTTAAGACTCCTGAGAGTTGCCACCTGTCAAAGTGGTCATACTCTAGGCTAGTTCTGGCCAGGAGAAATTAAGTTCTTATGTATATCACATGAGACCCAAAATGGGACTAAATAGACATAGCACTTCGTACTCACGGATACCAGAGGGGTCGAAGACACAGAAGGAGGCCTGCTGGAAGAAAGGAAGTGGCAAAAGGCTCACATGGAGGGATGAGGAGAGAGATGGAGACAGAGAGAGCAATAGCGAGATAGCAACAACAAGGTGAGACCCATGGGACCCTGCTTTCGTCAAGTTCCATGGCATTCTTCCTCAGCCTCTCTCTCAAGGCTGCATGCGCACTGACTCATCAGTTACTTACATGATTGGTGGTAATCACTAATATTTATTCTTGTCAGCAACTATCAGATGTGTCAGATCTGGGGCAGAGCGGGACGAGAAACAAGTGTGCCATATCACTACCCAACTCCCGAGAGACCGCACAAAAAGGGCGTCAAAGAACGCCTCTCCTGCCTAACAGCGAATAATGAGGTGGCCGCCATGTTAAGTCCATCTGTAATGGCTTTTCCATGGAAGCTGCCGTTTCTACATTGCTGTATCGTTCAAACCACCCCTGAAGATGTTCACCTGGACCCCCTAAAAGGTGTGGAGCAGCCTATCCATCTAATAATCAGAGCCTGGGTACCCGAGGAGAGAGTGGGGATGATATTCAATGGGAGCACGCATCAATCAGGAAGAAATCAGTTTACCAGCAGACACAGGGGCTCTGGAGCTCCAGGGAGGCACTGTTGCCCAATGGCCAAGGCTCTGAACAAGGGCTTCAGTGAGAGAAATGAGGTGAGGAGCCCTTAGCCTGGACAAGCCACCCAAGCCAAGGGAGGTTATTTCCTATTTTCTGTTCTTCAAACCCAGATGTACTTCATAGACAAAGATGAACACAGGTCACCAAGGAGCTATGATGTGCTAGCCCCTTGATATATTTCACTTCCTCTGGGTTTAAATGTATTAATGACAACTCTAAAGTTCCATATTTAGGCCCTAATCCTAGCACCCTAAGTAGGCAGTAAGGCATTGGTGGAGCTGCAGTTCCGTTGTTGTTTGAGTGGGCGCCATACCCAAGAGGTCAAGTGTCCTAGTCAAGAGGGACAATCAGCAGAGATACACTCTATCTCGAGACAGGACTCTATCTTGGACGCATGTAATGGAGATGGTGCTGTGTCTATGACTGGAGGAAGCTGAAGATGAGGTGTGCATCCCATCCCTCCTCACAGCCCTCAGAGGGGCCAAGCCTGCTCAGTTCAAGCCTTGACCTTGAACTTCAGCCTGTGGACTAGTGAGACAGAGCTGTCTGCTGCTTAAGCTGCACAGCATGTGGCATCGTCGGGCGTGCCCTGGAAAACAAGTGCGCCATTCCATTTAAGGTGCAGAACACTCCTTGGAGACGTGTCTCACCTCTGCTTTTAGAAGAACACATAGTTCACAGACGCAGCTCACTCGGATGTGCACAGGTGTCATCTGAACCCCATTTCATGCCAGCCTGCCACTTCCCAGGGACCTTTGTTCGGCCTTCAAATGAGCACTTGGCATGAGCACCGCGTCCTGCCTCTGGATGACGGAGCATGCAGTGCGTGTGGCCCCCTGGGGTATGCGAGCCTCTGACTAACAAGCTTGCACGTCTTTTGCTTCCTTGATGAAACGTATCAGGAGCGGCTGAATCTGTGAAATAACGTTTATTGGTTCTACCGGCCGTTTACTTTGGCTCTGTAAGTCAAAGGGATGCCTGGAAGGCCCCCAGCAATCCCATTAGGACCCGGTGCAGTTTGGCGTATTGATTACAAGTCACATATACCCCTTTCATTTGCCTGTGGCACCCAGCTCACGGCATGGTGGCCTGCTTTCTGGCCAATTTCACTTTTCTGATGGAACATTAAGGAACTGGGGCGGTTTTTAAACAAGACGGCGGTTACTCTCTGAAGGTTTTCTCCTCTCAGCCTGGCTTGGTTCTAGAGGCTTCACGCCTCCTCCCGCCTTCCTCCACCTCCCGGGTCGGACTTTGTGGAATACAAGGCACAGCCACACCCAGCAGGTCTCCTCTTGCAGGGACACCATGACTCACCACACCAGACATCCCTGGAGATAATTCTTGTCCTCGTCAACTCCTTTTTACTTTTGGATTTTCCAAGACAACCCAAGGTAAAGCCTGCTGCTGTTCTGTATCTCTGTTAAAGGGTGCATAATGAAAAGCGCACAGGTAGCCACCTCCTTGTAATTAAAAAGTAATTTAAGAGAAGTTGAGTCATTTTATGTCAAGTATTTATAATGGCTTTTCCTCATTAAAGAATATACCAAGAGGTCTTCTCTACCAGTGAAACAATTTCAATTTAATGTTTTTTTTTTCCTCTTGACTTTTTTTTGTCCTGTTCTGTATTTTTATTATTTTGAAAGTAAGTGCTCCCTGTTAGTGATACTTAGGTCATAAATATCTTGGTTGCTAGTAATCCAGTAATCTCTACTAGATACCAGTAGTATCATTATGTAAGAAATAGTTTTGCTTTTGTTTTTGAGGCACCGTCATTACCACGTAGGCTGGCCTAGTGCTCACTCTGTACACTGTATAGGCCCGATTGACCTTGGACTTGTGACCATTCTTTTCCCAGTTTTCTAAGTGCGAGGATTACCAGTATGTCTTTCCATACCTGACTAAGAAATACCTTTTTAAGTAGACAAAAGTTTCCGTTTGAAATACTAGGAAAACCCTGAATTTTAAGAGAGTCCTTCCTTTGGGTCCTGTTCCCCTAACTGGGCTGCTTCGTCTAGCCTCAGTGGGAGAGGATGCACCCATTTCTTCAGTGACTTGATGCGCCAGGGTGGGTTGGTACCCAGGGGGGCCTCCCCTCTTCTCAGAGGAGAGGGGATGGGAGATGAAGGGGGGCTGTGTGAGGGAGAGCTGGGAGAAGAGGCAGACTGTGATCTGGATGTAAAGTGAATTAATTAATTAATTAATGAAGAAAAAAGAGCCCTTCATCATCACTGCATCATCCTTGAATGCTGGGTACCGTTTATAGAATTTTGCTAGGCAGAAGGTCAAAGGTGGCATTTGACTGCTCTGAGCTTTGAGCCACACTTACTCATGTCAATGTCACCAGCCTGCCTGTTTCTTCTGTGATGTCCCTTAACACACGGGGCCTTTCCATTTTGCCGCTGGATGGCTTGAAATTCTGTGGTTCAGTCAGCCTTCTATTTCATGACCAGTTGGCTAGGTTCCCTCCAGTCTACCTTTCCTGCTGTGACCCAAGGTTAGAAAGCTCTTTGCCAGTCCACTTTCTTGGTTATGGGGACTAGAAGGGATCTTTACTTAATGTGGGCAGAAAAGGTAATGATTAGAAACGATGGACACCTTAGTGAAGGGACTAGGTGTTTGGAAACAAGTCTTGGGAACGAAGCCAGAGCAGAAGGAGATGAGAGAGCCAAAAACACAAGCCACACTGCAGAGCTGTCTGGGGTTGCTGGCATGATGCTTCCTGCTCTCAGACTCACTTGTCTGGGCTCTCTTGCCATGCTCAACACTACTTTTCTATGGGGTGCTGAGGTCTCATCATGTCTATCACCATCACCTCTGCCGATCCCCCACAATCCCCATTACCCTAATTTCTTCTGCTACCTCTCCCTCTGCATTGCAGTCTCTGAGTGCAATTGTTCCTGTGCTGTCTCCTCTACCCCGGCCTTCATCCTGCCTCCCCATATCCCACATCCGCGATACCAACCTCTCTTTCATCAGTCACCATACCACAGTCTCCTGTTGTACCATCAGCTCTACCACACAACACCATCTCCTCTCCCACCAACCCTTCCCTGTCACCACACCGCCGTTATCTCTTCAAGTGTCGTCGCCCCATCACTGTCTCCTCTGCTGTCCTTACTCCCACATCTAACACCATCTCCTCCATCAGCGTCACACTCTACCATTTCCTCCTCCACCCCTAGCACCTCTTCCACCACCATCTCCTCTACCATCAACCACCTAGCACCGTATCTCTGATGATCCTCGCCATCATAGCTACTAGCATTGCTCGCCACCGCCACCTACTACCAACAAGCCCCTCTAACCATAATTTCCCTACGATAACACCCATCACTGCCGACTCTACTGCGTCTCCATAGCTCCCCCACCATCTGCATCAGGTTGTAATAATTACAGTAAGTTCCGAAGTGTGCCCAAGTTAGAGTCTAATAATTTGTATACAAGCTCAGTAGTCAAGGAGACTAATCTGACATCTGAATGAATCGGGAGAAGACTGATATCCTATATTATATTTTATGTACTGGTGAGTACATTTTTGTCTATCCTGTCTTCCCAGGAGTCTTGGACCATTTCATGTGCCACAAATCCTCACTTCTACTGCCATTCTGTCAGATTCCAAGTTTTAGAATTCCAATCCTCACAACATGGTTCCAGAGAGTTTTATTCAAAGATGCCCGCGATATTGGCAGATGGGTAATGGTACTTTTCCATGTTCTTGACTTTTAAGGCGTCCCTCACATTTTTTAATGTGATATGGTATTATTCCCATTCATCCTAAAAGTGTCTCTGAGTGATATTTTGTATGAGTATCTTTCTGGTCTTTCTGCCTTGTGTGTTTGAAGATTGCCTCAACGGTATCTTTTGGTTCATTCACTGATGATTATTCTGAGGTCAGGGTGGAGTAGCTAATATTCCAAGTATCTCAAATATGTTTCCTTCTCAGGGTATTTCTGGGAACCTGAGCCACTGAGCGCTTAGTTTCTCTCCTCTTCTGGTCTTCGCTTTGCCTGTGTTCCTGGTTCCATCTGCCTGGTGTGCTGTGTAGGCTTCTTTGGGCTGCTGCAGCAGCAAGTTTCAGTCCTGTGCCCTGCTCTCCAGGGAGCTTTTCCTCTGGCTGAGCAGGCTGTTCAGAACTTGGACTGCTGAGTATCTGTGTGGTCCACAGGCATCCTGCATAGAGCATACAAGGAAGCTAGTCTTCGGGTACAAGGCTGATATCAGAAAGGGGAGCTCAGTAGTTTTCTATGGAAGGCTCCTGTGTTTGTGGTCATCTGCCTCTCCTCTGGCCCTTTGACTGACCTGGGATGTGCCTATGCCGATTTGTGGAGAGGGGCTGACAGATGGCTCCCTCCGTGTTTGTACTTTCTGCTGGTGAATTTCCATTCCATTCTCCCAGCCAGTGCCAGAAATAACATTTCACACTTGTGTGACACCCTTTCTCCTCTGAGCTCCAAGCAGTTTACAAGCAAGCAGTTGCTATTATTGCCCTCTGAACTCTGTCTGACAGACAGGTTGAGAGCTCGAGGATCAAAGCTGGAAGTGTTGGGGTGAAGAGGGGACCCCCAGTACCTGGATAACCATGGTTCCTGGCAGGATCAGTGAGTGGGCCCAGGCTCCATAGATGAATAGGCTAAGGAACAGCTATCAGCACTGGGTTCCCAGACACTGCCCTGTAACCCTTGTATTACAGCATCAGGGTGATGTACTGTCCCTTGCCAAGGCCGTTTGAAGAGTAGAACTCTTGAGACCACCATCTGCTAGGAGAGGTGGGCGGAGAGTCTGTAGTCCATCTGGAATGAGAAGATCCACGGCCTCCACGGTGTTATCGCTCATCCCCAGGAACAGGAAGCTGATGTGAGTTGTGTATCCCTAGGTATTGTAGCCAGATCCCACTGCTGCAGGCTCACATTACATGGAGCCCTTGCTGGCCCCATCTCTGGTGAGTACAAGAAGCTACTCTAGCCATGATTGTCCTGCACATTGTGAAGTGAGACATAGAACTAGCCAAAGGCTACCGTGTGTGCGCATGTGCGTGTGTGTGTGTGTGTGTGTGTGTGTGCACGCGCACAGAAGGCTATGTGCTGCACCCAGCATATGCAAAGCCAGACACATCTCTAGGTTTCAATTTGCTTAAACCTCCTAAATCTCAGAGGAGCATTAAGATTGCATTTTACAGGCTCAGGATCAGCACTTAGCGTCTCCCCATCTTAGTACCATCCAGGAACAAGACTGGGGCTTATAACCAGTTCTTTGACTCCGACACACTTTCATCTTGGAAGCATGAACTGCTGTAAAGTTAAATACCATCAACAAGGTCTCATAGATCTTGCTTGACTGGCCTGGAGTCTTTTCTGGTTGGTCAAGTCTTCTCAGGTCCCAAACTCTTTCCCAAGGACTGGCTCTATCCTCTACACCAGTGCCAAGAGGTTTCTCTGGGGTCCAGCCCCCCAAGGACTTCACAGATACTTCAAAGAATTTTGGGCCTGGGCCCAGGCACAGCAGGGCAGCCCTTGTCCGACCCTGTGGTTTGTGATCTGGCCATTCATAACTAGCTCTGAGAAGGCACTTATCATTCTTCCCCGACCACCCAGTCAGAACATACAGCATACAGCCTGGAAGTACAGTCTAAGCTGCCCAACCAAGGCTGCTCAGCAGTCCTGGAGGGCCCTGATGCTCTGCCCACCCGCTGTCGGCCACCCTGCTGCAGACAGCCGGGCCTGACCAGCCAAGTAGACACTGGAGCCCAGAAACAGCAGGAACTGTGCATCTCCCACAAGCCACAAAGGGGGATTCACAAATCAAAGGGGCAGAGAGAACAAAGCTGTCACATCCGTCCATCATGAAGCTGGATCTCAAAATAACTGGGGCCAGAGTCCTGTAGCAGTGAATCAACACCGGCCAGAACAAGCACCATGGGCCCCTGGCCACATGCACAAACACCCTGTAAGCCAGTTGGCTGTTCTTGCCCAGCCCTGGGAGGTCTGGGTGTCTGTGGGGTCATTTTGAGCTTCTGTGTCACAGTGGGAACCCATAAGGTGGGAGAAGATGAGGGAAGAATCATACTTTGGACCTTGTCTCCCAGGAAACACAGTCATAGCTCCCTCCAGCCCTCCGGCCCTCCAGCCCTGCTTCAGGATAATGAATGATGAGCAGGAGACTGGCTTACATGCTGCCTTAGCACCTTATTAGAAACCCCTCTCCTACCCACAACTCTGGCCCTGCTAGTACCACCTTTCTGCAGGAGAGTGAAGACTCTGAGAAGAGAGAGGAGACAACTCAGAGGTTGGGGCATTTGCTGCACTGGTCTGATGATCTGACTAAGTCTGGATGCCCGGAACCTATGTAAAAGACACAATGGTGCATACGTCTTTAATCCTTCTCTTCTAATAGGGAGATAGGAAGCAGAGACGGGAAGCTGTTGAGGCAGGGGTCAGCTAGCCTGGCATGTGCTGTAGTGAATAAAAGCCTATATTGACCAAGGTAGATGGTGAGGACAAACTCTGACCCACATATGTGCTCCATGGTTGCATGCACACTACACACACACACACACACACACACACACACACGGGCACATGAACACACACACATGGGCACATGCACACACACTTGCACACACAGAGGCACACAGCAAGAGAGAGAGAGAGAGAGAGACAGAGAGAGACAGAGAGAGAGAGAGACAGAGAGAGANAAAGAGAGACAGAGACAGAGAGACAGAGAATATGACAGAAAGAGAGACATAGACAGAGTCAGACAAATAGGAGACAGAGAGACATAAAGACAGAGAGACAGAGACAGACACACAGACACAGACAGACAGGAGACAGAGAAGATCTCAGATGGCTGAATGGCAACATGCCAGTCACCTCCTAATCTCAATCCCAGGACATGCTCAGGGGCAGACTGAGGGACACTCACATAGGCAGTTTCCGTTTCCTTCTAGAAGGGCATCTTCCAGTGCTGACGCTGTCTGCCATCACCCTATACCCAGATCTTCCTCCCTCTCAGCATCCTTGAGTTTTCGTGGCTTGGAAGCCAGGGGAAATGTGTCGATGCATATGAAATGGCATGAATGATAGACACAGAGGTGTGATCTGACTTCATTGACAAATCATTTCTCATTCCTAGGCCTCCTTGTCAACATGAAGACCAAGAAGAGACCAGAAGGAGAATTCCAGCTTGGAGATTCCTGCACCGTGCACGATGACGAGGTGTCTCCTGTGGGAAGCTGCAGCAAGCACTCTGTGTAAGGGGGAGTTAAAAAAGGAAGTTAGCCCTGGGACTCTCTCCGAGCCCCCCTCCATGTCTCCTTTGATGACTTCTCTGTCTCTTCTGCAGCCGCAGCGTGGTCAGGACTGGGTGGGGCCGCCTGAGTGGCAGACAGACTGTGCCAGGGCGCTAGTTCAGGTTTCACTCATCACCACATTCTACAGAAGTGATCTTCCCCAGCAGTCCGGAGTCTGCTCTCCCACAGCTCAGAACTGACCCGGTGGGGATGTGAGCTGGGACGGCCCCTTAGGATGCATCGGGCATCCATTGTGCATTATGCATTTGGCCCCCTTCAAAGCCCCACCAGCTTTGAAACATATTTGGCTGCTCTTGGGCATTGCGTGCCTGATGCTTTCCTCTGTCAGGCTGGAAGCCTGCAAGAGAACTCACCATGTGTGATTTCTGCCCATCTGGGCATAGGATGCCCTGACAGAGTGAGGAGGGAAGGCTCAGGCAGCTGGATGAAGGCTGCCGAATCGCAGTTCTGCCGATGTCTCAGAAGACAGACGCGTCTGGATCTAAGTGCAATGTGAGGCAACAGGGGTGCTGCCACCTTCCAGGCTCTACAAGCTGGGAACCACAAACACTTCAAGTCCCTCTGTGCCTAGCGTTGAGCGCAGCATCTGGGACATTTCTCCCAGCAGCTCTGTGATCCGGTATTTCCATACCAGGTTGTGAATGTTAGTGCTAACTGAAAAGATAAAAATAAAACCAACTCTCTTGTTGCAAGTGACACAAGGGACGGCAGGGAGTTTGTGCTTCACTCCTAGACTGTGAGAAGAGGTAGGGACAGAGGCCAGCCTGAGCCCTCACCGCACACCAGAGAGCTTCTCCTAGCAGATGTCACTCTGCTGCTACCCTGGATGGGGGTGCTGTTGCTCAAGTGAAAACCAGTTGCTGAAACTCTTTCAGGCTCAGGTCCATTGGCAGGTTCAGAGATGGGGACCCTGAATCTTTGTTTTGTGTCTCACTCGCGCCCCGTCCCCCCCCCCTGCCCAGTAGTCAGTAAACTTTAGGTAGAAGGGATCTGCCACTTAACTAGTGTCTATCTACGCAGCAGGCTCCTTACACTTAATGTAACAATCATGTCCCAGGAATGCTTTGGCTGGGCCTAGAATTTTTGTTGGTGCAGACGCATTGCCTTGTTCCTGGTCACTCTGTCTTGGGGGAACTTGGGTGCTGGAGATAACCGTGACCTCACAATGACTTTCAAAGTCCTCGAGACCCTTTAAAGTATAGCCTGAAAAATGTGACTTTTAAAAGAGAGGAGAAATGAACATAAGCTATTTAAAAATACCAAGTCAAGTACATTTAACAGCTCACAGTATGCAGCCACCAGTTCGCTAACTGTTGAGCTTTTCAGTCTCCCCTCGGACACCCCCGCACTCATTAAGTGATGCCCCCTTAGCCTCTCGCCTTTCATTCCCTGGCACTCTGTTTCTGTTTCTGTGTTTTGGCTGTTCTGGACGGGTCATAGGGAAGGAAACACATATTTAGTCTGTGTCTGTTTGGCTGCTTTGCCGTAGAGTACAATCAGCAGGCTAGTGTTTAGCACTTTGTTTCCAAAGCTCCTCAGTATTGGCGCTCATATCAGCACTTCCATCTCCGAGCTGTGGAAGAGCCAACACTGGTCCAGCCACGCATCCCTTCGTGGATATCTGGGGCGATGCCACCTTTTGTTTATCTCTTCTGAGTAATGCTGTTCCACACACTCACCTATAAGACCCTGTGTGGGCACGGTTCCCTCAAGGCATGTGCCACAGAGTGAAATCATAGAGTTTGCTTAGGTTTATGAGGAACTTCCAAAGTGTTTCTATTTTACAGTACCCCCCAGCAGAGAGTGAGGCTCCAGCCTCTCAGCCCTAGGAGCCCTGGCTAGGGGGCCTTTCCATCCCCCACTGTGAAGCAGCATCCCCCACCCTGTGGTTTGATTTGCATTTCGTTAATAATGGACATGACCAGCATCTTTTTATGTGCATATGGACCATTTGCATATCTTCATTGGAGAAATGTATATTTAACAGTTTTGCCCATTTTTTAATTGGGCTGTACGGTTTTTATTATTGGGGTGTAAGAATGCATAACACGCGGGCGTGGTGATGCACACCTTTAAATCCCAGCACCCAGGAGGCAGAGGCAGGCGGATTTCTGAGTTCGAGGCCAGCCTGGTCTACAGAGTGAGTTCCAGGACAGCCAGGGCTACACAGAGAAACCCTG
>NC_034597.1:25157559-25177597 GCF_900095145.1 Mus pahari | reverse complement strand
AAAAACCAAAAAAAAAAAAAAAAAAAAAAAAAAAAGAAAATGCATAACACATCCTGAATATCGGACCCTCATCAGATATGTGATTGGCTGTTGTTTTGTTTTTCAGTGCTGTGGATAGAGTGTGGACCCTCATGCATGCTAGTTGAGTGCTCTGCTTCTGAGCTATGCCTTCCTCTTCACTTTCCTGCAGTTCTTTCTCCTGCAGCTCAGACCCAGTACCACTGCTGCAGCCACCTCCTGTAGGGCTCTCCTGTTTTACCCTCCAGAGTTTCCTTCTCTTGGAACTAACCAAGCCAGCTAATTTCCTTCTTAGTGTAGATGTGTGGGGTGTTTAGGGCTGTTGGAGAAAAATCAGACTCAGGGTATGTGCTTGCCAGTATCATTATAGTCCCAGAGTTCTTATTCACCCTTAGGTGGTCCCTCACCGCCCTCCTTGTGCCATTCAGGGACACCCCCGGCCCCAGATCCTCTCCTCTGAATACATGGTATTTTATGTCCCTGTTCTTCTTACCTGCCTTCTAGGCTTTGCCCTTGGTGATCCAGTGTTTTCATGTCGCCATCTTTGCTTTCCCTTCCATGTCACTTATCCCATCTTGCTCTTTTTCTTACAAAGATCCCCAATTTGCCTCACTGGCTGTGTCCACCTCTCTTGTCACCGGCTTCTGGCCCATGCTTCCAGGTAACATCTGCAGCCCTAGTCAGTGCCTTGTGTTTGAATCCAGGCAAAGAGCCTTTTCCAGCCTTCAGCCATCACGGTCATCTGACACACTGGGCCATGCAGACTTGACCCCTCCTGGCCATGGGGCACCACCTCCTTCTAAGCTTTTCCCCATAGCCCCCGACATGATTCCTCTATTTCCTTTGTGGTCTCCTTTTATCCCTCTGACGTAAGTGTTAGGTCTCCATTGGCTCTGCTCTTTCCGTCCTCTCTCTGTGGCTCTCCACTCTGTATCAGCCTCCTCTAATCTGGGAAGGCCTAAAGGCTGACATCCCTTCCCATTGAGACCCTGGATTGATGTGTGGGCTATGATCTGCTAGGCTTTCTCCAGCCTGGGGGAATCTGGGGGCTCTACCAGGAGCCCCACTAACTGTGTCCTTTGGTAGCAGAAGGCCCTCCGGATAGCAGGTTCTGGTGAGATCCTCTACCCTAGCAAGTACATGACTTTTGGGGTGGCAGTGTGGGCATCACTTAGGAGCTTGTTAGATCTGCAGGATCTCAGCTCACCCCAGGCGTCTACCTAAGGTGCGTGCTAACAGGCCTCACTTGAGATGGGAAGCTACCAGGTTCCTCCCTTGCTTCTGAGCAGTGAGAGAAGGAACCTGGCTGTTTTGGGATGATTTTGCCTCAAAAAAATAGAAACCGGCTTCCAAGGGAGAGTTGGAGGGAAGGGGTCCCTTATTTTTATCTACTAGACTCAAAGATTATGCTCCGCAATAAGACATTTTAATTTAAGACTAATTCTTGCCCTCGCTTGATGGACCACTACAGGGTCTGAATTAGCGGAAGCAAGCAGTCATAGCACAAGCCACGGTGTGCCAGAGATAGATCCCAAGACTGACATGTTCCAGTTCACAGTCAGGGAACAGTTGGACATCATCCCATGCGAGGAAATGAGGGTTTGGGGGTTTTGCCCTCACGTGAGCCCCTGATTCCTAGAGCAGCCCAGGTTATTGTCATCAAAGCTGTTATTGGGGCACAGCTGGGCCCATCCTCTGTACCTCTGGTCAATGTTCTGTCTCCTGTGCCTGTGAACTGGGTCTATAGAAGCTGAGCAGGTGGGCTTGCATTGGGTAATGTGAACAAAAACAGCCCAGGTTTTTTGATCAGTGCCTGAAGTTTATAAAAGAAAACAAAACAAAAACCCCAAACAGTATCTCTTCCTGCTTCCTGTGAAGAGTGGTTTGGGCTAGACTGGTGACTTACCCAGTCACCAGCTCTGCCTACGCCATGAGCATCCTCCAGCTACTTTGGGAAGGCAAGGCCATTTACAAGAAACAAGAGCCCCACCGTAGGGCCAGCATATCTCAATCTCACTCGCCAAATGATGACAGGGATGGAGAGGAGGAAAAACTGGGAAGCATCAGGATTCCCTCTCTGGTTTTAGAAATAATAAGGATGAGTAGGGGGACCTTCTGGCTGACTCTTGGAAGGGACTGGGGTCCGAGTTCCCAATGTCCTTGCAGCTGCAGCTCTAAGCCCTTGCTGTGGTAAGTCATCTCCTGACATGCGTGTACTGAGTCTTGCCCAGGAGCTCTCCCCTTACCCTCCTAGGTGCCTCCCACTCATTACGTAGCCTCTAGCTCTGACCTTCTAGCACTGGCCCTAAATCTTTACCGTGCTCTGGTCCTGTAGAGCCTTGCCTTCAAGATTCATGTGGTGGGTACTGAGAAACCCTGCCCCTCACTCTGCTGCCCATCTGTCAGAGACACAGTCAACTGACAGCTGACCTCTGGTTGCTCCTAGCCAATCACATTCCGGGGCAACCTTGGTCAGTACCTAAGAAAGGCAGTGGTCAGGCACAGCTGCTGTTACAAAATTCAAACTCTCTTAATGGTTAATCCAGCTCCTAGGAACTCCATACCTGGCAGAGACATTTTCCTGTCTGTGTCCCATCCTCATCTTTTCAGATAAAACCTCAGGAGAGATTTGTACTAACTCTCCCTTTGTATCCACTCCTCAGAGAGCCCGATTGGTCTAGGACCAATACATTCTTAGTACTTGGATTCTCTTGGCTCTTCAAAGGGTTTCAGAGGTGTATGAGAAATGGAGGAATAGATGAGTGCACGGGTGGGTAGATGTCTGAGTTGGTGTTGATATGCTGAACAGCACACCAGCACACCCCTGGCACACAGAATGGTCTGCTCCACAGTCAGAACTTGGAGAAGACCTGACTGCCTGGAAGTACCTATGAGCTGCTGCCTTTGAAGCATACAGTTGCTGAACCCTGCTGGGGAAGTAAGAAAAAGGCACAGGGGGACTGACTAGGGGTGAGGATGGAAAGGACCAAGTGGGCCAATGTGTGTGACCATCACTGAATCTAAGACCCATGCCAGTCTTCAAAGCAGACAGGTCCAAACCCAGCTGTCATCAAATTGCAGACTGTAGTCCCATCAATAGGAGAGGGTAGAAGAAGGTCAGTCACTCCCATCTGGGCTTTCAGCAACCTAGGCTCACCACAGGTAGACGACTCTTACAGAGGCAAACTCAACCACACTTCAGAAGCATGTATCAGGGAGGTGTGTGTGTGTGTGTGTGTGTGTGTGTGTGTGTGTGTGTGTGTGTACACACTGTGTATGTGTGGCAACGTGTATATGTGTGTTCCTGTTTGTACCTGTGCACATGTCAGTTATGCATACTCACAGGAGTGCACCACAGTGGTTATGTGGAACTTGGACATGCTGTCGCCTCCAAGGCTGAGAGAGGCTTAGGGAGGAATCAGGGTAGAAAGCCTTCACCTTTCTTCAGCATAGGTCAGTCTGAGGGTCTGATGGAAAGATGGAAGGCTTAGACTGTAAGGCCTTAGTCATCTCCAGGGGTCTGGTGAGGGTGATATACGATAGACCAGAAGGTCTGGACTTTGGGTCCTCTTCTTCCCTGTCCTTTAAAACTACACAACTTTCCTTTGGGTGGGTGAGTGGGGAAACTCCTGAGAGTACAGTAAGACTCAATACGCTGATTTAGCCTTGCAAAGCTATCTTGGCTTTTAACACCCAGCTCAGAAGGCTTTGGTCCTGACTGCTTACACAAAGTCTTCTCCAAGCACAACTGGTCATGGTCATGGTCATCTGCCCCAGTGCCAATGCTCCCTGAGTCTGGGCCTAGTTTCCCCCTTACCTGCTGCCCTTAGGTTTCTTTAAGCAAAACCATTCGAGTGGAGACAGGAGATGGTAAGGCAAGGTAATGCCACTGACCATGACCAAAGTTGCTTTACTAATGATAGAAGGTTGTACTCTGAACACTCTAGTTCTTTTACCGTCTTCTTTTTTTTGTTGTTTTGTTTTTCGAGACAGGGTTTCTCTGTGTAGCCCTGGCTGTCCTGGAACTCACTTTGTAGACCAGGCTGGCCTCGAACTAAGAAATCCACCTGCCTCTGCCTCCCGAGTGCTGGGATTAAAGGCNTGCGCCACCACGCCCGGCCATTACCGTCTTCTTATGTTCACCCTATGAGGGATACCATGTAGCGAAGGAACTTGCTTTGGTGGTGGGAAATGGCCCCATGCTTCAGGATCAGGACAAGTGAGGGGTATACTCCCAAACACCGAGGCCAGCAGCCCACAGCCTCTTACTGCACCACCAAGAGCTCTTTGTGGCCCTTGTCCAATCTGGCCTGCATTGCCTGGGGGATTCTCACAAAGGCCTGGGAGCCTGGTGAGGACAGGAAAGGACACTCTGGTCTTGGGCATCTGTTTTCAATGAAGTATCCACATTGTCTAGACTGCAGCCAGCCTCCTTCCTGCCAAAGAACCAGCTTCAAAGGGTTGCACAGATTGCCGGGGCAACCACCCTCTGCGGTGCTGGGCTAGCCATGTGCTCCAGCTGCCGAAGCCCCTCCAGCAGGCCTTAGACATTAGTACTGGCACGGTGAGCTTGGGCACAGGACACTGGAGCTAGAGAGCCCTGCTCCTGTCTCACTGAATCACACGGCACTTCCATCATCTCCACACTAAAGGTGAGAACAGAGCTCGGATGTTAACATGTTTTTGCAACGGTTTTCATGGTGCTGAAATGCCTGCTTGTAGCATCATGTGGACAGTTAAATGAAAAGCAGAGGGAGACAGGGAGCAAGACTTAGACTCATTACACACAAAAATGTGCCTGTGCCTGAGTCACAGCTGGGAGTCACTAAGGCCAGCCATCATGCACCAGAAGATGCTCTGAATATGAACATAGAGATGGGCTTCAAACACAGAGCCCAGATTCCTTGTGGGGTTTCTGGCTCCCGCAGGTCATTTGCTTTGCTCTGAAAGCTTTCCTCAGGGTTGTTCTCATGCAGGCAGGGATGGGGACCCAGGTGAGTCCTTAAGCTGGAAAGCTTTTAGAGATCCCACACACTGGTCCTCAGTCACCTTTATACTCTGGACTGCCAGAGCCTGCTGACCTGTCGCATGGACTCTTTGGGCATCAGTCTCCTCTGTAAGTTAGGAACCAGCCTGTTCTTCTCGTGGTGGTACATTAGAAACTTGAAGAGCTGAAGTCCGTTGGACTACTGAAAGTTGGGTATCCCTTATCCAAAACACATAAGTAGAGAGTGCTTGGAAATCGGAATATATGCATATACACAATGGGCTATCTTAGAGAAGACAGGAGGCAAGTTTAAACACAAGAGTTATCACTCTGTTTCAGTCCATCATATACAAAAAGAGCCTGCAAGTAGCCTCTATTATAATCTCAATGATTTTGTGAACAAAACAAAGCTTCATTGTGTGGAAATATCTGCTTGTAGCATCATGTTAGAGATCAAATAATTTCAAATTTTAGAACATCTCTTAGATTCCAAAAATTCAGAGTAGAGAAGCCATGTGGCTTTCCTGAGCATACTATAACAAGAACCAGAACAACCCCGGATCAGCGCTCACCAGATCAGCGCTCACCAGATCAGCGCTCACCAGTGGAAAGAGCTTAATTTGTTTGGCAGGATTTTTATCCTTCTGCCAGAGCCCTCTTAGCTAGGGCTGAGAGTGCTCCTCCTGCCTTTGGTGTATAAGCCCAGTGTCAGGACAAAGGGCCTGAGAGGGACTGTCCTGCTCTGATAGCATCATGGTCAGATGTCTTCTGGGCTTTCAGGGAACTCTATCAGGACTATCAGCCAGCTAAGAAGTAGATGCTGGACCCTGTGGGCTGTGCCCACATAAGCATTTTCTGGTGACTAGTCAGACAGAGCTCTGCCTAAGGAATTGGGTCTTGGTGGACTAGGGCCAGAGTTTCCTTGGGGTAATCCATAGAGGGGACCAGCTGGACTGGAAAGAGAGGCCATTTGGCCATGTTGCTCCATTTCAAAAGATCACAGGCTGTGACTAGTTCTGTATAAAATGCTTCAGCTCTGTCCCTGGGGGCCTGTAAGTCCGCAGAGGACTGAGTATCTTGATTGCCTCAGCTACGGCTTCCCTGAAGACAGAGGCTGTCTTTGGTATCTTAAGGTTTCTTAGAGGGGTCCAGCCTGGCTGCTTCGTCTGTGCTTCAGGACCTAACTGCTTGAGCGGTGAGTCATGACCGTGGGGTTGCGTAACTAAACGGAGGGGTCCGTAAACAATTTAGCAACAGTGAAAGGTCTCTGAACATTCAATGACCAAAAGTTAACTCAAAAATCAAACAGGTGTGATGAATCTGAGGTGTGGCTGGCAGCACCTTCCCATGATGCACGGAAGGAGCCCTCCGTAGTCTTGCTTCCAAACACACCACACGTTCACTGAGCACTGCTCATACAACAGGATAGTCTTGCCACCCTGTGCCACACCAGCAAAGGCTGTTTGAAACACCTCAGCTCAGATCCAAACTGTTCACTGTGTGTTGTGAATTCTAGTGGTTTTACTGTACAAAGTTTTCCACTCTAATAAAACCATGGCTTAATTATGAAAAACAAAGACTCAGCATTTCCCGCCACTGCTCCTTAGCGTGTAAGTGTCAGTCTGTAAAGTGGTACAATGTTTGAAGCTAAAAAATTATGTTTGTGTTTCTGACCTAAGTTTCACTTTTTAAAAAAATCATGAACTTTGGCTTGAGATTAGGGCAGAATTTCCAATCACTTCTGAATAGCCCTAAACACACTCCTGCCGTTCTCTGCGGTGTATTTATGTGAAGCATCATTCTTGCCATAGGATACTATAAAATTAGAATATTGAACAATTCTAAAGGACACTGAAGATTCTCTGTACCCTGCAGCACTGAATGTTCAGCCAAGATATAATGATTTATGAAAAAAAAAATCAGAAAAATACATCCATTCCATTAGTCTGCAAATTGTCTTTCATCTTTAATAAATGATAAAAATCACACAAATACCACATCATTGTTTTAAAGTAAACTTCTTTATTTTTTTATTCCCAGTAAATGTTGGATTGCTATACCCAGTTGATATGCCTATATACCTGGGGTCCTTATCAGATTTTCTCTGGTGAAAGGAGCTGCAATAAGGCCAGTTAACATGGACTAAACAAAACTTCGAGCCAAGCCAATCCCTTTCCCTTTACACTGGTTATCTCATGTTCCCTCCACCACTGACTGCAGCATAACAGCAGATTTATCTAACAGGAACCCTTTCTTGGAACAGCTATTTGGCTTCTATCCAATGACCAAATCTTCCTTAGAGGATAGCCTGGCCTATGCAGAGAGTGGGTGGAAACTCTGGCTGTGCACTTGGCTAAAGCTGGCAGAGATGTGGGCTCTCAGGCATATAAAGGCTACTGCTGGGGTATGGGGTGGTAACGTGATGCTGTTAATATTTATATGGTCCTTTGCTGCATCCTGTCACCTTCAGAAAGATGCTTAAATCCTGGCCTGCTACAGATTTAACATAATCCCTATCAAAATTCCAATGCTTTGCTTCATAGAAATTGAAAAACAATCTTAAATTACATATGTAAGCATAAAGAAACTCAAGCTAAAATATTCATGAACAATAAACAAAATTCTAGAGGTATTTATGCCATACAGAACTATTGCTATTAAAAACAAAACAACAACAACAAAAAAACCAACAAAAGGCCAACACAGTGCTGGTGTAAAACAGACACATTGACCAATGGAATTGAATTGAGGATCTAAACACTTAGGAATAACACCTTACTGCTTTTCAAAGAGGCCAAAAATACACACTGGAGAAATAACATCATCTTTAACAAATAGTGCTGGTCAAACTGGATAGGTGCACATAAACTGGATAGCTGCATGTAAACTGGATAGCTGCATATAGAGGAATGAAAGCAGATCCTTGCTGTTCACCATGCACAAAACTCAACTGCAAGTGGATCAAGGAAGGACCTCTATCCTATAGGACTTAACACCCTGAGTCTGGTAGAAGAGAGAGTAGAAAATACAATTGAACACACAGGCACAAGAATGAACTTTTTGAACAGGACCCTCATGGTATTGTCTAAGACAAATGGGGCCACATGCACAGAAAAGGACACCATCATTTGAATGAAGAGGCAACCTACAAAACAGGAGATCTTTACCAACAAAGCACCCGATAGAGGGTTAATATCTAGACAATATAAGAACCTCAAAGATGAAAAAAAAATCAAGAAAATAAGCCAATTTAAAGATGGGAGTTGAAATTAAACAGAGTATCCTCAGAAGATGAACTACAAAATGGCTGTTAGATATTTTAAACATATTTAAGATTTCTTTTCTTGAAGAATTCTCTGCCTTCAACAGCAGCATGAGGAGGATAGGAAGACTTCCTGTGTATCTTCTACAGAGCAAATGCTTCCACCCGACGACCAAGGTGCCCGTGTTTCCACAAAAGAGGGCTTTACTCATGGCTCACAGACTAGAATTTTTGGTCATTCAGCTTAAAAATAAAACTCACACTATTCCTGTGAAGTGCAAACCATTGGTGATTATTTTAGAACAAAACTGGGGAATCTACGAGGCATTTGCCTAGGTGGAGGCCCCAAATTAGCTTCCTCCCACTGCTATGTCTTGTAACTTCTGGGAGCGTGGAAAGACATCCCAAACTTAGTTGAATCTCAGTTGTTGGAAACCTTCCAGCTTTCCTTCCATTGCTCTTTTGCTTGCTGGTGGGAAGATGGTCTCTCCTCTGGGCCTCTGTGTTTGGGAAGAGATAATTGCATAGCTCGGAATCCTGTGACACACACCCAATTCTGTTCAGAGCCAGATTTCCAGACCAGACTCAGGTGTCCCTCTCATATTAAGTAGTTCATGTCCTACACATAACACTTTTGACCATGTGGATCCACAGGAGAAGACAGTTCTAAGGGGCTTTTGCTGCGTCCTCTAATCAGCTCTGCCCGTGTCTGTCACCAAGACTCCTGTTTCTACCTCCCAATGGGAACTTGAAAGCAGTGTTTAAATTGAATTCCTTAAACCCCAACAATTAGCTATCTTATTTGTCTGAGATTTCCAGGAAAACTCTTGCAGGAAAACTTTTATGACCTGACCCAGGGAACCTGAGAGTCTGTGGGCTGCTCCTCTCTGAGAGAATTGCTCAATAGTCCAAAGCTCCTGAAGGTCTTGTGAGAAGGTAAAGAAAGCTGGTTGCAAGCTCCTTGCTGTGCTAAAAGATGACGAGGGCTAATGCGATTGCCAAGTAAGGCAAGAGCTCTGGAAACTTCTTCCAAAATCATGTAAGAGGGCATTAGGGGAGCTCTGTTTCCTGCCTGAAGATATCCTGCCCCTAGGGTCTCTCACTAAAGCCAGAAAGAACTCTCTCTTTCCTCTTTCCCCCTGTCCCTGGAGGGTTATAAATCAAAGGCGACCTCTCTCCTGTGTATACTTATCTTGATTGGTGTCCAAAGTTTCAAACCCGCTTTGTATTTTAAGTCTAGGTCTTAGGTTAATCTGAAAGTCTACTGGGGACCACCCACCTCCCTTAAACAAGCAGTTCACCTTTCACTCCAGAGCCGCAGTCGGCCTGGGAAGTGTGAGAGGCACAGTCTCACCTATCATGCCATCTGATCTGCCCTCAGATCTCTAGCCCTTTCACACACGTTGGAACCAGGAAGCCCCCATTGCTTCCTCTGAAAGTCATTAAGACCCTTCTCTGTAGGCAGGGCACTGAGGACTAAGCTGAGGAAGCAGCAGACTTAGGTCTTGGATCAAGTTGGAGTTAGTGTTTGTGCAAGGTGATGGATATGGTCTACTTTCACTCTTCTGCACATGGACACCCAGTCTTCCCAGCACCATGGGTTTTGTTGATGCTGTCTTCTCTCCAGTGTCTGATTTTGGTATCTTTGTTGAATATTGGATGGATGTAGTTACACATGCTAACCATGCTTGGGTCTTTGATTTTGTTCCTTGGTCTATGTGTCTGTTTTTTGTGTCAGTACCATATTGTTTCTATTATTATGGTTCTGCAATATATCTTGAGGTCTGGGATGATAATCCCTCCTGCATTGCTCCTTTTTGCTCAATATTTTGGCAATTCAAGGCCTTTTGTGGTTCTATATGCATTTTAGGGTAATTTTTTCTATTTCTGTGAAGAATGAGGTGGGATTTTGATTGGGATTTTCTTGAATCTATGAATGACTTTTGGATCAACAAAACAAGTGCTGGAGATCATGGGGGTGGGGTGGGGGTGGGAGTGGAAAAGAGCATTTATTTACTCCTTGTGGTATTGCAAACTTGTCAAACCAGTCTGGGAATCAGTGTAGGGAGTTTTAAAAGCTAAAAATAAAACCTAGCATATGACACAGCAATACCACTTCTTGCATGTGCCCAACGGATCCAACATTTTACTTCACAGATACGTGCTTAGTCACGTTCATTGGTGCTTTGTTCACAATAGCTGCTGGTGGAAATAACCCACATATCCTTCCAGTGACCAATGGATAATGAAAATGGATACACACACTATTCAGTTGTATATATATGTATATATATATATATATATATATATATATATATATATATATATATATATATATGATGGACTTTCAGGAAAGTGAACGAACTAGAGAAGATCTTATTGAGCGAGGTAACTTGGACCCAGAAGGACATTCATAGTATGTTCTCTCTCATCTGTGATTCCCGGCTCTAAGATCTCAGATTTGAGTATACAATCTGGAGTAACTGCAGAAACCCAGGAAGGAAAAGGGAACCAGGTGGGAGCAAGAGAGGGGAGTAACAGGGTACAAATGGTTTGAACAGAAAGTGGGGAAATGGGTGACTTGAAGTAAAGAAGGGAGAAAGACAAATACAGAGGAGGGAGGGGGGTAAAAGGTGTCTGAAAACGTTATAAGGTACCATATTGTTTTCTACCTACACAAAATTATATATAATAACTACACACACACATATATATGTATGTATGTATATATATATGCATACACACACACACGTGTGTGTGTGTGTGTGTGTGTGTTGTTTAAATAGAAATTTCCCATCTGGGCTGGCAATGCTGTCCCCAAGAACCAAGGATTCTATAACAAAAGACTCATCACCAGGCATGAAAAGCCCCCTTTTGAGTTATTGGCCAAAATTTTCCAAGAGACTCCCCCGAACGTTACAGTCTATTGCTGTTGTCATTGGTTGTCTCCCGAGGGTGCATTTTAAGATCCTATTGTGGTATGCATTCGCGAGTGGCCACTGTGGTTCTTCACCTGCCCCCTTCCACAGCCCCCCTCCCTGCTTTCTCTCTCTCAGGGTGTCCAGACACTGCTGCACACAGGGCTGGAAGGATGAAGCAGAGTCCAGAATGAGTGGAGAGTTCTGCAGGATCTTGGACGAGCTGGGAGTGAATACTGGGGGTGAGAGGTGGAGAGGGGGAGAAGGTGTTCCCCAAGGATCTTAGTGTTACAGTTCTTTTAAGAATATCCAGGGTAGCCAGGCAGTGGCGGCATACGCCTTTAATCCCGGCACTTGGAGGCAGAGGCAGGTGGATTTCTGAGTTCGAGGCCAGCCTGGTCTACAGAGTGAGTTGCAGGACAGTCAGGGCTACACAGAGAAATTCTGTCTCAAAAAGCCAGGGTGGGCAGAAACCAGTGGCTGAAGGCTAAGGAACTTAGATGCCTCGTTAGCATGGGGAGACACTCTAGGAATCTCTGTGCAGGCCTATGTGACATTCCTCAGGCAGAGAGTGTAGGGGTTTCAAGCTCCTCAGACAAGGTCAGAGAGGGAGAAGCCCTGCTGGTAAAGGGAGTCATCCATCCAGATAATGGTAGAATTTTGACCTTAATTAGCACTGTCTAACACCCTATTATTAAAAATTCCAAGCAGACACAGGGCCCAGAGACTCCTGAGCTGGATATGATCTGAAAGCCTCCTCCATGGAGTCAAGCTTCCATGCTCCCAGAAAGCTCCATGCAAGCTCACAAGAGAGGAGAGCAAACAATATTTCTACCTCGCTATGATGCTGTGCTATTCAGGGTGAAAGGCAACTGATTCCATTACAATTATTACATTATAAGAATGACTTATATATATTGGATATTAGTCCTCTATCAGATTTAGGATTGGTAAAAATCCTTTCCCAATCTGTTGGTGGCCTTTTTGTCTTGTTGACAGTGTCTTTTGCCTTACAGAAGCTTTGCAATTTTAAGAGGTCCCATTTGTCAATTCTTGATTTTACAGCACAAGCCATTGGTGTTCTGTTGAGAAATTTTTTCCCTGTGTCCATATAATTTGCTTGTGCCTTGAAGACTTGCTCAGGCTGGATCACATGTATACCACGTCCATTGGACAGTGTATTGTTACTATGTACATCTAACTTTATGGCTTGGTGGATCAGATAATAATACTCAGCTCATGATGGGCATCCCACGTCATGTGGTAACAAGGTAGCCCACTGTCAAATGTTCAGTTTCTGCTAAGGTCCAATAGCAGGCCATGTGCTGTCTTTCAAAGGGAGAATAGATGTTTGAAGATGATGATTGAGCTTTGTTCCAAAATCCCAAAGGTCTCTTCTGTGGTTCACCTATAGGAACTTGTCGAAGGCTGCAGACAGCATGTCTATCGTCCACTAATACTCAAAGTACCATTGGCCCTGTTGGACCATGTGGTCCAAATAATAGAGCAGACTGTACCTGTTGAAGAGCCTTCTCTTGTTCCAGGTCCCACACAAAACTAGCAGCTTTCTGAGTCATTGGTATACAGACCAGAGTAACACACCCAAGTGAGGAATGTGCTGTTTCTAGAGTCCAAATTGACCCATTAAATGT
Source organism: Mus pahari (assembly GCF_900095145.1). NCBI lineage: Eukaryota > Metazoa > Chordata > Mammalia > Rodentia > Muridae > Mus > Mus pahari. The sequence goes on along the minus strand of NC_034597.1, from coordinate 25,164,760 downwards.
TGTCCTTCTTTCATGGTGGTGGGAGAGACCAAATGCAATAACTTAGTCTTTACCTTAGAAGGAATATCTCTGCGTGCCCCACACCACTGGGCTCCTCTCTGAAGAATTTCAACTGAGGTAGAAGGCCCTTGAATTTTGGTTGGATTTACTTTTTATGCTCTGGCACACATATGTGTTACCAATAAGTTCAAAGTGATTGATACCTACTACTCACATGATCTAATTAGCATAATGTCATCAATATAGTGCACAAATGTGATATTTTGTATAAAAGATATATGATCAAGATCCCTTCAAATTTAGTGATGATACAGGGCTGTGAAAGTATACTGCTGGCCTTGCTAACTGAAAGCAAATTGCTTCTGGTGTTCCTTATGAAACAGATACCAAGGAAAATGCATTTGCTAGATGAATAGGTGTATACCAGGAAATGAGTTAATCTGCTCAAGTAAGGATATCACATCTGATACAGGAACTGCGAGTAGAAGCCACTACTTGGTTGAGATTTCAATAGTCAACTGTCATTCTCCATGATCCATCCATTTTCTGCACTGGCTAGATAGAAGACTTAAAGGGAGATGTGGTGGGAACCACCACTTCTGAATCTTTCAAAACCTTGATGGTGGCACTAACTTCTTCAGTTCCTCCTGGAATGTATTTTCTTTGATTCACTACTTTTCCCAGTAGAGGCAACTCCAATGGATTCCATTTGGTCATTATAACCACAATAGCCCTTACTCATAGGTAAGGAGACCAGTGTGGGAATTCTGCCAAGTTCTAAATGTATCTATCCCAATTATACATTCTGGAACTGGGGAAATAGCTACAGAAAGAGTTTGGGGACCACAGAACCTACTGTGAGTTGGACTTTAGCCAAAACTCCATTAATCATCTGGCCTCCATAAGTCCCTACCATAACTGGAGAGCCACAGTGTTTCTTGGGGTCTCACAGAATTAGTGTCAATTCAGAACCAGTCTCCAATAGACCCCGGAAAGTCTGCTTCCCTTTCCCAGCCTACAGTTACCTTTGTGCAAGGTCATAGGACCCTCTCAGGAAGGACTAGAGAAAGGCCAACAGTAAAACTATGAGGTGTTTTTTTGTTTTGTTTTGTTTTGTTTTTTTTATCAAGGTCCTTCCTCAGGGGAATCTGACAATCCCTTCAAGGATTCTGGGTCTGCAAACTGGCTCAAGTCTGGAAATTGGTTAATGGGCTGAGATTTCCTTTTGCCACGAACCAATGTAGCCTTTCTTTAATATGTTTAAGTTTTTTTTTCTGCTTATATGGATCAAACAAAATTTCAATAGGATTCTTTTTTTTTTTTTTTATGACTGAGAGCAACATGATTAATTAGCTATTACTAAAGGCCCATAGGAGTCATGCCACCATAAAATTCACTTTGTCTTTGCTGATCTTTAGGGATCAAGCCATTATGGATAGTGCTTTGTTTATGCTGCCCATTATGATAACTATGAACACCTTGTCATTTGCAGTTCAGGGCTACCACCTGACTCCTCCTACGTCAAGTCCCAGTTAAATCCATTGCCCTTAATTCATCTAATCGAGCAGGAATACCTCCAACCCCAAGGTCTCTCTCACACAAGGGAAAGGGAAACAGTGCAGCTTTCAAATGTGCTGGTGCTCCTCTCACATTCTGCATCCTTCAGGATTAGTGAGGAGCATGTCTTCCAGGCCTCCTAGTGGAGGATTCATCCAGGTTTTACACAGTGTACTACTCTCCAATTGGGATTTCCTCAACCCTTACAATCCCTTCATCAACATTAATCGAAGGCCTATCAGGCATCTCCAACTTCTTCTCATCTTTTGACAAATGTTTCAGCTAACCATTCTGTTGGCATAATGTTATTGTGCACTGTATAAAGATTATCCTTGTATTATTCAAATGATGGTCATTGTGCTCCTCTATCTGGTTGTAATCTGGACTTGGCATTGTAATGCTTATCTTAAGAATCTCCTGTCACAATGTTGTATAAGCATTGTGCCCCAATGATCTGGTTGTTCAAGAAAAAGCTAATCATCCAATGACTAGGCAGAGGAAATAATAGGAAAGAGTTTGATCCAGCCTGGGGAAGGGGAGAGAGGGGAAAGGAGAGGATTTGAGATGAGGTGAGGAGCCACCATGAGAACACCAAGGAACAGAGAGAGCCAAATCAATGCTAAAAGGCAAGTTTCTTGGGGACTTTGGCTGGGACATAGGTAGATTCGTTTAAGGGATTAGAATAGATTAGTATCTGCTCAGTTATTGTGCCTTAAAGCTTGTTGAATAAATCTAATCGCTTCTGTTTCAATTATTTGGAAGGTATCTGGAGTAGAGAAAANCCTGCCACTTTAAAATTTTCACTGACACTTTTCAAATAAACTTTTGACATCTTTTAAAACTATGAGCAAGACTCCACCCAGCAGTTGATTGAAACAGATGTAGAGACCCACAGCCAAACATTAGGTAGAGCTCGGGGGAATCTTGTGGCAGATTTGGAGGAAGGATTGAGGGATCCTGAAGAGATGGGGACTCTACAAGAAAACCAACAGAGTCAACTATCTGGGTCTTATAGCTCGCAGAGACTGAACCACCAATCAAAGAATATACATTGACTGGACCTACCCTCCCCACCTCCACATATGTAGCAGATGTGCAACTTGGTCTTTATACAGTTCTCCAACAACTGAAGTAGGAGGTCTCTGACTCTGCTGCCTGTCTGTGGATCCTGTGCCCCTTCCTTGTCTGGCTGCACTGGGAGAGGATGTGCCTAGAACTGCAGTGACTTGATGTTCATGGTGGGCTGGTACCCAGGGGGCACCTCTTGCTTTTCAGAGGAGTAAGGGAGAGGGTGATGGGGAAGGAGCTGTGTGAGGTGGGAACTTGGAGGAGGGGGACTGTGATCATAATGTAAAGTGAATAATAATTAATTAATGGGAAAACATGTGAGCTTCCATATTAAACCTAGAATTAAACTGTGCAGGCCGATATGAATAAACTCAGCCTTATCATAAAACTCAGTTTTATGTTCCTTCCACCAGTATCCCACAGTATCCTTATAATTCCTACACATTCCCTAGACTGCTGCTCAAAGGAATCAGCAAGCTCATTAAGCTTTTTAGCGGTGTAGTGAACCTCCTCGTGGACTGCACTTTCTACCTCTTCTCTAGGAGCCTGCTTAGCCTCCTCAAATCTGGTTACAGGTCTCGAGGTGACTATTGGGCCCTGGGGGACAGCGGTAATGTCTTTCTTGACATCCCCTATAGGGAAAGTCACTGCTGGTTGATCAGACAATTGAAGGATTAATTTCCTCTGTCAAAGGCGAAAAAGTCAATATTTCAGGGATAGGAGGGGGGTCCATCTGCTGAGGGTAGAGAGACTACTTCCTCAGCTAAATCCTTAACAATCTCAGGGTTAAAGGTCTCAGCCTCAGTAGGCTCTTCCCACACATCTCCATCCCAAGTTACAGGATCCCAAGCCAGTTACTACTCTTACTTGAAACTGACGCTGGGACTTGAATTTTTCTATAATTCAATCAGTCTTATCAACGAGGGCTTCTGCTTGGTTTTCTACAGCTTGAGCTCTGTGGCTGCTGGAGAGAAGACACTCCTCCAGGCCACACCCAGAAACCTTTAGAATGTTTATGCACATCTTGAGCAGGTCAGTTTTATCTGAGTACATTGCTGTCCTTCACTGTGTTCTGAAATGCTAGAAGCTGGTTAATTTTATCACAGAGCACATTCTTTTCCTTTGCAATTTATCCAGAGATGCTAAGAGCAACCAGCCGACATGATCATTTTCCTTATTTTTCTACATTTTAAAAAATGTTTTAGACACAGAGTCATTAAATCCATTGCCTCCTACAGTTGGTGAATCAGGATAATCAAATACATTTGTCTCCTTAAGTGCATAGAGTAATAAAACATCATAGGCTTTCAGTACTCTCCAAGCTACAGGGAGTAACTGTAGATGTTGGCAAATCGGAAAACCTATTCCAGATACTTTTTAAAAATTCATCCCCATGCTTCTTCTCCTCTAGAATCACTTCTGGTACCAAAATCTGTTCTAGTCAGGGTTCTCTAGAGGAACAGAACTGATAGAATACAGAGAGAGAGAGAGAGAGAGAGAGAGAGAGAGAGAGAGAGAGANGAGAGAGAGAGAGAGAGAGAGAGACAGAGAGACAGAGAGACAGAGAGACAGAGAGACAGAGAGACAGAGAGACAGAGAGACAGAGACAGAGACAAGAGAAAAGAAAGAAGGGTTTTATTAGAGTGGCTTACAGGTTGGGTACAGCTTGTTTAACCATGAGTGTCTACCAAGGGAAGTCCAAGAATCTATGTTCAGTGCATGAGTCTGGATATCTCAAACTGACTTCAGTATATGCCAGAATCTTGAAGAAGTAGGCGTTAATGACAGTGAAGGAACAGACTTGTCAGCAAGAGTGAGGGCAAACAGGCAAAGAGAGCAAACTTCCTTCTCTCATGTTTCTTACATAGACGGCCACCAGAAAGTGTGGCCTAGATTAAAAGTAAGTCTCCCCACCTCAAAGGATGTGGATTAAGGTGTCTCTTTCCACCTGAAAAGATCAGGATTAAAATTGGGTCTTCATACTTTAAACAATGTAATTAATTAAAAAAAAAAAAAAACAAAAAACAAAAAAAAAAAAAACGAAACTCCCTCATAGGTATGCCCAGCTACTTGCATTTTAGTTAATTTTAGATACAGATTGACAACTAAGAATATCCATCACACATACCTATGAACCACAAGAATAAGCAGTATGGCATAATAACCCTAAGTGTGCAACTGTGGCATACGTGCCTTGACAGTAATCACCAGCTCTCTAGGTGGACCTAAGGCCTACTCAACAAAAGGAAAATCACATCTGGCACTGGAAACCCAGACAACCACCTGGGCCCAGTGAAGTTATGGATCTTGGAGGTAAACCTACAACTTCCACCTTACTGAACCAGCATAACTCCCAACGACATTATAAACAGTTGCCCTTGTATACACAGATAAATGTGGATACCCACTTATCAAAGAGGAAGTCAATGGGCAATGGACAGAGACCATGACAGAGACTCACGGGTAATTAACATGCAGAGAATAAGAGATCAGTGTGGTGCCCCGGCCCAGCAACACATTCTACAGCACAATTCCTGCAGAAGAGGAAATCAGGGGGTTGTAAGAGCCAGCGAATTAACAAGTTTGCTGTGAGACTGTCTCTCAGAAATGTCAGAGAGGCTATACCCATAAAGTCTCATCAACACAAGACTAAACAACACCAGACTCAACCCTAGACAAAGAACTCTGGGCAGCTAGGGATGCTGAAAGTGGGAGAAATGATGTCCCCCGGGGAAGATTCCCCCTGTAACCAGACTTTTTGGCTACTTTATTGGGTTCTTTTTTCTCTACCACCCACATCTTTCCAACCCCTCACTGCTAGGTAAGAGAGAAAGGTTAGACAGGAAACGGGGATGTCAGTATCATTAGACTGCTTCCTGCTGATTAGGAGCTTTGAGTTCATTGGGATAAGTTCAATCTTTGTTGTGAGGTTATCTCCAAGCAGCAAGCAGCAAGCAGCAGCAGCCCAGCAAACAGCAAAAGCAATCAGCAGCCAGCAACAGTGGCAGCAGATACCAGCATCAGCCGGAGGAGCAGCAGCCCCCACCTCTCTAGGGGCTCTGGCATTTTATACTCTCTCAAAAGTCCCCAGAATTCCAAATGTAAACTATCTTCAGCTGTGAGAATCACACCCCTGCCAGAGCATGAGACAAATCATAGTCAGCTGCTGTGGACAATCTAAAGTAGCCCTTTTTCCCACACCTGTGATTAAAACAAACATGTTCACTTAATATAACTGGGTTTTTAAAGAAATCAAAATTCTACTACAGTACCCACCCACCCTCAAGTTGGTTCAATACCAAGTAGTTATCTCTGAGGTTATATTATACATATATATATATGATTGTAATTATGTATTTAGGAAAACACACACACAGCCAACCACAACGATTAAAGAAAAAGAGACCATGAATCTGAGAGATGTGGTACAAGGTTATATAGCTTGTTTTTGACCAGGACTACTTGTAAAGGAATACCACACCAGGGTATGGATCAGAAGATGAGAAGTAATGTTTCCAGTTGGGGTTGTTTCTCTTTGAACACAAATCTCAATTTGGTAGCTATTGATCTACCTAGATACTATATGATTTACAGGCTGCAAGTTCGTTTTTATATACATTGTCTGGTCTTTCTTTAAGTTCTTTCCATTTGAGCTCTCCTCGTTTCCCAGTGGCTCGCCATTACACATTGCTTGTGCCTCCATCCAAGGCAGCACATTCTCTCAGGAGTATGTGATAGAAAATGACTTATACTCATGATCAAATATGTAGAGGTGGAGTGAGTGGGTCAAGGTCCCAAGGTCCCATAATTCTTTCATGTATGTGCACCACTGACCAAATAACCATCTCGGAGGCTCCTGAAGAGCTGGCACCTTTCCAAGTGTCACTCCTCTACCCTCCCTACTCCCAGACCCAGACCCAGAAGTGTGTCTTTGATACTCATACTGCCCAAAGATCAAAAGGGATTACCATCTCACACACTGGCACTGAGGACCCACAGGAGGAAGCCATTTTATTTAGGAGCCTGAATTCAGAAATCTGTTAAGCTCTTGCAAGATACTGTATTTGCATATGCAAATATTGCTTTCCACTCTTTTTTTTCTAATTAATTTAGGAAATAATTGCTTTATTTTTGATGTGTTAGTGAATAAAATACACTCCAAATTTTATCCTTTGTTTCTACTAACGTGAATGTACATACAAAATTATTCCTTTTTTTAACGTGTTTTTAAAAATTATTTTATTAGATATTTTCTTCATTTACATTTCAAATGCTATCCTGAATGACCCCTATACCCTCCCCTCCCACCCTGCTCTCCTGCCCATTCATTCCCACTTCTTGGCCCTGGCATTCCCCTGTGTGGGGCATATAAGTTTGCAAGACCAAGGGTCCTCTCTTCCCAACGATGGCTGACTAGGTCATCTTCTGCTATATATGCAGTTAGAGACACAAGCTCTGGGGGTACCGATTAGTTCATATTGTTGTTCCACCTATAGGGCTGCAGACCCCTTCAGTTCCTTGGGTAATTTCTCTAGCTCCTCCATTGGGGTCTCTGTGTTCTATCCTATAGATGACT
>NC_034597.1:25095770-25157324 GCF_900095145.1 Mus pahari | reverse complement strand
TTTCTGGGCTAATATCCACTTATCAGTGAGTGCATATCAAGTGAGTTCTTTTGTGATTGGGTTACCTCACTCAGGATGATATCCTCCAGATACATCAATTTGCCTAAGAATTTCATAAATTCATTGTTTTTAATAGCTGAGTAGTACTCCATTGTGTAAATGTACCACATTTTCTGTATCCATTCCTCCTTTCAGTTCCTAAAGCAAAAAAAAAAAAAAAAAAGGCTCATGAAAGATTGATTGAGCTGGGTGACCCTTGATACTGTACAGACCAATTTAGTCAGGACCTATGAAGGTGGGGTTCAGACATTGGGGGGTTATTTAATCTTTCCAGGAGATTCTAATAATCAAGTGTGTATGGAGATTACAACCAGATGTATAGAGCCTGGTTCAAGGGACAGCATTTGGTGGATTAGCAGGAGCAGAGTCTTGGGTTTCAATTCTGACATTACACTATCATCTCCTGGGTTGGGAGCATTACAAAACAGACTTCTGGCCCCTCCCTGGGTCTGATTTAGTAAGTCTGGGTGTGAGGAGAACTTTGGGAGCCTTACAGTTTCCTGGGTGAGTTTTGCATAAAGCCTGGATTGGAAAATCCGTGGCAGGAGAGAAAGGGGCAGCAGGCTGTAGAATGTAGATACTCTTCCAAGTGAACTGCTAGATCCAAGGGCAGAGCCTAAGCCCTAAGACAGCTTGTTCTGGAAGGCAAGGGAAGTTCCTTCTGTGGAAATCCGGGCCAGAGTGTTTAGCACTCAGGATTTGTTAGGATGGTTTGGCTTTTCAAGGACTTTTCAAAATATCATACAACTCCTTGAGTTTATAAAAACCGATACCAAAATTTGCCTTTGATAGGTTCCTTCACCATTTACATGAGGAGCATTAAAAGAATGAAGTAACCCGGTGGTTTCAGGATTGTGGAAAATGTCATTACTGGCAATGAAATGTACAGGAAGGCTCGCCGACGCCTGCACTCTCCCAAGACTAACACGAGAGCATGTTTTTACTTCTGATGCAATAATTAATTCTGCCCAAGAAAACTTCTCTCTGTGCATGCCTTCAGGCAAGGCTAAATGAAGCCTTTAATTCATTGATAAATGTGATTGTCTCTGTTCATGGAACCCGGCTGAGGCACACAGGACTCTCCAGTGGATTCACTCTGAGTGGTTCTGTGCTAGGAGGCTCTGAAGAAGGGATTAGAGATCCCCCAAGTCCTGAAGAATTGGCTTCGTCAGGATATGGAGGTTTGAGATGACTTTCAGAGCTAGCTAGAATTCTAGAACCAGAGTCTGGAGCCAGAATGGTGATGAAATTCAGAGTCTGCCTCACCAGAGGACAAGGGATGAAACCTGGATGGACTCAACACCGAGTGAAGAATAAATGTTTGAGCTGTGCAGGTCTGGTAGATCTCCTGGAGGGCTGTGTCCAGCCCTTCCCACTCACGGGGAAGGTCATTTAGTGGAGGATAGACAGATCTTAATGCAGAGTCTCTGTGCTTCATGGTCATACTCAGAAAACTGGATCAGACTGTGACTGAAATGGAGGTGGAGGGAGCAGATGCATATACCTCAGCAGGAGTGAAAGCAAGTGTTAAACAGTTATTTATGGCTTAAACCTGTCTCTGTAAATGGTTGATAAAGTTTGGCCCAAACAATTCCTTGTACTTAAGGATCTGCAAACAGTTTAGCTCTGCAAATAAACTGTAGCTTAACCTGAACTTTTCTAACCAAGCAACTGTGGTTAAGCTAATCACAGCAGCCCAGCCTCTAGCCAATCAAAGACCAAACTGATCTGCCAAATGAGGGAAATATCTGCCATATAAAGGAAAAACAACCATACCATCAGACTGTTTTTGTGTTTCTTTTTTATCTAGCTATAAATACAACTGGCATATATAATAGGGCAAAACTGAATCACTTTTGATCTCAAGAGCTATCAGTTCTTAGAACACTTTTTTTCTTTATTCTTCCCCACCAACAAAATTTGTTAAAATTAACTGTCTCGTGTTACTTTATTATTTATCATTTATTTTTAATTGATTTGTTAAGAAAGAAAAAGCATAAACTTTATTTCCAGAGACTAATACCCTAAAGGCACTGGATAAAGATGTGTAAGTGCACGTAGGGAGTAGGAGTGAAGCCAAGCCCCTCCCCTCTTCTCTCATCACATGGAAACAACCCACAAGCTAGGCATACACACACTGGGACGTAATCAGACATAAAAATAAAATTTATGAAGAGATAAAAATGCTAATGACACAAAAGCGTTAAATGTGCTGTGTAAGATGAAAGGTGTGTTCACTGGAGGCAACTGCAAAAGTAAAAGAGGCTACCCTGGAAAAAAAATGTAACAAAAATTTTGTTACATTACTATCAACAACTAAAATTTTTTGCTATTTTCTAACTGTTTACGTAGTATTGTTTTATAAAGGTTGTCTTTTGGCACCTGTCCTGGGGCCCTGCAGCCCGAGTGGTTGGAAGAGAAAGACACCAAATGCCAGCCCAGGTCCTGTAGTGGGTGCCATCATGATGAGTGAATATGTGATAGAGACATGGGAAAGATGGAGCATGCCGTGGAGGGATGGGAAAGAAAGTGAAGCCAGGGGTCATGCACCATGGAGAGAGGTAGAACTGGAGACATAGCAAAGGCCAGGAACAACTGGATATGAGGAGCCTTCCCAACCACCAGGGGTCATTGTGATATCTGGGCCCAGGCTGCCATCAAGGACTATCTGAATGTCAGTGGTCTGGGCTGCTGCCTGAGACCATGTTAATGTCTCAGTACTGTACTGGCAGGGGGAGTGAGGCAGACTGATCTGTGTGACCTGTGCTGTAGCTGAGGGCACTTGTGAATCTGTCATCCTGTGTATCTGGGGTGTGTTGATGCCCGTGGCTCATGTTACGGTGAAAGGCTATGCAGATGTCCCTGATCCGGACTACTGCCTAAAGCCATGTTGATATCTGAGCACTATACTTGTCATGTCCCCTTGCCAGCCACCACACTTGGGAGAGTTGGCCCTATCCCTCATCGGGGAAGCATGGGAGAGTTAGCTCTGTTGGCATTGGTGCTGCAGAGCTGGGCTTACCCCTTACTGGCTGTAGCACTTGGGAGAACATGCCCAACACCGTACCTGGGCAGCACAATAGAGCTAGCTCTGGTTGTGTGGGCATAGTAGGGCAAACCTAAGGGTATGAGATTGGGAGAACTGGCCCTGCCCCTTGCCTGGGCAAAGCAGAAGAGCTGGCCCTGGTGACATGGGCTGACCAACTCATTCACCCATCTATGAGCTGCTGGAGTATGTGAAGGGGCTGGTTCTACAGATACAAGCTGCAGGGTCTCCATGACACAAGGCAGCATCAGGATATCTGAGAGGAGCCCTGGTAAGAATCCAGTTCTGACAGTGTAGCAGAAGCCAGAGGCCTTGAACCAGACCAACAACTCATTGCAATGAACATTGGCAAGTAAAGCTGTTTGAGCAAAAGGTCTATTGTGGGGCATACCACAGCATCCACGGTGAGATTTTTGTTTTGCTTTGTTTTCTGGGGGAGGTTTCAAAGACATAGGGCATATATGAAGGCATTGGGAGAAAGAGAGGAGAGGGGAGAGGGGAGAGAGGGGAGAGGGGAGAGAGAGATTGGGATACATAATATGATTCACAAGTAATCTATCAAAGCTTTTTAAAGTTGGTTTTTATCTTTTATTTTATTTCAGTTTTTAGTAAAGGATAGTTATATTTTAGTAGCTATGTGGAAGCCATGACTCAATTATTGAGGTTCCTATCTCCCTTACCTTGGTTAAATACTGACTCCTCTCTCACACATACACAAATATACATACTCTCCGTCAATAGAACACATATGCAAAATCTTTCCAGTTGAGGTGGGAGGTTAATGGAGATAAATGATAATTGTATTCTCTCTGACACATTTCTGTACGTGTGTGTGTGTATGTGTGTGTGTGTGTGTGTGTGCGTGCGCACATGCATGTGAATACAAGCTTGTGCATGCAAGCACACAGTCTGGCAGGTTCCTCTCTGAGACCAGGGCTGATCTTTGAAGAGTGACAAGTCTGAAACTGTCTTTCATGTTACTGAGACCACATAATGATGCTTGACTCTTGTGTTGGTTGTTGATTGTTATGTAACAAATTACATTAACCCCCCCCCCCCAACCCAAGGGCTTCTTAACATTCGTGTGATACAGGAATTCCACTAGGGTTTGAGAGTGTTTGTGACTCAAGAAGCCTCACCAGCCTGTGCTCATGGCATCTGAGACTCTCTGAGAAAATGACCTACATTATTGGCAGTTTCTTGCCATTTTACCAATTCTATCCATTTTACTGCTTACATATTCAACAGTATCCAGTCCTCTCCACCATTTTCTCCTTTTTGAAGACAGTCTTTTGTGTCCTATGTTGTAATTAAATTGGCCTTAAATTTACTACGTAGTTGAAGATAACCTTGAACTCCTAGAATTTCTGCCTCTATCCTGAGTACTGGTATTACAGGTTATTAACTACTGCGTCAGTTTTCTGTGGAGCTGGGGATCATGCTCGGGTGTTTATGCTTGTCAACCACACCCTGGCATTTATGCTTCTCAGGCAAGCAGTCTGCCTGCTGGGTCTCATCTCTTGTCCTGTTATTCTCTATGAGTCTTGTTTAACTTCTGTCTATGAACTTTAGCGTTATCACCATAATTTGTGTCTTTAACATTTCTTTTGTCTGTCTTATACTCTGTTCTTCAAGCTTTCACACCTCTTCTGTAATCCCGGATTTCAGAGATTTAATTCTGCTGGTCTTGTGGATAGGGGTACCTTTATTGACTTGGGTGAAAGAATGCTGCAGCTGTATCTCTCTCATCTGTGGGCTCATCTTTTCTTTCCTTTTCTTTCCTTTTGTTTTTCCTAATGTCTTTGTGTAGATATAACCCTAGGTTCTTCTTGCTCATTACTTAAAGGTGATGGAAGTCTTTCCTTCCTTTCTAAACTGACGGTTACAGGATTGTTCGACTCGTTGGTTTGGGCATGTTGAGTCTCATCAGTGCTCTGACATCTGCCTGTGTTGGGTCAGGAGCTCCTTCAGATTTAGGGTAAGCTCTTAACATCATCGCATGCACATGGAATTGATCTACACCTATATCTTTATCTATTCGATTTTTTGGTTCCTTTCCTTCTACTGTTCTGGAAGTCTTACTTATGATATACGCCACGTTTCTTTGGGTTTCATTGTTGTGAAGAGACGCCATGACCAAGGTGACTCCTGTAAAGGCAAGCATTTCATTGGGGCTGGCTTACAGTTTCGGAGATTTAGTCCATTATCATCAGGAAGGAAGCCATGGCAGCATGCAGGCAGACATGGTGTTGGAGGAGTCAAGAGTTGATCCATAGACATCCAAGAGAAGGGCCATCATCGGGCAGCCAGGAGGAGGGCTTCTCCAAACTGGGCAGAGCTTGAGCATTAGGGGATCTCAAAGCCCACCCCCACAATGACACATCTATTCCAACAAAGCCACACCTCCTAATAGTGCACTCCCCATAGGCCATGCATTGAGAGACATGAATCTACAGGGGCCAAAACTATTCAAACCACGACTCCATTGTAGCCACTTCTTTACAAGACCCACGTCTGTGCTTTTCTGTATGCTCTCTGCCCACCACGTGCCACATGGCACTAAGTACCTTGTGTGTCCCCAACCTTGGAAAAGAGATATTCCTATACTAATCTTGCAGCCGTGTGACTTGTGTCACTTCCTGTGGCTCAAAGTTGAGAGCCCATTTTCTAGTTTTGTCACAAGCAGTTTTCATTTTTTTTTTCCCTCTTGTTTCCAAAAGATTCTAGGAGATAAAGTCAGCAGAGACTCATGCCTATAATGTCTTTTTCTGGACTTCCTGCGTTGTTCTCCAAAGTAATAACACATCTTTCCAAACTTTAAAGAAAGGCTATGACTTGATACAAAGGGGTGGAAAGCATGTTCCACGTAGACAAATTGGAGTTCCTGACACTGAAAGTCCCCACGGCTGCTCAGTGTGCATGTGGATCAATAAACAGTTCAGGAAGAAAAAGTGAAGTGAGGTTGGAGGAATAAATATGAGAGAGATTTCCCAAAACTGAGGCATTTGGGTAAGAAAGGAGCACACTAAGAAACACCAGGTTGTGTACTTTAAAAGGGTGAGTTGATGATTATATCAATTGTGTTTACATATGATACCAAAAATCTAAATACAGCAGTTCATGGTGCTTAGGGACCAAAGAGAGAGAGACTCCTATGAAAGGGTCCAGGACAAGAATTTGCATGAGAGAGACTCCAAGATGTTTGACTGCATGGGTGCAGATGCATTTTCTTACCCTTGTTCCTCTCACTTGGGTGCGATATTTCATATCTGCTGAAAATTTCTCTCTAAAGGGTTGTGAGGGAGAATGTCTTGTGAAGATTGTTTGGGAAGCACAGAGTCCATGTCTTGGAGCAAGAAGAGGCAGTGAAGAGAAAGGGATGCAGAAGACAGAGGCAAGGACTAGTCTTAGGAAGTTGCTATGGTAACAGAAGAATAAGTTATATGGAAACAAGGAACAAAAAATGTTAGAACAATAAACCACATCTCTGGGATGGCTGCTGACCGAGAGACTGGGGTATCTGACCAGAACTTTCAGGTTTCCAGGATTCTTAGTGTGTCAGTTGGAGGTGGTATAGCCACCGAACCCTGCTGGCCACTTTTTCTTTTTGTCTCCATGACAATTGCAATGAGAAACGAATGTCTGCGATTTTCCCCCAATCGTGGTCCCTCCTCTGCTAGTAGTAGAAACGGCTCTCCTATAAGCCTTGCTTCCCATTACTCACATCTACATCTAATGCACAATGAGCTTGACAAGTGGCAAGAAGTCCAACTCCCATGAAGCAACCACATTGTAAGGGAGCCCAAGGAAGCCCCATAGTGTTGAGAGCCACTCCCCGCTAGTGTGACTCACCAGGGATGAAGGGGAAAAGAAAATCTTGGAAGTCTAGTCAGGGTAAGAGTTAGAGAACCACTCAGCTGAGCCCAGTCACTTAACCCAACCATGGAAGAGTGAGGTACGTATTCTAAATCTCTACAATTGGGGTAGCTTATTGCACAGAAATACATGACTAGAACAAGCCCAACAAGTCACACGAAAATCACTTTGTAAACACTGGGGCCACTTCTGTTGATTGGAGCAGGAAAGCAGTTGTCACCCCATCAGTGGCGTTAATATTTTTGGTACATACCTGATGGTGCTAGCCCTTCCCACCTTTCCAGACTGGAATTCTAAGCACAGAGCTCACGGAGTAGAGGTTGCCTGCTGATGGGTGTTTCCTGTAACACCCAGTGATTTGGGAAAACGCTTGGGAATCATGCTATTTGTCCAGTTGCTGAGTACCCCTCTTTCCCTATGTAGAGATCTGAAATGCCCCGTCCCTGATTGTGCTGTGCACAGAAGTCCCCACAGAGGGACCTGAGGAAAATGTGTAAAAGGAAAAGGAATCAGTCCGCAGAACCCTCAGGCCAGACAGGAACCCACCGCAGTCCCTGGTTTTCTCTGCCTGCTGATTTGGGACTCTGGGTGTTTTATGTTTTATTACTGGTGGCCCAAGGCCAAGGCTACAAATAAATGTTGAGGCTGGCAGCAAGGGGTGGGGGTATCATTTCCTGGGCTGCATTTCACGGGAGGAAAGCCATGTTTCAAGGCTTACTCTCTTTGTGTGGTGTTTTTTTTTTTTTTTTTTTTTTTTTTTTTTTTTTGTGCCAGGCCAAGGTCAAAACAGAGCTGGCTTCTAGGGTTGGAAATTCTGTCCCAAGCCCCATGCTTGGCCCTTTTGTATGACAAGGGGGCTTGTTTTATAGATGAAGCCCTTTTCCCCAGTGCTGGCATTGTTTGCCTTCTCATGGATAGGCTTCTCTTGAGTGTTCCCAGAGTGTCCGGACAAAGACCATATATAGGCACAAGTGTGTGTGACATTAAAGTGCCAGCCATCAGTATTATGGTATTGGTAATTACAGCTTCCAGGTTGTCTGTCTTATTCAGAGATCTCTGGCCACAGTTATGGAGGGGCCTCACCTATGTTGAATTTTATGGTTGCCTAGACATTCTGACATGGTCAAGACCTGAAGGTAGTAGATTATCACCTTGGATGGAGAATGATAAATAATCTACACTGTTCTTTTGTACTCATGTGTACTGACTGGTTTTGTGTGTCAACTTGACACAGGCTGGAGTTATCATAGAGGAAGGAGCTTCAGTTGGGGAAGTGTCTCCATGAGATCCAGCTGTGGGGCATTTTCTCAATTAGTGATCAAGGAGGGAGGGTCCCCTTGTGGGTGGGACCATCTCTGGGCTGGTAGTCTTGGGTTCTATAAGAAAGCAAGCTGAGCAAGCCAGGGGAAGCAAGCCAGTAAGTAACATCCCTCCATGGCCTCTGCATCAGCTCCTGCTTCCTGACCTGCTTGAGTTCCAGTCCTGATGAAAAGCAATGTGGAAAGTGTAAGCTGAATAGACCTTTTCCTCCCCAATTTGCTCTTGGTCATGATGTTTGCACAGGAATAGAAATCCGGACTAAGACATCATGTAACTCATTAAATGCACGCATAGTCACCTAGACCTACACACACACACACACACACACACACACACACACACACACACACGCATGTCTGAATGAGATGAATACCTTTGGGCAAGACAAGATTCCCTTTTTTTTTGTTTCAAAAGGCCAGCGTTAAGGCCAGAGCAGCTTGCAGGTTCTACACAAAACTGGGCTCTCAGAAACTTGGGCTCTGGCCATCAGCTCACCCTTGACTTCTGTTTCCCTCAGGCCGGTGATCTGGAACAGAATACTCAGTGATGGTCAGCAGAGCCTGCAAAACCAGTGAGTAGTTGTCAGGCCTGGTCTGTACTGCCCAGGGCCACTGCTTCTCGACTCCTTTGCTTCAGTACTGGCTCCAGCTCCACAGTAAAGATGGAAAAACCGAATCATAGGAAATAAAGCCAATGAGACAGACCTGGGGGAAAAACCAAGAGGCCAAGTCTGAACCTGAGAGGACCTCTGTAGCCAAGATGGTACAAAGGGTCTTGGAGAGTCTGAGAAAAGGGGCATTTGACCAAGGGAACACTCATACCCAAAGGGTCTCCTGCCTGGGCGGGAGGACTCGAATCTTGGGTAAATGACAGAAGACTCATTTGTGAAAGTAGTCACTTAACTGCTATGAGTCTGTCTCTTTCATAAAACAGACAGACACGAGAATATCCTCACTCTTAATTTTCCTGCTTAAACACAAATGATGGGCAGGTTCTGAGCAGAAGAATGAGCCCTGTGAATGATAGAAGAGACCCATGCCAACAGCATTCTAGATCAGGGATGCAGCAGTTCTGTGTCCAGTGGCCTCAGGGAGGAATTATGATGGGGGAGCAATGCTTGAGCTGGGTCTAGGGGGCACCAGGCTGCTGTTGACACTCAAGAGTCATCAGAATCTATGAAGAGAAGTGCGATGGCTGTTTCTGTGTGTGAATTTAACACAAGCTAGTCATCAGAGAGGAAGAAGCCTCAGTTGAGGAAATGCTCCCCCTACCCCCCACGAAATCCAGCTGTAAGGCATTTTCACAATTAGTGATCAATGGGAAAGCTCAGCCCATTGATCGGGTGGTGCCGTTCCTTGGCTGGTGGCTCTGGGCTTTATAAGAAAGCAGGCTGAGCAAGCCAGTAAGCAGCATCCCTCCATGGCCTCTGCATCAGCTCCTGCTTCCAGGTTACAGGGCTGCTTGAGTTCCTGTCCTGTCTTCCTCCAATGATGGACTATGATCTGGAAGCTGAGTAACTCCTTTCCTCCCCAACTTGCTTTGTGGTGGTGGTGTTTTTGTTGTAGCACCCTAACTAAGAAAAAAAAAAAAAAAAAGCAACATTAGCTCAGTGTTCATGGGCTCTGGAGAGACCATGCTAGACCTCAGATTCAAATCTCCTGGACCATTGCCATAGCGCTGGCCTTCTGTGGTTTGATTAACTCTAAACAGTAGCTTAGAAGTTTCTAACTCAGGCATCTTCAACCTTAATGCACATCGAAGTCACACATGGGATTCTGGAAAGATGCCAGCCATGAGAGTACATCTGAAGCCTTCTCTGATTTGGATGTGGAACTGGGATTGAGGACTACTTGTCCAGAGGATGTCTGAGGAGGGAGAAACCTGTCTTCACATGTCACTGTCCATTAGGTGAAAGATGCTGTCACGAAGCCCAATCTTTCTGCCTTGGGATGTCTGCTAAAACCTCAGAAACCCATCCCATCATTAAATATAGACATGTAGCCGCTGATAGCCTCTTCCATTTCTCTCTCCCATCTAATTTAAGTTTTGCATCTTTTGACTAACAGCTCCCAATCCCTACCCCCACCCTCCATATTATAGTCATAGTGGCACTGACGGAGGGTTAGTCACCTAGCAAGTGTCAGCTTCTTAAAATACATTCCCCAAGGTCAGGACTATTCTTAGTCCTGTTTTGTGGGTGAGGAAATAGATTCTCAGAGGTGTGGGTTGTCACTTCATCGATGTCACAGAGTTAAGGGAAATGGCGCTTACTGCCCTATACCCACCTAGACTGGGGAGAGTCTGTGTGTGCTGTACCACTCCAGCATACAGAAGCAGCTCTGTGAAGCCAATGTTGGGATGGGAAGCCGTGGCTCTCGGTGTCCCCCACCCTCCAAGCAGGATCTCATTGCTTTCTTCTTCTCTTGCTTCCCCCTTTCTCATCTACCCGGTCTGCAGGATTCTTTTCTCTTGCTGTAGGAGAATATTCCAGACGCATGAACTTGGCTTTTCTGCTCCACATGTCTAGGGAGTTACAGTTACTATTAATTCAAAAGTATTCCTCTCCCTACCATCCAAGGCTTTAACTGGTGATTAATGATCCACAATAAAATAAATAAGTGTTTATTATATATCATTGAACTTCTGAGTGGAGTTCTTGCCAAACTCACATCATCCAGAAAGAGTCTAGATATAGACCTTTAAGGAAACACACACACACACACACACACACACACACACACACACACACACACACAGTTGCACTCTTCTCTTCATGAGATCCTTAGATTGAAGTGTAGCAGCAGAAGATCTGTTTCTCACTTCTCTTCTTTCCATGAGACCCTTCACCAAACCAAATTGTGAAGCTTTCTTGGAAATCCAGAAAATTAAATGAAACAAGAACACCGAGGAATATATTATATGGTCTGGCACAAATTAATGAAAAGCTCTCTGCCTGTAAAAAGAAAAATAAAGATCCAGTTCATTCAAACAAGGAACGCTCTGTGGTGGAATCTACATTT
This sequence comes from Mus pahari, assembly GCF_900095145.1. Taxonomy (NCBI): domain Eukaryota; kingdom Metazoa; phylum Chordata; class Mammalia; order Rodentia; family Muridae; genus Mus; species Mus pahari. The sequence goes on along the minus strand of NC_034597.1, from coordinate 25,146,002 downwards.
TCCATGTGACTTCAACACCTCTGCCTGCTGGAGGGAGGGACCAGCCTGGCACACACACGACTTCTTCATGGGTACAGGGGTGGAGAGAGACTGCCTGGTGGAGGACAAATCCCCTCAGAAGCAGTGGGAGATACAGGGTATTGTTCTCATGTTCTGGATGGGAGAAGAGGTGAGATGTCCACAGACATTCTTAAGGTTAGTAAGTCATTTAGGCCACACTTCATCTTAAACTCTGAGTGTTTCAACATGTGACTTGGCCTCCCCATTGGACTGACGTCTTCAAATCTAAGGCTGGAACTTAACGACAGTTCTGGTCTTATGAAGCTGAGATTGCCCATTGACCATCTTCAGGGCCTGCTGTTGAGGCTGCCCTCCTTGCTTCGGGGCGGAAGACTTTGTAGCTTTTTTGGCATCTTCAAAGTCATTCTTGGAGTCCCTCTCTACACTTTTCTGTCTCAGTTAGACATTATTCCATCGTTCTAGCTTCTTCTACATGACAAGCATGAGGGCCATAGGCCTGGACTAACAGAGAAGCTATGCTGGAATATTCGTATGTTTGGTATCATGGGGCAAGTGCTTCACCTCCAGGACTCAGTTTTTATCTGCAAAACAGTTTAGTTGTTGCTTCTGGAAGATCAATAAGATACTGAAGATGTTGAATTAAATGTTACCATTTCACTATAGATCCAACTACAAGTCTAGAAACCAGCGTTAAGTAATATCTGAAGTGGGACTATGCCCAAAGGTCTTTGGTTTCTCTTGAGCCAATAAGAGATGAGAGTCATGAGAGTTGTTGCTCTCATAGTTAAGGATCAGGATAGATATCCTGGAGACAGTTACCTGATAACCATGTGCTGGTAAGATGTCTTTTGAGAAAATGAGATCTCAGTGACACTTAGAGAAGAGGATGTGACCAGTTCCAGGGACGCACGCCCAACACTCTATACTGAATGGTGGAGGAACTTTAGCCTCTCCTGGGCCTGGGCAAAAGGAAATATTCTCACCAGGCATCCTATGCCTTGTACTGCCTCCCCCCTTTCTGGCTCCTCTTTTAGCCTGTAACCCTCTGCCAGGGACTGAGGTCATGGCCATCTCCCATTCCAAGCCTGCTCGGTGGCTGTGCCAGGGACTTGGCATTAGCTCCTTTCCACTTATTTGCAGAAGATGAATTATGCCAGGGTCAAGTTAACCATCATTGGGAGATTTTTTTTGGAGACAGAAAAGTCTTTACCGGCAGCCGTCAGAGGTTGTCTAATGACTGAGCGAGACTCTTGACCACTTGAAATAGACCTGCAAAGATGAGGTCGTCAGTAAATGGTGCTCTGGGGATAAAACTTACAGACTCACCTTTGGCACATGGTATGGCGAGTGTGCTGTTGCCCCAGCCAAGGAGAGGACGTGCCCTCATTTATGTTGGGTTGGCCTCCAGTTCTGACTGATGAAGAGAAAGGATTGAAATCCAGGAACACCTATTGCCACACTTGTGCTATCTCATCACACAAGAGACTCAGTGTTAGAGAGAGACCAGGGCATTTCAGTGGCCAGCTCTGTCTCTTTTGCTGCAATGGGCTGTCTGGCCTCTGGACTCCTGGGGCCATCTCACACATGCCTCGTGTTCTGTCTTCATGATGACGACAACCCATAGTTCCAGGCTTCAAAGCCTAATGTTGCTTAGAGGCCCACCCCATGTGAGTGCCGAAATGGAGCTGCTCAGAGGGAAAGCTGATAGGTTTTGTAGACCCAAGGGGAGTGTCACTTGCAAACTGAAGAACAGAAATTTATTTATTTCAACCTTCAATGTGATTTAAACTTTAAAAGCCCTTAGAGACTCTCTAAGCCAGTGACTTATCCAACTCGCTTCAGTCTACCCTATGAAAACTGCATCAAACGTCTGGGTGGGTTTTCTGGAGCTGTCACCAACTGGGTTCCTGAAACAACAGGCATTTATTTTCTCTCAACTTTGGAAACTAAGAGTCCGAGAGTTAGGTGTCAATGGGACTGGTTCCTTCAAGGTCTCCATCTTTGGCTTGAAGACAGAATCTTCTCCCTATGTCTTTCTAGGGAGACACAATTCAGGTCTCTGGTAGGAAGTCTAACATGTTGTTACTAAATACTCACTTTAGTCATAAAGGCCATGGTAAAGTTTAGAAGAGAATGTCTCACTTTAATTTGGCGACTTCCTGAGGACCACTCTCAGTTATTTAAAAGCATGTCTCAGAAGGAGTTGAGCCTACACTGGATCATTACCAACCATAGGTAACTGTGAGAAAAGGCCTTCCAGAGTAACGCCTCAGGCTTCTGATGGAAGCTTTTGATCAGACACTAAGATGGCCCACTAGCTAGCTAGCCTGCTTGCCCTCACAGGGGCACCTTTACTCCCAGCCTGGCCTCTTCTCTCTGCTTTCTTCACAACAAGACTATGGGTGGGAGGCATTCTTTTTGCCTTTCTTGGTCAACAATGCAGAAAGAGCTTTGTTCGTGTGTGTGTGTGTGTGTGTGTGTGTGTGTGTGTGTGTGTTTCCTCTTATGATTAGCCCCGTATTATATGGTGTACGTGTAGAAAATGTCTCACAATTCTTAAGATTAACAAAGAAATATTTATTTATTTTTGTTTTTATGAGTTTGCCTGCCTAGATGTATGTGTACCACCTGTGTGCAGGTGCCCTCAGAGGCCAGAAGATGATATTACATCTCCTGGAACCAGAGTTACAGGTGGTTGTGAGCCACCATGTGGGTACTGGGAACTGAATCTGAGTCCTCTGCAAGGGCAATGAATGGGTGCTCTTAACCTCTGAGCTATCTCTCCAGCCCTTCTACAAAAGAATAATGTCCTAGAAGTCTGTGATAGTGACTACTTGAATGACTATATACCATTCTGAACACTTGAACATGGATATCTGCTGTTGTGTAGACTCACCCATCTGGGATTTTGTGATACTTAAATTTGATGCTTAATGAATCATGGCTGTCAAGCATATTGAAACCCATCTGGTTATGCTGCGGGATGACATTCTCCCTAGCTGCTTGGTTCTCTGCTCTAGAACACACATCATCTACCTACCTATGTAGGTAGACACTTGAATCCCACTTGAATCCCAACACAATGTTCAGAAGTCAAATTGATGTCAACACAAGTTTCGTTTAGTCTTAGGTTGGTAGGTAGACACAGTGCTCTTCAGAGGGACCGAGTGCGGGCTCACTCTCTCCCACTCCTTGAAACTACTTGTGCTTGCTCATAGCTCAACACCAGCCACTGGTCCCTTAAAATGTCTTCTAGTTTGAAGGACAAACCTGATGTCCCGTGGTTAGAGCAATGTACACTTTGTTAATGGTATGACCTGGTTTTTGGCTGCTTGAAGTTTTTTTCTTATTGAGTTTATTTTTTCCTTTTATATTTAATTAATTAATTAATTAATTAATGTTAGCTTTTAGGTTAGTCTATAGAGCAATGGTGTCATTTTGTCATTTCCATCAATCTAGGTCATCAGACTCTGTTCGTTGCTGTGCTCCCTACCACACTCCTGAGTCCTCCCACTTCTCCCTGGCTCCCCACCTTCCCTCAGATGTCCTGCTTCTGTTTTCTCATTATACATATTCTATTATCCTCTCCTTCTCTCTCCCTAGCCAAGTCATGACCTCCTTTCAAGTTTTTTGGCACACACACACACACACACACACACACTTACTTTTAAATCTAGTTTTCACCTATAAGGATAATTATCATTTGATAACTTTCTGATTTTTTTTTCAAAAACAAGCACTCATAACTATAACTTTTTCTCTTAGAATTATCTTCACGGTGCACCCCACTTTCTAGTAAGCTGTGCCTTCATTTTCATTTGATTCTGCTATGAACAGTTTGTGCTGCTGAGGTAGCAATTTGAGGTACTGAACTGACCAATTGTTAAGGAAAGGGGAACACAGAATAGTTGGGTAACTTGCCCAAAGCTACACAGGAAGCTGAAAGCAAAAGGTCTTGGATTTGAAAACCGCAAGTGACTTTTAGCATTGAATTTACATTATGTGATGAAATGTAATAAAAAATAAAACAAATATAGTTTCTTAACCTATGGAGAACACCAGCAGCTGTTCGAGGGAGGGGTGCTAAGTAGGCCTCTGCTTTTACTGACAACCATAAAGCCCTCCTTTCTCAGACCTGTGGATCAGTTTTAAAAACCTAGTCCTCCTCTTCCTCTATGTTGTGGAAACTTCACACTGATCAAAGCTGTCCTGGGGCCCTGGGGGAGCCCTGCTGTAAACTGAGCTTCTGCGAGGGGCCCAACTGTCCCCTTCCAGTCTGGGCTGTTGATGCAAGGCAGTGGGGGGTGCTACTCAACTCTCTTTTGAAGAAATATGTTCATTGTGCAGTCCCCTATGCCAGGGCATTGTGAAAAGACATAGGTGAGTGGGACCCTAGTGTCTACAACCAGGAAATAACGCTCTCCAGATTCTTTGCAAAGAACAGGTTTCTTTAAATCAGAAGAACCAACAAACTGGCTCAGTGGGTAAAGGTGCTTGCTGCTAAGCCCGATTGCCTGAGTTTGATCCCAGGATCCTACATGTTACATGGTAAGAACTTACTCCTCCATGTTGTCTTCTGTCCTCCACATACAAGCTCTAGCGTGCACACACATGCTCATGGGCAGACTCCTTCCCCCTCGATACTGAATGAATGAATGAATGAATGAATGAATGAATGAATAAATGTATGTATGTTAAATCAGGAGATTATAAAGCTCCAGATAGGATTTTTGTTTATAGACACTGGGCATAGAGATTTCTTACAACATTGGAGTGTTCGATTTTTCTAAAGTAGTGGTCTTGCTGAATAATTTTAGCTCACTATCCACAGGTACTTGGGATCTAAACTGTCGTGGGCATTGAACAGTGAAGGCACTCAAATACTGTGTTCCACAGCTCCATGAAATCAGCAGTGCTGGAGAGCTTTATCCATATCATCCGCCTGTCTCTACCTTCCCCAGTCCAGCAGGAAGCACACACCCTGTGTTGGAAAGTCAGATAACACTGCTTTTTCCTCAATAACAAATCGTCTCAAAATCCCAGTGGTTTGTCAAAAGTGGTTTGTCTTGCTTCCCTGAGATCAGCTGTAGATGTGGGCGCTTTTTCAAAGCTTCCCTCTTCCATATTTAGTCTAAGCTTTCCTCTTTGGGCTTTCCCATCTCAGTACTAAGCAGTCTCCATTCACCTTGCATGCAGATGAAGAGCGTGCCAGAAAGTCAAGCCTCTGTAGCTAATAACGTTGGCTCAGAAACAATATCTTATTTCTGTTCCAGCTTCCTTGGTGGGAACTGATTACTTGGCCATGGCTCACCTCAAGCACTAGGACATACAGCCCTCTCTATAAGGGAACACTGAGAAGGATGCGTTATGTGTAAGCATCAGCTTTCGGCCATGGAAAGCCAGATTCCCTTCCCAGGGAAGAGCTCCACCTGCTTAATCTTTGTGGTAACCAGATTCAAAACTATGGAATCTTACAGAGGTCACTAGTTCAGCCTGTTCCAAGTTCACACTCCTTTCTTGCATCAGTCCTAAGCAATATTCAAGCCTCTCTTCAGCCACTTTAATGAAAGAGACTTAGCCCCTCACTGTGACACCCTGACACTCCTTCTTGCTTAGAACCTGCTTACCTGTCTGGCCAGTGCCCGGGTTTGCTTGTCTTTCTTTGAGTGAAGCCTGCTCTGGTCACACCCATCTGTTGCAGCAGACGAACCTTACTTGGATCCTCAATCCACGGGCAAAACTCGGGTTTGGTTACAAGTGGGCAAAGAGTCAGCGAAAGTGAGGTGACAAACAGATGCGACACAAGGGAGTGTGGATCTGAATGTAATTGGTCAAATTGAGCATCAAACTTTTAAAACAGAAGAAAATAGGGAAGTTACACACAAAACAGAGGAATGCAAACATGGAAGGACTGGCAGGAACCAACTGGGATAAAATTCAATGTTAACAGCTGGAATAAAAAACAACTCCACCTAAGGTCCACTTAATCTTAGGAGCCAGGGGCAAGGGCTTTGTGCCCTTGCCATAGTTCCCATTCTAGTCTATTGTATAGTCCACCTTCCCCCAAGGCCATTGTAAATTCCTGTGTATGAGTGTAACTCAGCTATCTATAGTTCTAAGTATCTACTCTGGTTCCTCCTTAGATCACAAACTTCCTTCTTCCTAGAGAATGGTAAATTCCTGTGTAGGGCAGTGACTTAGCTATCCATGCCCAGGGTTGACTCAAGGACTGCCTAGAATCTAACTTAGCTATATGTCAATCCTTAGAAGTACTTATAATAAAGCAATATTAAGGGAAAGCAGACAGATCCACTTATCAACTAAAGCAAGGACATTGAAGCATTCGTTATACAGGATGCCATGGTTCCAGGAGACTAACTTTCTGTGAACTTTTTGCATTGGGACAGCGCCCAGATTTTTGGGGCCTGTCGTGCTTGTCACAACTGGAATGGATGTAGCACTCTGTCACTTGCTTTTAATATGGTGCTCAGAAATGAGCGCCATTGTCCCATGGCATGAACATTGCCAAATAAAGAAAAGGTTGTGATTATTTTGAGCACTAGGCAGTTCAAGGGATGTTACTTACAATGTCATTAGCTTTTCCAGATGCCATGTCATATCCTGGAGGTGTAGTCCATGTCCACTTGTTGGGAGTCGAGACCTAAAACTTATCCCCTTTCCTTTCAATGTTGTGTCTAATAGTTTTGAGCAAACTGAGAAGAAGTTTTATAAATGATTGGGCATGCATCCCAAAACTGAGAGAAGACAGGCTTCTTTGATCCATGAAGTCATAGAATTCATTTTGATCTCTGAAGGGTGACCTCAGATCCCTCCATCCTATAATGAATGCAATTGGCAGTGAAGGTAAGCCAGACCTAATTCCCTCACTGGAAGGTAAAGAAGTTGGAACACACACAAGTGTACATGCACAGGCAAATGGACAAACAGATACACGCAAACAGAGATAGAAATAAAGATAAAGAGATAGAGATAGATGGATAGGGTAGACAGACAAATGTAGAGAGATGGAAATATAGAGAGATAGATGGTAGATAGATAGTACCACAATGTCTAGGTTTGCCTACACAAATCTTAAACCCTGATTCTCTATATTTAGACAGCTAAGACAGAAGACGGAGACTTGGGATCCTCTACTGGTCTTGAAGGACACTAAAAAGAAAAACAAAACAAGCAAAGTAGTAAGTGGACTTAGTGGTCTTCTCTACAAGCTAGAGGCTCCCAGTACCATGCGTTTCTTTATTTAAAGATCTCTTAGAAACTTGCTCAGCACACATCTATCCCACACCTCCTCCTTCCAAAGTGCAGGGATCATTGTAAATGAGGGCTCAGAAACATTGCAGAAGTTAGAGGTGGTGGATGACTACATGGAGATTGGTTTCTGGTCACATCAGGGCAGTTGCATGTACTAAGTCGCAGTGGTTGTGATGGCATGCATGAAATCTGCCAAAGCTCAAGCCAGACAAACTCCCAGCATGGTGAGAGTAGGCAGAAGTTAGGTCCTACCCTTAGCTGAGGATCTATTGGCAGTTGATAGTTGCTGGGAGATGAAAGAGTGTCTCAGATTTTCTATTGCTGTGAAGAGACACCATGACCAAGGCAACCCTTAAAAGGAAAACATTTAATTGGGCCTAGCTTACAGTTTCTGAGAATCAGCCCATTATCATCATGGAGGGAAGCATGGTAGTGTCAAGGCAGACATAGTGCTGGAGAAAGAGCTTCTTCCTACAAGACCACACTTACTCCAATAAGGCCATGCCTCCTAATAGTGTCACACCTCATGGGCCAAACATTCAAACACAAGTCTATGCAAGCCACTCCTATTCAAACCACCACAGAGGGTCAGTTTTGTTTAAGAACTTGGCCTATGGCAGGTCGGCCATGCTCTCATGAAGGACACGCATCCAAGAACATATGGGCAACATAAATGATACTTGTTAGTTTCATTTATTTATTTAGACACAAAGTTGAGTGAGTGGGGAAGAGGGAACGGGTCTGAGAGGGTGGTGGTTTGATACAATCAAAATACATTGTACGAAATTCTCAAAAAAAAAAAAAACAAAAAACAAAAAACAAAAAACAAAAACAAAAAAAAACAAACCTCTTAGAGGATTGCCCAATTCAGTAAAGTCACTCTGGTTCATGGATGATTCAGTCGAGTTTCTTCCCCTACTTGGATTGTCATCATTTATGTCTGTGTTATCTCTATTCCTTGGCACAAGTCAGGAGATGAGACACACCTCTTCATAGTCCTAAACAGGATGATACTTCTGGGTATCATTTTAGCTATAAATTAATATATCATATAGTACAAGATAAAATTGCATTAATGGAGCCAGGCATGGTGGCACATGCCTTTAATCCCAGCACTTGGGAGGCAGAGGCAGGCGAATTTCTGAGTTCGAGGCCAGCCTGGTCTACAAAGTTAGTTCCAGGACAGCCAGGGCTACACAGAGAAACCCTGTCTCAAAAAACCCCCCCAAAAAAAAAAATTGCATTAATGGAACTGGGATATAGGTCTGCAGAAGAGTGTCTTGCATTAACCAAACCCTGGATTTTGTCTTTAGCACCACGAAAAGGAAAAGAAATGATATCTCAACTGTGTCCTGCTACAGCTACCTCTGTCCTGAGGGTAGTTTGCCATGGCCTGTTCTTAATGAATCACGGCACTCACTTCTTTCCCAAGCATGCTTCTGTCTTCAAGTTAATGAAGCTCTTGCCTTCAAGTAGAACATTTCTACTTAGAAATGTTCTAAGAACTCAGTCTGTTCCTGCATTTTAGAAAAATGTTCGGTTCTTTATGGATGTTTGTCCATCTACCACTGGGCAGGTTGGAAGACTCTTAAAGTATGAAGGACTTTTGTATAAGCCGAGAATGTTTTTATTTGACATTTGGGATTTAATGAAAACGTAATACATTTTAGAATTGTGCAAAACAATAAGTTTATATGTTAACAATCAACATTTCAATAACCTTTCATAATTGTGAATATAATAAACATTTCTAGGTAGTCATACATGATTAAAACGTACTTAATCAAAATTTCCAAGTATTTGATTAAGAGCACAATTATCTTTAATGTTGCAAATGTTTTATAATTGGGCCTCATGGGAGCTGTCCATGTGTGGGCCTCCTCTCTGCTAAGACTATGAGAGGATTCAATGCCCTTAGCTCTTTGGTCACTTCTTGCTAACAGGCTGAATGCCTATGTTCAGTGTGCCTTGTCTCAGGGTTCAGCCCACAGTTGCTTGATCCTGTGTGCCTGAGCAGAGTATCAGAGCAGGGAGGCATGCTGGAACAAATATGCCTAAACAGAACTCCATGGCAGGGGGATGTGCTACAACAGATACTAAAGGAGTTCTGCAGTTCTTGGAAAAAAAAGGAAGCAAAGAGTAAGAAAGGGAGTGGTTAGTGACACCCCCAAAGACCCACTCCAGTCCCTCCTTCCCTCAGATTGGTTGTGTCTCCTAACATTTCCACAGCTTCCCAGCACAGTCCTCAGCTGGGGTCCAACTGTTGTAAACATTAGCTCATAAGGAACCTTTCAGACTCAAAGCATAGAACCCTGTCTCCATGTATTGATTATCAACAGCTATGCCATATGTCATTTAGTAGTGTTTAACAACAAATGTTAGGCATTCCACAGTCTCTGTGAATTATGAATGTGGAGATTCAGAGTGGTTGTCAAGCTGGTGTCTCTGGCTCAGAAGCCCTCACAGAGTTACTGTAAGACAATTGGTCAGGGCAGGCCCCATGCCCTGGAGGAGTTGCCCAACACAAAATGAACTTAATTGTATTTTTGTAGACTTTTTGTCTCATTTTGCTTTGTTTGAGCATTTTTTTTTGTTTTATTTGCCTTTTGCTTGTTTATTTTGATTTCTGTTTTTGTGGGTTTTTCCTGTATGTTTCTTGTCTTTTATTTGCTTCTTTGATTTGTTTTTTTTAACGAGAAGAAAAGAACATAAATTTGGGTGGACTGGGAAGTAGGGAGGATATGGGAGGAACTGGGGGAGAGGGAAACACGGTCAAATATACTGTATGAGAAAACAATTTTTCCAATTAAAAACTTTTTAAAAAGATGTTGGTCTTGACAAGAACAAAAGGACTTACATGGATGACAGCTCACTACTAAGGCTGTTGGCGTGGACTTTAATCCCTCACTGTTAGAAGGAGAGTCCCTTTCACACAGCAGGGACTCTTCCATAAACCGGTTAAGCATCTCCATCATAAGGCAGCTGTCTTTCACAAGAACAAGCTCTCCAAGACAGATCAGGAAGTCACAATACCTTTATGATCTAGGGTGAGAAACCACTCGTCACTTCCTGCCCAGTCTATCATATGAAAAAGTAGTTAAGGTGTACAGTCCACATTTCAGGGGAGGAGACTCGGTCTCTACATTTTGAAAGAGCAGTTCGTGCATGAGTTTTAAGACCAGTGTACAGAGAGTTCCCAGAAGTCCCATATACAGGAGGATGTGACTATATGCAGGAGTGACTTGGTGGAGCAGAGCCCTCTGCTGAACAGACAGAAATGACTGCAACAAACAAACCAACCTTTGCTGAACCAGGTTGTCAGAATTCAGATACAATTTTTGATCAAAGCATAACCTAGATCCTCTTGACCAGTGGTTATTTTGACACATAAAATCACCATGGCCAATTTCTTTCAAGATTTATTTTTAATAGGTGTGTCTGTGTTGTGTCTCTACATGTGCATGTATACATGAGTGACTATGTCTGTGGAGAAGAGAGGCATCAGATTCCCTGGAACTGGAGTTACAGGTGGTTGTGAACCACTCAATATGGGTGCTGGGAACCAAATTTGCATCCCCTGAAAGAGCAGGAAGTGCCTCTTAACTGCTGACCCATCTCTCCAGCCCCAGTGGAAATGTTTCTCTTTAGGTTAGTTGTAAGGCTTCAGGTTTTTATGCTCACCTTGGACTTTAGTAATTCAATAAGGCATTACAATTCCTAGCAAACTTCAAACTAGGGGCATGCCATTCTGGAAGTAGAGAGTGGGGCAAGCACTACGCTGTAAGAAAGGTCTTCATGTCTAGAGGGATGCAAACCAAACCCTTGGCTGCGTTTCATTTGATAATGAAGTTCTGTTTGCTGCATCCTGACTCTTAAGCCTCTGCCTTTCAAAATCAGAATTCAAACATCTCATGTTTTGAAACTTGGTGTCTTTCCCAGAAATGATGTATTTAAAAAATTTTCTTATGGCTGGCAGCATCTAAACTATTGTCCTGTCATTATGATAAATTGGCCCAGCCTTCAAATATTAATTGGAAACATATGCATGTCTTATCAATATTGCATTCTAATTAGTAGGGTCATCTTGAGGCTCCATGGACCAAGAGATGAGAGATGGGTGTGTGCGGTATTTGGCTAATTAATCATCTCTGAGAAGACTAATGCAGTACTCTGTGGAATCTTCTGTTTAATTGGTTACTGTGTAAGATCACAGGACAATTGATTGCTTAACTTCTCTCCTACCTCCTCATTACACATTTCATAATATAGTACCCATGCTGGGAATGATTATTTTAGTTTGTTTATTCTTCCTGTGTTTATTTTTCTTATCTACAGAGATAGTGAAAACTGCCACTTGTGCTTTGCAAACAGACGCAAGCTCAATAGAAAAATATAACTCTAAACATAAATACCCTTCTACTTAATAAGAACAATAAGACTTAATTCTCTATCCCCAGCTCTTCCCAGCCTCCCCCCCCCCCCCCGGCTCTGGCTTTGGCTTCTTGGCTCCTCTGGGCCTCCAGCTTGCCAACGTTAGTTCTTGGGACTTCCCAGACTCCATTATCCTGCAAGATCATCCCTTAAAAATCAGTCTTGCCTTTCTATAGATGCTCATATTCTTACTGCCGTTGTTCTTAGGACCACTGTGACTAACCCATGCTCTGCTCATGACCGCTCTGCATTCAGGCGGCACCATGGGCATCTAGACATAGGCATCACTGTGTTCTCGATCAGATCACAAGTCTCTGCATCTCTCCTACCCACATAAGCATCACTGACTTCTAATTCATCCTCTCCTACCCACATAAGCATCACTGACTTCTAATTCCTGTTTCCTTCCCCACCCGCTAAATCCAGTTCTCTTCACAGCATCCAATTGATCCCCTCACAATGTAATTGAGTTGCATGGATCTCTAACCAAGACTTACTGATGGCTTCCATTCTTGTAGCACTGGAACATCTGTGCGGGGACCTCTCAGGCCCTGTGTGAACACTAAAGGCAAGTGCAAGAGAACTCCCAGTCCACTTGTGTTTTACTCTAAGACCCACGCTGAGTAACACAACATTGTGGAAAGACATCTTTCCATAAGTCTTCAACTCACAGTCACGAGACACAGTCCCAGATTCTCTCCAGGCCCCACAGCTCATATGCACAGCACACTGGATCAAAGGCTGGTCTATGCACTGCTCCGGTGTGCTCTGGCACCATGGTTACCAACATGGGAAAATGTATTCAAAGACAGAGCCTCGCTTACTGTTTCACCTTCAAGGACTTCTTCTGCAAGAACCTGTGGGAATTAAGGAGAGGGCCACAACATGCACAGGACACTGGAATGAGAAGCCCTCAGCCTGGTTCTGTCTTTCAGATTTCAGTGTTCTGTGTTAGTATTAGAAAATGTTGCTTATCAATGACTTCTAATGAAACAGGAGTTTAGGAAGCAGCAAGTTACCTATCTGGGAAGGCCCTCAGGCACAAACTGAAGACAGCTAAGGTTATTAGGGACAAGGCTGCTAAAACCAGGCACACTTCATGTTTAGTCTGCTTCGTGTCCTAGATGTCGGGTTTCTCTGGGCTCTCTCCTTCTAGGTTACATCAGCTGAACTAAGTGGTGCATTGCTCTTTCAGAAGTCCCAGAAAAGCTAAGGGCTACCAGATCAGCACAGAATCTCTGACAAAGAGATGCTTTCTCTGGCCAGGAATCTATTAAATAGAACAGATAGTCTCATATAGGTAACTGCCTGGGTTCTAGTCACAGAACTACAGAAAAGCTCAAACTCCAGAAAGTGGAGCATCTTTGTGCCTCCCCACAGACTCACATCTGACAGGGATGGCAGAGAACAGTGAGGCTAGAGGAACATACCTCCCGGCCATATGACATCAGTCATCCCAGGATGCGTGAGAGGTCAGGCTGTTCTCCAAGCCAGTGAAAAGGGTCTGAGATTTCCAACCCTTCTCCAGAGCTTCTCCCTCCCAGAGCTTCGGCTGGACGATAGATATTTAAACGTTGTTTTTGGCATTAGTCAACATCATTTCTTCCAGATGTTACCCAAAGGTTCCAGACCAGTTTCAATGGTCTGGAAGGGCTCAAACAAGTCATAAGAATTTTAAAAGAGTCTAAATTGGTGGTGAGTCTGGCCTGAGTCTTGAACTGAGTTTTATTTGCTAAGGGCAAAAGCCTGTCCTTAATGTCCTACTGGCCAAAAATATTATTTGCACTTAAAGAAAAAAATAATCAAATGCTTTTTTGGGTGCTTATATGAATTTTTTTCCTTCTGTTTAGACTGAAGACAGTGAAACCCTGTTTTCAATTGAGCTCAACATGCAGCCTCCTGGCTTCATCTCAAATGAAAGAGATAGGACTAATGGAAATGCTAATTTCTTAAAAAGTGTTTAATAAATCAGCATTTAACATCTCGAATTCTATTTAAGCTGAGATGTTCAGGATAAAAGGAAAGGTCATTTTCAGTTCCCCTCTTCACAGTGCATGCCTTTAATGAAACATCTCCCCTCTCTAAAAAGTGTGACATTCATTCCAGTTGAATGAGCTGAAGATCCTGATTTGAAATACAGGGTCTCTTTTTAGCTTGCCCAGATTCCTCCAGAGGTGAACCAAGTGGAAGCTGGGTGTTCTTGGCTAGAAGGAATTTGTTGACAGGGAATAGGACCTAGTGTTCCTCTTCTAGCTGTTACACTTAGATCAAGATCCAGGAAATCAGCACCCTGTAGGAAAGATGGAAAATAGTTTCCTTGTCACAGGGGTTGGGCTGCCATATTTAAAAAGTTAACAGAGTCACATGCTTGCAAAAGAGTGGTACTTGAGCATGTCTTAGGAGGCAACGTGTGCAGTCAGCTGCAGACACCTTTTGGCCTTCCTGTGCGCAGATCTGGTTTGGAAGAAAAGGGTGTGAGGAGAGATTCTGCAAACGGCAAGAGAAGAAAACTTCCCAGAGTCCATGTCTTATCTCTCTGCTAGTCATCCCCACGGCAAGGTATGGTTTTCAAAGAGAGTGTCACAGCATCATCCATTCTACAAGTTTTGTTGTAATATAACTTTGACACCTTCAGATGAGTAGCCGGGGTTCATGTCCCCTTGACTCTCAAAAGGGGCCACATAGTTTCAGTTTCTTCCATATTCCCTGAAGTAACAGTGCCGAAGCCTCGATGTTCTACAGTCGCTATCTCGTGAGACAGCCCCAGTGATGTCAAAAGCCATATAGGAACAGAGCAAAATATTCATCAGACATGTCAGAACGACTTGTCAGACTTGTTCTTGCTACTGCCCATCAGATCAGTCCAAACTCTAGGCTGACAGAGATCCCCTCTGCACCGGGCAAGCTTCTCAGCTGCGTACGCTGGACAACAAGTGTTGAAACTCCCCAGTGTTGATGAAACTCATGGGATGATGCTGCCAACATTTAGGATGGTCTTTCCATCTCAATTACCTAACCTAAAAGCTTCCTGATGGATATGCTTCGAGGCCTGTTTCCCTAGGTAATTCTAGATTATGGGGAGAGGAGGAGGTCCTTGGTATGTAATGTCTTAAGTGAATCTGTGTTGTTGACATGGGCCCTGCCTTGTATATCTGTATGTAATGACCCCTCCTCCTTTTGCTGTGTGTAATAACCCTGTCTCTCAGTTCAACTGAACTTCCAGAGGTGCTAAGATGTCTCCATTCAAGAGCCCTAATCCGAACTTTCTGTCTCTGTGTTGGTCTGCCTCTTCCTTCCTGTGACACCCCTATCAGTGTTGGACCCTGGAGCGGTGCTGGCCATGGTAGGAGATCCTTTTAAGTTTGCACTACCAACTTACAAGCTGTACTACTTCTTCCAACTTGACAGCCAAATGTACCACGTTTAAACCATGGTCTTTCTTGTTCCTATTGTATTATGGCCTTCTTCCTATTGTATTATGGTCAACTCATAATGCAAAATGCACTCAGTTCAACTCTGAAAGTCCCCCGTGATTAATAGCTACAAGTCTGCTTGAAAATATAAGTGCAGAATCTCTTCCAAAACTCAGGCAATCCCTTTAATGAACAACCCTTACAACACATGCACAAAATTACATCCTTCTAACATGGAATGGCACAAAGAAAATATCCTCATTCTGAAAGGGAGTAATCAAAGCATGGTAAGGACATAATTGGCCAGCGCTTGAGAGATGTTGCAGAGGATAAAACTTCCAATGCACATGCACGAGGACCAGAATTTGGCTCCCTTGTCTCATATAAAGAACATCCACAGTTTCAGCATGCGTATGACAACATGTGAATTGCAGACTACAGGCTGCCCTGAAGTGCAGAGGCTAACTAGCCAGAATAACAGAGACCCAGAGAGCTTGACTTAAATGACATGGAAGGCAAGGAAGAACTGATAACTAAGATTATCCTCCAATGTCCACAATCATAACAATGTCTGTTTGCACTGATACACCTACATACATACATACATACATACATACATACATACATACATAC
This sequence comes from Mus pahari, assembly GCF_900095145.1. Taxonomy (NCBI): domain Eukaryota; kingdom Metazoa; phylum Chordata; class Mammalia; order Rodentia; family Muridae; genus Mus; species Mus pahari. The sequence goes on along the minus strand of NC_034597.1, from coordinate 25,130,232 downwards.
ATGCATTTTACACCTACACACATCATATAAATCCATAAAATTAAAATAATTAATTATAAAACTAAAGCAAGACCAAACCCCAGTATGGGCAACACCAAGTCCTGCATCACCATTTCCAGTATCTGAGGCTCATAATAGAATCATCTGGGCTCCAAAGCTTGGTTAGCCTCATCACACAGCTTTGCTACCCAGAGTGTACACTGCCTCTCCTGTGAGCTGACTCTACTCAATACTCAATATACGCAGCTTTCCCAAATGGACATTCCATAGTCCTGGCATCTCCACTATCTTGGGACCTCCACTGCAAGCTAGGCTTCACCTTCCAGTTTCAAGCAGTGACTTCCCAGGGTCACCTTGCAGGAAACCCAACTCTGGCACACATTGCCTGTCTTCAGTAGACTTCTGAAACCTTGACACAAGCACCCACTGCCCCTTTACTCATTCCTCTAAAGTCAACACTAGGGTGATGCTGCCAAGCTCTGCTGTCTACTCAGGATGTAGTTTGCCTCCTTTGGACTACAGTTGCTGAAGCCTCTGTGTGCTTTATAAGGCTGAACCTGGAGAACCAGTTTCCTAGGAAATTGTTTTTGAGCATGGAGCCCCTTCAGTGGTATTCTCCAGTCATGTTCTCTCTTTTCTCAATGTATAGAGTCTTGTTCTTGGGGCACCTTTTCTGTGGACTCAGTGCTGACTTGCAGGCTGCTTGTTGATGGTGTTAATCTCTTTAACAAGCAGAGCAGCATCTCACAGCCACGTCTTTCTCTTCTCTCCCATTGCAGCGAGAGCGGCAGCCATGGCACAGACTGCACACTCTCCTGTCTTGAAATGTCTTCCTCCACATAAATTAGTCCCTTATGGCTGTATTTGACCTCAGTTAACATCTCAAAATGGCAAGAACAGAAGGAAGGCACAATCTTTGTCAAAGTATAACTTGAATGGCCTCTAACTCAGTTCCCTGGAGAATTCTTGTTACCCTCTGGAACTCCATGTGATGGACATTCATATTTCTTCCAGGATTATGGCCTCCCAAACTCCCATCAGTATGAGTCATTAATCTCAGACCATTCTAGTTTATTTTTTAGAACAAACTTTAATATTTTTTCTACATTCTTTCTACAAAGCACCTCTAAATGCCTGAAGTCAATTATTAGGTGTATACAACAAGAGCCCCACTTCTTGGTACCATTTTTTTCTGCATTAGTCACTTTTCTTTCCTATGACACAATCAACTTTAAGAAGAAGGGTTTATTTGAGTGCATTGTTGGAGGTTCGAGGACAAAGTCCGTCATGGCAGGAAGTCAGGATAGCAGGGGTGTGAAGTGACTTGTCACAGCAATGCACAGCCGAAAGCAGGATAAATTGGTGTCTAGCCCATTTTCTCCTTTTCATTCAGTCTGGGGCCCCCTTCCCTTGCAATGGTGCCTTCCACACCTAGGATGTAGCCTCCCACCACAATTATCACAATATAGAGACAGTCACAGATATGCCCAGAGATCTGTCTTCTAGGTGAGTGTAGATCCCAGCAAGTTAACAATGTTAACCATTATTCTTCATTCCTCTTGGGGTTTGAATCTACATTTTGTTCTTCACATATTTGGGCTCTTCCCCACCAAGAAGTGCAATGATATTGCCTCATTTGCCATAGGGGCCTCTGTGACCAGTGCTGCCCCAAGTTATTGGCAGGGCTCCAGCTCCTCCTATCAGCTACTGGCCTTGTGACCACTGAAGTCCCTAGCAGGAGCATTGTAGACAGTGGTGATGGCCTGAAAAGCCCTTTTTATGGAGCAGATCTCTCAGGAGGATATGGCCTTGTGCATATTATATGTCTCCTTCCTGCTCCGAGGAGATGGGAGAAGGGGCAGGAGCCTCTCAGGGTTTATTTCTTCTTAAGCAGAGACCAGGGTTATGAGCTTCAGTTGGCTGCCACAGTGGTCACTCACTCCTTCATCAGCTCCAAGCATCTGGGCTGATGCTCCAAAGAACTGGTAAATCCAGGCCAGCAGAGGCAGAGCTAACTATGGGGCATTTGACTACTAGAAGAACATTAAGGGGCTCTTAGGAAGATACTGAGGTGTGTCACTGTCCCTTCTCAGAGATAATCAGATGGTATAATCTAGTGTCCATTCCAGGATGGCTAAAGCCTGCCAGCTGGACATGTACAGAGGTCAGGGACCCTAAGCTTGGCAACAAAAGACTTTGCCAAATAACCAGCGCGGAGCCTCCACACTCAGCATCTCTGCATAGCAAACCTCACCAGGGATGTGCAACAAAGATGAAGAGCTGCACTTAGAAATTCAAGAAGTCCATGTGGCCCCCCGCACCCTCTGTTGTTCAGGGCTGTGCTGGAGAAAGGCTATGTAGATCTCAGCAGTTCTAATTACAACCCTGTTTCTTGTGTCTCTCTAAGTGTCTAGAGAGGAAGCTTTAAAATACCATTCTGTAGATGAAAAAGCTAAAGCTCATGCGACTTATTACCTTGGGAATAAAACCCAGTCATTGTCCTTTCCCACCCCACAGGACAATCCACTTGACTGTCCTGAGATGGAGACAGATAGCTAGCTGGTTCACAGAAAGGCATGGAGTCCAAGGTTCTCTATAGCTTTCCAGTCATGGACGTGACAGTGACCCTGTAGCAATACAGACTTCAGTTTAGTCTGGGGTGTGTGTGTGTGTGTGTGTGTGTGTGTGTGTGTGTGTGTGTTGGACTGTATGTGGACAGCATCTGCCATGCCCCGGGGTTGGCCAGTCTGAGCATCACGCAGGGGCCAGGCCCTTGGAGCCAGAAGATAAACATGTTAACCGAACGTTCCATCTGTCATTTCACAGAGTCCTTTACTGCCCGGCTGTGGTTGGAAAAATTAAGTCCTTGTAATTTAGAGTCAACATTTCTCGCGGAATCATGTTAGACAGGTTGGCGGCACTCGCAGCCTCTCAGCAGTGTCGCCTACAATCAAAACAAGTTCATAGTGGCACATTGTCAACTTCACAGCCCACGTCCCAGTGGTTCTCCTGTGCTGGGCACAGGCACTGCAGGCCACAGGCTAGACCTGGGCTTTCAAGGCTGTGGCTGTGCATGGGTTGCCACAGTAAGGACAGAGTGCAAGCTCCTGGTGCAAGCCAACTTGTGGCCCTGGTGGCTACAGGGACGAGATCAAGGTGCCTTTCCTCAGCTTATGGGTGGTGTCTTTAGTGAGTGTCCACACAGTCATATGCCTCTGTGTCTGTGCCCTGACCTCCCCTTCTTAGGAAGACATCAGTCACATGCAAGCACCCATCAATACAGCCCCATTCTAGCTTAGCCACCACACTAAAAGCCCTATGGGGTGATGCTAAGGATTAAGCCTTTGCCATCTGAATTTTACAAGGATACAGTTCAGCCAGTAACATTCTGTCCATTCTAGACTGGTTCACTTTGACTTCACCTTTGAGAAACCGGTCTCGTTGACTCCATTTTACAAAGGGGGTACTTGAAGCCGAAGAGACAAGTAATCTCTCAGTTCCAAAGCCAGCAAAGCCACCAGGGCCCAGGACCCAGGGTGACATCTGTGGTTCTCCTCGGCGCATTCCAAAGGTTGCAATGCAGGCTCTAGTGGGAGGTTGTCTTTAGTGAGGATATTTTCTGATGCCCAGCCTACCTAGTTAAACAGCCAGATGCTTTTCCGTAGAGATAGAGATTTCTAAGCTAGAGGTAGGTTGGGGAGGAATTCTAAGTAACTGGATACTGGATATTGCTACATTAATTTATCTAACATTATAGTAAGTTAACCCAGATCTGGAGAGGCTCATTCCCAGACCTCAGGCTACACAATGGTGTGTTAGAGCACACTTAATTTCTCCATTTGGCGGTGGAGAAATGAAGACACATAGCACAATTTGACTTAGTCCGAAGTCACATAGTGTTCAGGCAACAAAGTAGGTATGAGAACTCAGGTCTGGCATCTCCAAGGTGGGGCCATGAGCTTATGTGTTCCCCCTTTGTTATACACACTAGCTGGACACTGGAGACCCAGAACAGAAATGAGGTTAAGACTACTGGCCTGGGACAGCCACATAGCCTGCTGGCTCTGGGGTTGTGCTTGACTATCCCGATGGGCAGAGGCTGTCCCGGCTGTGAGGGTGAGGGGTGTGGCAAGCTTGAACAGATAGAAGGTGAATTGGCATGTATTCAGTCCACTTGACCTCTGCCATGGCTTCTCCCAAGCCATGCCAAGCAGGCTGCGACCACACAGATATACAGAATGATCCCCAGGGATACAGGGCCTGGTGATCTAGAACTCTAGCTTCCCTGACCAGGCTTCTTCTTTATTCTGCATCCAATCCCAGAGACCTGGCAAGGCGTAGTGACTTGCCTAGATCAACAGTAAGTGAAATGAATAGAGTCTAAGTTCCCTGACTCCATCCTCAGCATAGTGCCTGACTGATAGAGCTGAGTCTCTGCTCCTAGGCAAGCTTTAGGCTCACATCAGAATGTGAATTCTGGCCACTGGTCCTCCGTATCTGGGCAAAAATGATACTGTCAGAGTAGTGAAGGGTTTTTACCTGAGAGATGAAACATCGCCTGAGAGATGGCCCCTACTGGATAGAAGGTGTGGGGTCTGGTTGCAAAGAGGGTTGGGGACCTTCCTGATGCTCTGAATCAGCTGCCAACTCCCCATACACATCAGCAGTCACTTCTCAGACCTGCACCCTCTGCTACCTCTAGTGGTTGAGGGAAATAGTGTGGCTGCCCCTGAGCTTTGAAGGCAGTTGGTCCTTGGTGTATGACGTGGCCCTGACCCCTGATATCTGTCCTTCGTCCATCTGGAAGCCAACTAGGACAGACAGTAGGGCAGGGCCTGGGAGTTGGAAGCCCTGCCTCCTCCAACTGTCTGCTTTGGGGGACGCTGAAGCCCCCCTGCCTAGCACACTCTGACCAAGAACCTCCAAACAAGGAAAAGGAACTCTGCCAGCAGAACAGTAGCCTAGGATAGCTAACTATTCCCTAGTTGGAATCTGATGATCATGCAAGGAAGAACGCTAGAGCTAGATAGAATGGTAAAGTGGTCTGGAGATCCCGGGCCCAGATGTGCACATCTTATAATTGTTATATCCTTTGAGTGGGACAAGATCCATGCGACTGTAATACAGGGCCGCTCTTGAGTTTGGGCTAAACTGCCCCCCCCCCCCAAAAAAAAACAGGAGGAGGAGGAAAAGGTTTGGAAGATACTAAGTTCTAATGCATTGCCTTTGAGTTAGTAAAAGGTGGAGATATTCAGAGTACGTCTGACCTCCGTGGGTGAGCTCTCAGTGAAGACATAGCAGTGGCTCTCCTGCCTGTAGAAGGATCTGTGTGGCCACTGACTGAGAACACTCTCCCCAGCTGAGAATGGCCACTGGTTGACAGATCCCCAGCTATGGCCAAAAATGTGCTAAATTCTGCCAGCCACTTAGAGAACCCGGCCACAGATACCATGATTTCAATCCAGAGATACTCTGGTCTTGGATCAAGATCCTTCCAGAATCCTGACTCTTGGAAACTGAGATGTTAAGCACGTGATTTTTAAAAGTCATTGAGCACCGTTTACACAGCAGTTCAAACAAAACAAAGCAAAGCTGAGCAAAACAAAACGGACAAAGAGACTTCCACCCCTCTCCTCTCCATTGAGGCCAGGGAATCGAAAGGAGGCAGGAGCTAATTCTAGCACCTTGATGGGCAGGGATAATCCATAACTCACATCTGAAATGGAACTGTGACAAGAGAATTCACAGGTTTCACAATTATGGGATAGAAGTAGGATCAATGGATGTAAAAGAAAGAGGAAGAAAGAAAGACGAGGCAGAGGTGGATGAAGAGAGAGAGGAGCAGCCACAAGGGAAAGGAGAGATACACTGGGAGAAACAAAGCCACAGACACAGAAATGCACTCACTCAGAAGGCAGGAGTTCCTTGGGCTCTCTCAGCCTAGCAATGACAGGAGTGAGAGGAAACTCCGTAAGCCAATCCTCATCACCTTTGATGTGTCCTTTCTAGGGAATGGCTTGTCCATGAAGACTAGCGGTCAATCTAGAGAGAGCCTGTCTGGGTACAGTTCTCTGGGTGTGGGCCCTGCCCAGCCTCATGGCCTCATGGCTATGAAAACTTTGCAACCATGACCTCTCAGGGAGAATAATCACGTGGATAGCAAAGGGTGCCATTTTGCAGCTGGACAGCAAAGACAAGGGTTGGGGGTGAGTCACCTGCTGTAGGATCTTGGTAAGCTGGAGGCCCAGTAACCCCACAACACTACCTTTGTTTGGTGTCAGTTAGAGCAGAAAGTATCACGTTGAGACCCCAGAACCTAAAAAACTTCCCAAAGAACCTTCCTGTGGCCCACGTGAGCCCCTTGCTAGCCAACAGAGTTGGCCAGCTGTTATCTTCTTCACATCACAGACACTGGCTCCATCGGGAATGAGACCGTGTGACCGTTAGAACCTGAGTGGAGGTGGTTTGAGTTTCTTCCAGGATAGGACATTAGAATGCCCTATCCATCTCTCCCACCTATATGTCTCCATATAGATATAGAGATATATCCATATCCCCTTACCTATATATCCTTTATCTCTCACTGTTCTATGGTCTGCAGAGGGAGCCCACACCATTCTAAGTCCAGCAGGTTATATTCTTCACTAGGACAGTGAAGACTAGAGTCTGTGGTCCCCTTGCTATGGACAAGTAACCTGATCAAAGAATAGAGCACACAAGGTTTGGAGCTGCTGAGGCTCAGCAGCTGGATGTTACTGTCACACGGTATATCCCATACCGACTATCAGGGCCTGCCAGACACTCTCTGTTGCTAAAGTGTCAGGTGGACAAGCACAATGGCTTAGGACACTCAGCAGCAACACTTAATGGAGAATCTTCTGGGATGCGTGCATGTGACTGTTTGGAAGTGGAGAGGCAGCTAGGCTTTCTGACCTCTTAGGGAATATCTAAATCTACAAAATCCTGAAGGCGTTGAGTTTATTTTCATAGTCAGCCCTGTATATCTGCCAACTTCATATCCACAGATTCAACCATCCTCAGATGGAACGTATTTTTAAAAGGTATGTCTGCATTGAGCATGTGCAGACCATGGGGGTTGGGGGGAATTAGTATTTCCCTAAGTAATGCAGTATAGTAATAACTTACATGGGATTTATATTGTATTAGCTAGCAGAAGTCTTCTAGGGATGATTCAAAGTCTGCAGGAGAATGTATATAGGATATTGTTAAGCACTATACCACGTATGAGAGATGAGTGTCTGTGAATTTGAGTATTTGGGGAGGTCTAAGAAGAAGTCTCCCAAGGATACTAAAAGTAACTGCAGATTCATATGCCATGTACAATACAGTTGCCCATTTTTTCATTCAATTTTAAGCATCTCCCCGCATTGTTATGGAACGTGTAAGCAACACTTTAGTGGCTGAGTTGATACTCGGGGTGTATTATGAGAGAATGTCCTTAATTCTCCCTCGCGTGGTGGGATATTGAGATTGTTTGCAATTTCGCACTTAGGTAAGAGCCACTGAAATAAACATCTCTGTGCACAAAGCCTGTCTTCTTTTTGATATTGTTTACTTTGGCTGGATTCCCAGAAATGGGATACTCAGGCAGAAAGGCGGTGAAACCTTGCCTTTTTCAAACACAGATCTTTAAAGCAAAGCATTCACCCTCACTGATGTCAGGGAAGGAACATTCCTTGTCCCACATGAGGAAAGACAAGTTAGCCCTCAGGTACCTCCCTGGTTGCAGGCCATCCTTCCCCCAGGACCACACTGATAGAGACCTCGTTGCAAGGAACAGAATCCACCTAAGGGCGGGGGGTGGGGGGGTAGGGGGGAGCTGACCAAGGAATAGACTTTAACAACTGCAGCTCAGTGCTGCCTGGCTCTAGCCCAACTCACAACATTCCTGAGGGTTCACCACTGAACCCCTAACACCTCCACTGAGGCTCAGGGTGCCCACAAAATCTCATGGTGGTCCAAAAGAGCCCTTGCTTCTACACTGTGAATGCTAAAGCCTGTTTTCATTTCAATCTTGACTGGTGGCTCCCATGTCAATGTCATCATGTCCGCCTTTCGGAGCCCTGGCTTCATCCATGGCTCCACTCTCTAGCTTAAGGAAGATACAGCTTCAGGCTCACTGGTATTGTTGGAGGGCTATCTCCATCCACACGTGTGAACCCACCCATTATATCTATCTCAAGTGTGCCCCCGTGGGAGTCCTCTTTTCCCTGCCATCTGTTTTAGATTCCAGGTTTAGCACAGGAGCTTGAGCAAAGGCTCTTTTGGTAAAACTTCCTTCCCGTAGAGGGGAACATTTACTCTTTATAACCCCAAAAGAGCCCTGAACCCTCTTTTCTCTACATTGACCTTGACACACCCAGGCCACTTAGAGCAAAGGACAGACCAAATCAGTTTCATGAGAGACTCCCCATCCTATCTGGACATACACTGAAATCTACTTGATGTAGTAATAGCATTAAGAGGTGTTGGGCCTTTAAGAAGAACTCTGCCCTATGAGAAGAGTGAATAGCTGAATTGCCTTAAGAGCTTGCTGCTAGAATTCACTTGGACTGTTTGTCCCTCCCGGCTTGGAGACTGTTCCATTGCAGTGTGCTATGCATTAAATAACATGAGGACCTCACCAGAAGTTAACTAGACGGTGCAAGCTTTGACGTCTGAGCTGGGTGTGTTCCCTGAGAACCGAGATACTCACACTCACCCATCTCATGTCCAGCCTCGCCTTCACCCAATAGCACACCCTTATAGCCAGTGTATCCCTTTACCCAACACAGCATTGAGTTTGTCCTTAGATACTGCTGGAGATGCAAGATCTTCATGGCTACGGACTGGCTTTTCATTTTAAACAATTTATTTGGCAAAGCACTCTGAACCCCCTCTCCCCTTACAGCTTCTGGTCTCAGAGAGAGACTTGCTTAAAGCAGGTCTCATGTTGCCAGTTCAATACCTAGCCTCCTTGCTGAATTGTCAACAACCTGGTCTCAGAGTGGAAATAAAGCATCCAGACAACTCTTTGTTCATGCCTGCATGTTCCCAACCTTCCTGAGTGGGTTATGGTAATTTGCAGAGAACTTTGAGAGGACACTCTTAATTCTTCTTCCTATCCGGATTGTCCCAGAAAATGCTTGGGGCCACTAGACTCTGGTCACGAGAGACGTGATTTCGGTACTGTCCTAGCAGGTGGTATAGTACTCCAGATGTTCCTGCCTGATGGTGACGGTGTCACCCGCTGTGATGGTTAATTTTGCTTGTTAACTTTACTGGCTCTGGAGTCAATGGGAAGGCGAGCCTCTGGGCACACTTACGAGGGACATTTCTTTATTGGATTAATTAAAGTGGGAACGCGGACTGCGGCTTCCAGAGTCAGCCCAGACATGAGGAGGTTGAAGGAAAAAGCCTTCGAGTCTCACTGGTGAGCTCATCTGCCCTGGTGGCTCTGACACCGCCACTCCCATCCTCTGCTGGTGGTGGCGTGCAGCTTCCCAGGCCTTCCAAGAACTGAAGACCAGTGACCCTCCAGGAACCTTCTAGACTTTTATTCAGTACCAGGTTGGAACTGCTGAGACATCCATCCTTGTGACTTGAGCAAGTACTGGGTCTTTAGCCTCTCCAGTGTAAGAGACAGCCATGGTTGACTTACCCTATCATGTTACCATATCATGCCGCCCAATCTAATGAATCTTCTTTTAATACATGGTTGTTCTGTCCCCTTTGTTTCTCTAGATGGCCCTGATATACTTACTTTCAAGGTCTCCCACCAGGGGACCCCTCCATGGAGGATGGTTCTTCTTCTCTTCTCCGGTAAAGCTCCTCCTTGCTCCTTCCCACCTCTGTGACTTGGCTTCCTTTCCAACCCACATCTTCATCCTTTCTCAGTCCGGAGTCTCTGTCAAGGACATGGTTAAAATCAGTGTCTGGTCAGCTGGTGCCTTCATCACACGTGAGTGAAGAAGGTTCTTACTTAAGGTTTCTCTTGCCATGATAAAACCCAAAGACTGAAAGCAACTTGTGGGGAAAGGAATTTATTTTATCTTACAGTTCTATATCACAGTTCATCAATGAGGAAAGACAGGTCAGAGTTGCTTACTGGCTTGCTCCCCATGGCTTGCTCAGCCGGTCCTCTCACAGCTCTCAGGACCAGCAGCCAGCGGTGACACTGCCCATATGGTAAAGGGCCCGCCCACATCAATCATCAATCAAGAAAATGCACCATAGCTTGCCTGAAGGCCCATCTGGTGGGTGCATTGTCTAAAGTGAGGTTCCCTCTTCCTAAATGACTCTAGGTGGTGTCGAGGTGACATGAGACTAGCCAGAGCAAAGGGACAACCAACTCATTTCTCTGGAGCATTTTCTAGGAGCATTCCTGTTTGCAACCCCTCTGTAGCAGGCAGGACTGTTTGGCTACCTGCAATAGCTGGCAACGGTTGCTGATGCTCATGACGGCAATGCCCTCCCCCACCAACTGCCAGCACCTGCAGCTGACCAAGGATAAAGGAGGAAGGGAGGAAAGGTGCTGATGTCAGGTGAGAGTCAGGGAGGTCAGAGGTCAGGGAGATAGCCCGAGTATCTCTGTAGCCTAGAGGCAAGAGGGAGCATGCAGCCCACTCCGAGCAGGAAGACGGGCTAGCTGCCTCTTCCCTAGGGTGTAGTAGTCATAACCCCTGCTCAAATGTATATACATGACACTGTCTATTAGAAAGGGAAAGAGAAAGGAGAGGGGGTGTAGTGGAAAGAAAAAGGTCGACAAAACTGTGGGTGAAGGGAGATGTTCTTGAACTCCGGCAAGATGAATTCTGCACCGCTGCGGGCTGGAAGGGACTTTCTGTTTCAGAGTCTTTACCCATTTCTACCCTCTACTTTGGAATAACTGGGTGGTGAGTGGTTGAACACTCTGGTTTCTCAATAGGTTGTTTCCTATCCCAGGCAATTCTTCAACCCTAACACCTTGCCTCCCTTTAGGTTGTATCTCGTATTCCCCTTTTTGCTCTTAGAGTCCCACAGTTCATGTGCATTTGCTCATAACATCAACAATTGCTGACCCCCTCCTGCCATGGTCACACCTAATGTACACAGTGGGGGTCTCAGAGACAGATACTGGTATACCTATTGCAACGATCGTTTAGGATGGATCATCAAGGGTTAGATCTGGTAACAAATGCACCCTAACTTATCATGATTCAGCTTAACACATTCTTTATTACACTTTACAACGATGTGAAAACAAATCTACATACCTCTTCTTCCTGTTCACCACTATTTCTGCACAGTACTCAATAAAAATATTTGTGTTATTCCATTCTTTACATAAAGTAGACAATGGTAAATGGTTTTGGCTGCAGGCCAAAAAAAAATAAAATAAAATAAAAAATATGTTTATGGTAGGCTAGGCTAACTACGATATTTGATTTTTTTTTTTTAAGCACATTTTTATGGTGTTTTCAACTCACAGAGGACTTACCCGAATGCACCTATTGTAAACTGAGGAGCATCCACCTTTACTCTTGGGACTAGGCTCACACTCTGTATTCTATGCAGGTCAGAAAGGGTGAGTAACAGATCCAAGGTCACGCAGCGACCCCTGAGAAGTGATATGAGTCTACTACGGGTCCATTGAATCACAGAGTGTCCTCTCATTAGTCACATGTTAACTGGGACAAAATGACGAATTATGTGGAATGATGGTTTTGGCTACACTGCAGTTCATCATACTGTTTCTGGGGTATATAAGTAGAAAGGCTTCTATTTGCTCAAAAATAATCAGGGATGAACAAGTAACAATGTGCAATAAGTCGAAAAAAGACAAAATACTCACCACACCACGAACTTTCTGGAGAGAATATTGATTACGGCCAGGGCTAGTGAGAGATGAATGCTCTTTTGAGGCAGCAATTATACAAAGTAATAACATGACTCTAGAAAGCAATGTAAGAGCTAATTGTAAAATTTCAGCTACACTTGCTATGTATGGGTCCCAGCGAAGACACCACCAATGACTAGGTTGATCACTAATTGAGAAAATGCCCCGCAGCTGGATCTGGTGGAGGCATTTCCCCAACTGAAGCTCCTTTCTCTGTGATAACTCCAGCTGTGTCAAGTTGACACAAAATTAGCCAGTACATCATCATTTATAGAAAATGTTCTGTGGCTTTCATTTTGAATATTTCTTAAATGCTTACAACCAGTGTTGAAGAGATGTCTTAGCAGTTCAGTGCACTGGCTACTCCTAAGAGCACTTATGTTTGTCTCCCAGCACCCACAAGTTGGCTCACAGCTATCTGTAACTCAAATTCCAGGGCATTTGATACACTCTTCTGGCCTCCACTGGCACTAGACACGTGATGCACATACGTACATGCAGACAAAACGTTCATGCACATAAAATAAAAGTCTTAAATGCTTACAGTGGTGTGTATGTATATGAAATTCATGTGCTCACCTATTACCTCTGTTCTGAACATTGCACAGAATCCCAAGCGTCTCAGGCTACGAGGGCATGTAAGAAGGCAGCGCTGGGTGAGCATCTGCAACGCTTCTGCTTCTTGATAGCCTTCTGGTGAATTGAGATACTTACCTAAGAGAAAACAAAGTCAAATCCCATATAAAGATTTTATAGATATGTGGGTCACAGTTTCTGAAACTAGAGTCTACTCAATGCCTATAGGTAGGTAAATAGTTAGATATATTATGCTGCATCTACATAAAAGAATGTTACTCATCAACAAATGGTTCAACCAGTGATCCATGCAGCAGTACGACTCAAGAGTGAATACATTATGCTATGCAGCATGAGGAGGTACAAGTTGGGAACACTGGGCCTGGGTCCTCTACAACCATCTGGCCTCGGTTTCTACCTAACCTTAAGGATGCTTTGGAATCATGAAGTCCGGGGAACAACTCTTCATCTTAGAAGTGAGCCCCAGGAAAGTCAACCCTTGCCAGGGCTAGCAGGAGTGTCCCTGCACCCCACCACCTGTGGTGCCTGGAAAGAACAGAGCGTGGAGTAGTCTCTGCCACCTTGTGCTTTCTCAGCCTGAATCCTGCAAGGGCCCAAGTGGGGCAAGAGCTCAAAGCACCTCTTAGCTTTCTTCTGTTGGTTCATTGCTCCAGTGTGTAGTAGTCATAATCGGGGAATCCAAAGAAGACTGAAAGGAGCCTGTGCCATAGGTCAGCTTGCCCGCTAACTAGGGAGAAATACTATCTAGGAAGCATTCGTCTGCTCACTCTCTGCCCATGGAGAGGAAGCTAGCCATTCCTCTGAGGGCCCAGGTTGCTGCACTGTGGGCAACATAAGAAGATGGTCTGCATGCTCCCCGCACTCCTGCTTTATCTGTTGGCTGGTCACTAGAGCTGTACCTTGAGCAGGCCAGCATTGTCCTGGCCTGTTTAAACTCCATCCACCTTATCGTGTTCCACACTGGGTGCCTGCTCTGTAGATCCATCTCACCTGTAGGACTTGCGCCTTTTATGCTTGCTCTTCTGCAGGATGTCCTCTGCCTTGGAGGACACCTGGATGATGCCTGGATTGACCTGGAGCCAGTGCTTGATTGGTGCTAGCTGCTTGGCTTTGGGGAGAGACCTTCCTTTACATGGCAGTTGGCTCCTTTGATCTCGGTGGCTCAGCCCATACTTTGGTTAGATTATATGGTCCACAAGATCTTTGCTACAGAGCCCAACAGAAAGTCAATATACCCCAGAGATATTCCACGGACAGGCAAAGCCTACAGGCTACAGTGAGGTCCCAAAAGCCTAGGGTTTTTTTTTTTTTCAACTCTACTACTATCCATGGTTGGACTCAATGAATCAGTGGGTATGTCCCCAGCTCAGGGAATCTGGAACAGACTGGTGAGGAGTCAGACAGAAGCCTTTGTCAGCTCTCCTGTTTGGTATATGCATGACGGGGAAAGCCCAGAAAGCATCAGACACCATGTTATCAGGGAGCCTTTCTTCTTGCAGCTGGTGAGTGGGGCTGACTCCCAACTTGAAAAATAAGGTAAGGCTGTCATCAGGCAAGTCTAGCTACCCAGCCCTCTGGAGATTGCTTGGGTCCACACGGTGAGGTGTGTTGGTGAGTGGTGGCAGGAGGGTACTGCCCTTCCTGTGTCAAGTATGTCCGAGGACAAGCCCAAGCCAGGTCTTCTTGGGTGTTGTACCCGTCCACAAAGCTCCATGCAGACGTTAGGCCAGGGCAGTGGCTGGTCAGTCTCCATGAGCTTATTGTTAAGATGATGCTGAAGAACCGGCTCTGCTGAGTCACGAACACACTGTGATTTTTTTGATGACTTGAACTTGAGAGCTCTTGACTTTACAGTAGTGTGAACGTGCATCCGTTACAGACACTCTGCTTTTTCAGTTCAGCCCAACACTCAGTAAGTCACATGGGGCACTTGATCCTGTGTTACAAAATAAGCAGTGTTGGATGAGTTTGTCCGCCCTAGGCTAGTGTAAGTGTTCTGAGCCTGTTGGAGGCAGGATGTCCAGTAACCTGGGTAAATTAAATGTATTTTTTGGCTTGTGATACATTCAGGTTTTGATGGCTATAAAAGGGTGTAACTGATTGTAAACTGAGGAGAATGTGCAAGCCCACAGGATAGGCTAGAGTGTCTGGTTCTTAACTTCTTGGCAGTCTCGGGCAGCTACTCTCGGTCACCCAGTACTGAAGTCCAACTTTGCCTTATTTATTTAATACAGTCTTTAAAACCTATTCACTGCCATTGCCTATGTAAATAAAGTTGAAAGGGAACTTTATGCTGCAAGTATAAATAGGAAACCATTAATACTTCCCATAAGTAGAAAGGAACTATATTTTAAAATACAATGAAAATAAAGCACATTTATTCAATTCTACTAAGACACTGCTTTGCCAAGATTTTGGGACTGTAGCTTTTTTTTTTTTTTTTAATAAAGAAAACTTATCATGTGCTGAGGTAATGCAGCAGATACGCCTTTATTGTTCTTACGAGAACTGGGAAGAAAACCAGTGCAAAAGTCAGCGTCATCTATTCATCTACTGCGCGCTTTTTGTTGGAGTGGGTGGGTCAGGGGACTGAGCATCAAATGCTCTGACTTGTTCTTTTGGATTGCTTACAGTTTGACGGAGGAGACAGACAAGGAACAAGTGAAGAAATAACTGATTTTGGATTGTGAGAGAGAGAAAACAAAGAAAGAAATGAGAGGAGTATATTTTAGGAAGAATTGAGTACTGTGCCAGGGATGAGGGGGAGGGGGGAGGGAGGGAGGGAGGGAGGGAGGGAGAAGCATTCAATTGCTTTGGGGTCATGTTGAGTTTGAGACTCCAGATGGATAGCTGCCTGCTGGTTTCTGGGCCTGTGTGAAAGGTCGGGACTGAAAGGATGGCTTTTTAAAGCCAATTGCTTGCACATGATCACTTAGGGGCAGGTATAGAGAAGCCATGACAGATGAGTCAGCCCACTGTCATCCATGCACTCCCAGTTCTACCAGTAAGAGGGGGATAAAGGCCAGGTGATAAAAGAAAGAGGACTCCCCGAGCTCTTCAGTGGCCCTTTGGAAACACAATGAGTGTTTGCAAAGGATGAATGATAGGCCAACACCCCTCCCCCCCAAAAAAAAATGTTGGTAAAAAGTTAAGTCAAATGAGGATAAAGCATGAATCAGAGCCAGGATGGCTCATGCCACAGCTGGGAAGCTGGAGAGTTTGAGGCAAGTTTGGGATACATAGGGAGATCCGGGCTGCATAGACGCTGATTCAAAAACAGTTCTGGATTCAGGTGATAGGAAAGGTTTAAAGAGTGAACAAGGAGCTGGAGCCAGACAGTGGGGACAGTTTCCTCTTTGATCTTTCACAGAACCGTGCTGGACGTTAATAAACATGCATCTGGGTAGCGACACCTGAAATAATCCATGAATCTTAAAAATGAAAAATTTCAGCCACATGGCCTAAACATTGAGACCAGTAATCCCTCTTGAGAGGGTGCCCTCTGGGTTCATTTCCACCCAGGAAGGGTCATGTCCCTCTGATTGCCCAGCGTCCCCACACGACTCAGACGTGAGTAACGGTTCGGGTCGCACAGAGGCTGCTTGCTGCATACAGCCAGGGCTCTTGTTCCAGAACACAGCGAGGCGCCAAGGCAAGTCAGGCTCGGGCACAGATATTTATTGATCTTGATTCACTCGATCCAAGAAAAGCTTGGCCACAGAGACTCCCGTTCAGTCACGCGGCTATGGGGGTTGGGCACCAGCAAGAGAGAAGGAAATAGAATTTGAAGAAATCTGCCCTTAAGAAACTAACTCCTTGTGAACCTGGTGTCTGTGAGCCCGAGAGCATGCAATAGGGAAATGCTCTGTTGATCTTCAGAGGCAGAGGTGAATAGGGGCTCTGTTAGCAGCTGGCAACCTCCCCTAGCAAGGCAGGCCAAGGAGAGGGAGGGAGCCCCAGCCTGTGAGGAAGTAGGCTTTCCTCCTGCTGCAGCAGGAGAAGAGAGGGGGGGAGCCCTTACTTGTTTTAATGTGTTTGTTTTTGTTTGTGATCTCACCAGAAAGCCCAGTTGGAACTCCAACTCTCTATTCCCCTGCCTCAGTCACCCGAGTTTGGGAATCGTAGGTGTGTGCTACTAAGCCCAACTGGACACATATGTTTATGTCGAACTGGCCTTCATTTTCTCTCTGGCCTGTTCCAGCTGGCAGCCAGCAGATGGGGTTCATGGTGAACCTGACTTTGTTTTTATACACTTGGCCACAAAGACATCACCATCAGAAGAAAAGTGAAGACAGCCTGTCTTTCTTTTTTTTCAGAAAGAAAAAGGTTAGCTTCTGAGAATCCAGCTGGCGTTGCCTGATGGTTTGCAATATTCCTTCATTGCCTCTGGTGTTCTGCTTTGCAGACAGGAAATCAAGGGAAATGACTCAACCAAGTCCACGCTGTGACTGATAGACACATGTCCTCAAGAAAATGGCTCCTCTGATCTTCTCTAAACGTGATGATGCTTGCAGGCCCACGGGGATTTCTGTCCTTGACTATGGACTTATGATAGCCTAGAATGTAAAGTGTCCACTGCTTGAGAGTGGAGTATCCTAGCTCCCTGGAGATGACATACCAGTTAGTCACTTTTCTCTTTTTCTGTGGCCAATTTTCTGGAAAGTAGCAACTTAAGGGAGGAAGGATTTATTCCGGCTCATGGTTTGAGAGTGTACAGTCCATTATAATTATAACCATGAAGGAAGGCATGGGGTGGGCGGCTCCTTGGTGGCCGGAGGATGTGTGGTCTGCTCAGGGAAACAAGCTAGACCAGAGGTGGGCCTTGCGAGCCCCTCAAAGCTTATGTCTACAGCTATGTGGCCACCAAAATTAGACATTGTGCCTCTGAGGTTCAATAAACCAACATCATTCATGGTGGACCAGGTGCTTACACAAGCCTGGGGCAGGGGTGATATTTCCTACTCAAACTACAACAGATGGTCTGTCCTGTTTGGCTCTCATGGTGAGGAGGTTCCCACTAGAGTTGACAGTGGGGACATCTGTGCCCTTCTCATAGCTACACTGGTCGCAGAACTCACCATTCCTTCTCACTGGTTATCCTCAGCTCCTGAAACTGCTTGGTGCATGTCAGTACACATGTTGTGGCACCCGATACTTTCACATTGGTAATTCTTGACATAAGCCCCTTTTATCCAGTTGTGGCAGTCAAGGCCCAGAGAGAGTCAACAACCTGCCTTACATCACATGACTGAGACATAAACCTCGGACTTGGGGACCTGGGATCACATGTTAATGCCCTTTCCTTGAGCCACACACGTCTATTGCACAAGTTCTAAAGACCTTACCTTGACTCCCTTTAAATGGACTAAGACCCCAATAACTAAGCTGCAAAGTAGAGCCCCCAGGGGGTGTGGTTTGTCACCTGCCAGTGGGGACTTGCTCATCACTCACATAGCACCCTTTATAATTTTTTTCTTCCCCCATCACTGAAGATGCTGGATTTGTTATTGTTTTGTTTTGGTTTTGAGACAGGATTTCTCTGCATAGCTCTGGTTGTCCTGTAACTCACTGTGTAGACCAGCCTGGCCTCGAACTCACAGAGATCCACCTGACTCTGCCTCCCTGGCGCTGAGACTAACAGCAAGTGTCAATACCACCCAGCAAAGATGCTGGATTGTCAACAGGTACATGCTGGTTTGTCAATACTCATGCTACAAAAGCAGAGACAGATAAAGATCTGACCAAGTTCACTTACTCTCTAAATGGTAGATTCAAGGGGGCAAATCCAGATTCTTCTGGATCCCCAAACTGCCAGGCTTGCTGTATACTTGCTCTCCGCCCTGCTAGCCCCATGACAGGAAGCGGAATGGTGCCCAGCACCTTGAATTCTGATTTGCTGATGCTCATTCTTTCTCCACACAGATAGCTGCGTGTGGGTCTGTTCCAAAGCCAAAGGGAGGCTCTGAGTAGGCCCTGAGCAGCACGTTTTATACTTTTGCTGGAGTCTTCCAACATGAAAGAGGGATGTATAGCCTGCTGAATCCTACTGGCAGCCTTTGTCTCCTCCCACTTTCTGTCCCAAGTATGTGGCCCTTCAGAAAGGCTGTTTCCTTCCATTCTTCTTGGCTACTGATAGTAAGTTAAAACGGGCTGGATTCTGATTCTCAAGAATGTCCCCTGCTCTAACCCTTAGAGGATATTATGTGCTGACAGCTAGGAAGCTAATTGTATCTGTTAGCACCAGGGACTGCTCTCCCCTTTCCCTCTTGCCCTCGACCCCCCCACAACACCTCCAAACCAGAAGGCAAAAATTAATGGTTCTATGCTCAAAGTTCATTTCAACCACCCCACAAAGACAATGGCAGATGACCTCTCTGGGGGTGCTGGATTATGCTCTAGTATTGTTGAGCTCTGAGGAGAGGGTGAAATTGAGACTGGAGAGGTTGAACTCACTCCCACCCCATGAAACTTTTCCCCCTATTTTGAGACCTAGAGCCTTGGCAGAGATGAGAGAGCCTTCTAAATGGCCCCTCCGCTCAACCTGGTTCCAGTGCTCCAGACCTAGTCTGACCCTCCGAAGACGCCAGCTCACTTACTCTTGGCACAGCCCAGCTTCCTCCTGCAATATAAATGAAAGCATAGAAGGCTTGTAAAGTTGACTCCAAATGGATCATGTGTATCTACAAACTCTTAAAACCCAGCATTTGGATGAGCTGCTTGGAGATGGATCAGTAACACATGGAGCATATTTTCTCTAAACTGCGCGTGGGCCTCTGAAACTGGGGGAAAGGAGCCTGGCTGCTCCGTCTGGGACCTAGGGATCTCTGAACAATTGAAGTGTCAGCACATGTTCCCTAGGCAGAAGAGTCTTTGGCCCATTCACTCAAACTCTCATTTCCTGGGAGACCTGTTAGGGGAGAAAGGAAATGAGGAACTGATGGGGAAGGGAAAGGGTGTGGAGAGAGTCTGCAGAAGGTAGACGATGAACTTGGGGGTTACAGCCATGTGGACAAACAGAGGATATGGGAGGAAGCTCAAATTCTCAAGATCGGTATCTGCACCAGGATCTTTTGGCTTGTCTCTCAATGATTCAGGCTGTGTTCCTTCTGGGCTGGCCATGGATCTTGCAAATGAGTACGCACATCATGTAGAAACTATTTGTGTCCCGGAGTGGCCAGAGCACGTATGGGTGATTGGAGCCATGCGGACATTTCCGTGAGGCCTGGTAATGTGTAGGCTGTGCTGCCATGAACCATTGCTTGCCTGTTGCCTGACTCATGACATGCTATTTTCCACCTGCTTACTTAACACGATGGCTGTTGGCTAAGTTCTGATCTGAAGTCCACACATGGTACTTTGAGATCAGCTCAACTTTTGACATGTGGTCAAAATAAGATCCCATATGTTTAGGGTTAATGACCATCTGGTGTCTAAAAGGCCAGGAGGATCGAGGAAGTGTGGGAAGCACACTGAAGGTAATCTCTGACGGCTTTCCAGATCTATCCAAGAGCTCATAGCTCCTCACTGACATCTTACGATGTGACTCACCCTCATGTGCAACCATCTGTCCAAATGTCCATCTATTACTGGACACTGAGTTCCCTCAGGATAATCTGGTTCTTTTTGTTGCTGGATGGGAAGCAGTGTGATTGGCAGGATGGTGCTAGACAAATCTGGGCTTGCACAGCTCAGCTGATCTTCCAAAGCTGGGACAGTCACCGTGTCTTGTTCTTCACTATGGTGACTTCAAAAGGTTCCATTTGCTTTACCAGTTTACTGGGTTAGAGGTCTGGGTTTGTTCACTTCCTGTGAACCTACAGATTTCAAAGTCAGAGTTCTCACTTTCTCGCAGTAAATAACTGCAGGAGGAAGGCTACTCTGCACTCCAAGTGTCATGGAACTTATGCCGTGTCACCCTTTTCTGGGGCCTTATCTCGGGAAGTGTCTAAGAGAAGACACACCTGTCTGGGATGTTATGGGGGAGGGATAAGGGATATAGGTTTTAAATGGGAAGCCAGAGAATGAGAGGTGGACTCCAGTCTACTCTCCAGCTCTGTAGTACAGACTGCTGCTGCTGGGTAGAGCTTCAGAAAGGAGGACGGGAATCATCTGACCAGGGGCATCTTCGCTGACTCAGGTCAGCAAAGGCTTAAGGAAAGAGGATGTTGATGGTGACGTGGAAGGGTTGTCAAGCAGGTTGGAGGAGAGCACTTCATCATGGCATAGATGATGGCCATGAAGAGACTGAGCAGCCTAGATCCTAATGTCAACTCTGGGTGGTTGGCATACTCAAGCAGTCAGAGCAGGAAGGAAAGAGAGGTTAAAGCTTGCTCCTGGCAGTTATGTGGCAGCTTCAGTTTCTAACCTGAAGGTTTTAAGTAAAGGCAATCAAGCCAGGGGCTGCTCTGTGCTCACTTTAGAATTTGAGATTTTGTCCAGGGATACAGAAGATGCTTGGTGGGCTGCAAGGCTGGAATCAGCATACACATTCAGTCAGGATTTCAACCTGGTTAAAGAAGCCAACAGGAAGTATGGGGCTTGCTGATGATCTGTGTGAGGAACAACTATAGTGTGGTGGCCCTCAGTAGCATCTGCACTTCTTTAAAGCTCCTCTGAGTCTCATCTCCCCACTGTGGAGAAGGCGCCCAGCGGGGCCTCATCAGACCATCAATCTTCATTAAGTTTATCATTGTCTTGAAGAGGGCGGGCAGGGTATGGAGAAGCCACCTGATGGAAGGCTGTGACCCTAGACTGTTTGGAAAGAAAAGCTAATTGACCATAGGAAAATCAAACAGAAACCATCACTGGTGTTTCAGCTCCTGAGTGCTTGGACACATCTCTTGGTCATGCTTCTACCGTATGGCCAACAATGGAGATGCCAGGAGGCACTGGCTGACTCTTCCAGTCAGTGGAATGACACAGAGAAATGGCAGATGTCTCTTCATTAGCTGCACTGGGAGAGAGGGCGGTTTGAGGGTCACAAATGGAGTTTGCAGTACGTGAGACCCTCCCTTCTTAGTTCAGCACAGAACTATTTCATTCGTTTAATTGAGGTATAATTGATGAATGAAATGTATATATTTAAGGTATACAATGCAGTAATATATAACTCAATGTTTTGTGAAGCACTTTGTGAATTAATGCCCAAAACAAACTGATTAGCTTCACTGTCATTTCATATAACACTTTTTATTCCTGTTCCTTGCATGCTAACCGCGGAGCTTACACAATTCTAAGTCAATTGTTTGGATTTAAAACCCTTTTATTAGTTAGGTCACTGTAATGGCTATTCCTGGTTGTCAGCTTGACTACATCTGGAATGAACTACAATCCAGAAATGGAGGGCACACCTGTGATCCAGATCTTGAGGCTAGAAGACACAGGCTTCAGACTGAGATCTTGACATGGAAATCTTGAGGTGTAGTGGCCATGAAAAGCTTAGACCCAGGCAAGGTAGTACACATCTTTAATCCTGAGAGACAGAGGCAAGGATATCTCTGAGTTCAAGATCAGCCTGGGACAAAGCAAGTTCCAGATCCAGGTGTGGTGTGGTGGCACACACCTTTAATCTGGGCCCCACCTTCTGCTGGAGGCCTACAGCCTCTTCATACTAGAAGAATGAAGGTAATCTCTGCCTGCTTGCACTTACTTGCCAGCACATCTGTTGGAACCTACTTCTTCAGGATTCCAGCTTCTACAGAAGACCAGCTGAAACAACTAGCCTCGTGGGACTGAGCAACTACTAGATTTTTCTATTTCCCATTTGCAGCTGCCCATTGTTGGGTTACTTGGACTACAGGCTGTAAGTCATTACAATAAATTCCCTTAATATATCGAGACATTCCGTAAGTTCTGTAACTCTAGAGAACCCTGACTAGTACAGTGACTTTGGTAAATCTCTGTTGGAAGACCCTGCTATTAAGGTAGCAGCCCACCATGTCCAGATAGCTCTCCGAGATTGGTGCAAAATAGAGAACTCCCTTTCTCACCGGGGCTTCCTCTTCTCTGCCTGATCTTATCTGGAGAGTGTCTCTAAGCACAGGTGCCCGACCTTATCTAAAGAATGACCCTGCACAAAGCTTCCTACATATGCACATAAGTCCCATTTAGCCCTTCCTGCCATATGATCAGTAGGTACTGTGTTATGACCGATCAGACCTTCCCCTCTGTAACCCCCGACACACACACCCCCAGACTTCTGGGAGACCAGACCAACTCCATCTTGAGTTCAGGATCCATCTTAGAGGAGCTGACCTAAGGTTGAACTCCGAGTTAAACACCAGACCTGTTACCTAACACTGGTCTCCAGGTCACCTCCTAACAACTGGGAAGAAAGCAGAAGTTACAGTTGTACCTGAGTATATTTACTTATGAAAGTTTACAGTTTGGTTCTCAGCATCAGTCAATCATTTTAAAGGGCAACAAATTTTATAATAGCCCCCCAATCAGATGTGTGCCAAGCTGGATGCCCCTTTGTTTGTTTACTTGGTTCTATAAATGCTTGCTTGAAACTGGGTTTGGGGGCTTCACTCTCCTGTCCTGCTGTGTCAGTGACAACAGTGTGGCTCAAGCTCAAGTTTTAATAAAGACCCTTGATTGATTGCATTGAAATTGGCTCGTTGATGGTCTTTTGGAATTCATGAAACAAACACAACATCTCTGAGAAAAGTCACATAGCCTATGGCCAGAAGGTTCAACTTCCTTTCTCCTAATAAGAACCTGCCTGGCAGGCAAGCTCCTGGAATTCCTCTTCATGTAGATAAAGCATTTCCAGCACCTCTGTGCTAGCCAATAATGTACACTCACCCTGGAAATCTCCACCCACTTCCAAAGATCTGCATAGTCCTGGGTCACTCCTATAAAGTTGAGCTGCCTCACTGAGGCTGATCCTGGAAGTCATTCCATTGTACTCATGGCTGTCTGAAACCTGGCCCCTACCCACTATGCTCCCCTTATCCTTCTAGGCCGGTGACCTCTGAGAAAGGGGAGACCCACAAATCTCTGCCTCCATTTCCCCTTGGCTGGTTTGACATATGCTTGGGGACCTTTTATTCTACTGGTAACTCTTGTTCTTGAATAAAAAAAAATTCAGAACTATCCTTGAAATTTTTCAACTGTATTTTCTTATTGCAGTAAAAATATCCTTCTTCTAGAAGGAAGATAATGTCAGAGCCATTCTAGATATTTTATTTGGTTAGATGTTTGGTAGTATTAAACTGAATTTGGTCCTAGAGGGCTTCCATACAAGCTTTTACACAGTAAACTGAAACCTAACTTAGTCTGCGAACCAACTGAAGTCTCACTAGGAATACACACATATAACCATAGTTAAGCTGCCTCAAGCTTCTGTCAATCATAGGCTGTCAAATGTTTAAGTGATGTTCAGATATGGCAGCCATATTTGAGAGCCATAGCCATTTGGCTGCCTCTACTCCTCATGGCTTTATGCCTCTCCCAGTTTTCTGTCCACAAACACTTTCCTTCCAGAATATAGACAAGATAAGCTTACTCTGCATTCTATTTGCATAGAAATTGACCATTAGCAGTGTGCTACAGCATTTAACAAATGTCCACCGGGCTGGAGTTGACGAGTCAGAGAGCTTGGTCACTGTTAGTGTGCATGCATATTTGTGTATTTGTGTATGTCTGGGTCTTTGCATGTGTATTCAATAACAAGAGTCACTATTAGAATCTATGGCCTGAGGATATGTGAAACCAGCTAATGGGGAATGGAGGCAAAGATTTACCAAGGTGACATAACTAATAAAGGGAATTCAAATCAAAGCAATTGACATAGGCTTATGAAAGCTCCATTGTTAGGATATATAATTTTAGGAAAGGTGAATACCTGGCCTTGCAGAACTGATCCCAGTTGTTATAGGCAGAGTAACTGGTACAGTATCTAACATGTCTAAAATCAGGTCTGGCTTGTGGCTGTTATACTCTAATATCTGGGTAATGTGGAGACTGTTCTGAGCTGTGCAAGGTTGCTGATGCAAGACTGAGTGTGCAGGGGAAGGAGTATGTACACAAAGCTTTGTGAATCTCTGGTTTCACTCATTCTGAACCATCTTATCAAAGCCCTTGGACTGCTTTTCATTTTCCACCCATGCTGCACAGCATGATCTTTGGAGTATGGCCCTTGGCAAGACCTCATGTAGCCTTCACTGTATGCCTTGAGGCCACATGACATGTTTAGTCATTTCTTGAGCTCTTGCCTGACTCCTTCAGTCCTTCTACCCTGCATTGCTGTCAGTCAGCATCCTTCGGTCTACACTGGAGTTGGAGCTCTTGAGGACCAAGCCCAGGTGGACAGGGTCCTGAGCCAGTGACTTTTGGGCAAAGGCCCCATAGTGTGAATTATAAGGGCTCGTGCTGAGAGATGAACTCTGAGATCCCCCTGCTCTGGAAACTCCCTGAAGAGTGTCAGAGGGTAGACTGGTGGGCTAGGAACTGTAGATGGAGCAGCCTCATAAGAAGGTGGGGGAAAAAACATGGAAAACATGGCTTGCTGCCATGCAGGCTACCAGAAAGAGTGTGACTTGTATCCTTGGAAACACAGTTGGAACCTACCTGTGTCCAAATAGCCCTAAGAAAGGGGACACTGGAAAATATTTCAGGCCATGAATTGGTTTACAGGGCTTCCAAGTTAGAAGGGAACTGTAGGAAGGCCATTGAAATGGTAGGAAAAGAACAGGGTGTGTGTCAGAGGCTTGGGGTGGGGAAATCTCTGTGGTAACACCATGCACACTGCTACAAGCCCAACCTCCGGGATCTGATGAGTATCCTAAGAGCTCAGAAATGGGTGTTAGGATTTCCATTTCTCAGATGAGGAAAGTAAGGCTGGGAGACACTCAACAGCTGCCCTAAACTCACAAAAGCAGCTGACAATAGAACCTGAATCAGAAACACCGGAGTTCTTACACAACACACCACTATTCCAGCATGTTGACAGTGGGGAGTGGACACAAGAGAATAACCACAAGGACAATGTCACAGAATTAGGAATGAAGTCTTTAGGAGAACTGACTGAGATTGGTTGATATCCTGATCTCACAGACCTGGATCTCCCTTCCCTGAGCATGACCCTGCCCTCTGAGAGAACATGCAGTGAGAATCGCACGTGGCAATCCCCAGAGCCAGCCCTAGCCAGGGTCAGATGCCCTGAGCATCTCTCTTGAACTTCCAAACCTCCAGAGCTGTGATAGAACAGATTGCTACTATTCAGGCTCCCAGTCTGTGGTAGCTGAGCAGACCAACGCAAAACATACTATGGTGTGTGGGGCTCCTCAGTCTGATGAACGGGTACAGAAGCAGGCCATCAAAGTACCTCAGAACTGTGGGGGTAGTTCTGTTCCTGAGGCACCTAGTCACCTCTGTTGTCTCTACATATGCAGGTCTGTGCGGTGCAGGAAAGAGAAAGACATCACTGGAGAAAGAAATACTTTTATCTTCTTGTCCAAAACTTTATTCAAATGCTGCCCTTATTCTCCCTGGAGACACAGTAGGTCAAGATTTTTCAAGCTCATGTTTTCCATGAGGACTCAACAACACAGACTCAAATTCATCTGCTCAGCATTTGGGAGAACATCATAGTGGAAGTGGCTTGTTGATGGATTTCATGGACCTCTCAATGACCTTTAACTTATGCGTGTAACTTGTTTATAGAAAAAGCTACATAAGGTCAAGAAGAGTTGTGTTTTTGAATCAATGCCCAGACTTACAGAGCTTACACCATTAATCAACAGGAATAATCTCTCAACAGAACCTTCCATTTTCCCAACAGTGATACTTACTTCAAAATTATTATCTGTCTAACAGCTAGCTAACTATTATCTATCTGCCTATGTATCTATGTATCTATCTATCTATCTATCTATCTATCTATCTATCTATCTATCTATCTTTCTATCTATCTTATCTATGTATCTATCTACGTGTCTATGTATCTATGTATCTATGTATCTATCTATCTATCTATCTATCTATCTATCTATCTATCTATCACCTATCTACCATCTAGTGATAACCTATCACTCATCTATATATCATCCATATCTATCAATCTCTCTTTGTCCCTTGACTTTCTAAGAAACTGTCAATAAAGAAATACAGAAATGATCATTTTTATAATATGAAAATATGGACAGAACATATCCGCAGACAGGAGAAAATGAAAACGATGCAGTCCTTGAGAGTTTGGTGCAGGGAAGAGGGAGGGAGCAGAGGTAGCCAGCATTCCAGTCCTTTGCTGCAAACAGTAAACAGCAAAATGGTGTTTTGGAAATGAAGACAAAGACACAGCTCCAAGAATGTTTTCAAGACATAAAACTAAAAGACGAAAAGTCAATACGATGTATGTGGTTTAAACTCTTTTAACATGAGGGATGATGAATGACACGGTTGACAGCTGGCAGGTGGAGAAAGAGGGCTTGGAGCACATTATCTGTAGCTAAGAGAGGCATGTCATGGCCAGGAAGAGGAAAAGCAGAAACTGGAAAGCTGTCATGTGTGCAGAGAAAGAGGAAGGGAGGGGGGAGTGTTTTCCATACTTTCAACATTGTTTGGGTTTTACCATTATGAGTATCACTGTTATGGGACTGAGTCATTAGAAGGAATGTATACCCCATGTATAATATATATATATATATATATATATATATATATATATATATATATATACATATATATATACATATACACATATACATACATACATACATACATACATGCATATATAACATACAGCAGACTGGGAAACCCACAAGCTCATTCATTAATTATCTTATACATAGCCTTCTGGGATGAAGAATTTAGACAAGTCTATCTTTTTCAGGTCAGATGGTGAATATATCATGAGAATATAGCCATGGCCCAAACAGCTATGTATTGAAGCTGTGTGTCACTTCTATGGCAAACCAACTAACCTCAACTTTTTGTTTGTTTGTTTTTTTCGAGACAGGGTTTCTCTGTATAGCCTTGGCTGTCCTGGAACTCACTCTGTAGACCAGGCTGGCCTCGAACTCAGAAATCTGCCTGCCTCTGCCTCCGGAGTGCTGGGATTAAAGGTGTGTGCCACCACGCCCAGCTAACCTCAACTTTAAGTTGCAGTTTTATAGATAATCCTCATCCTAGGAGACTTGCATCCATGTAAGTGCCTTTGAAGGCCAAAGGTGCCAGATCCCCTAGTTAGAGCTGGAGTCACAAGCTGTTATGAGCTGCCTCATCTGTGTGCTTGGAACTGAGCCCAGGTCCTTTGCTAAAACAGGATGCATTCCTAACCACTCAGCAATCTCCTCAGCCCCCAAATATTGCCTCAAATAAACCATTTCACTAAACATTGGCCTGGGACGCACCATGGTTCCAAGTCAAATTTGGAGAGCTTTGTGATTGATTTTTGTTGTGGTCATTTGCTGAATTCATTTGTTTTGAGTGGTGTCAGGACAGAAACTACTGTGTCCATTTAGTAAACAATTTGTATATTAGGAATTGTAATGTGCAGATCTGAAATTATTTTTTATGAAAGACTTCTCTCTCTCTCTCTCTCTCTCTCTCTCTCTCTCTCAGCAAGAAGCCAGGCTGGGCTCATTGTTGGACATCTCAGTTTTTTCAGGAGGTAGCCAACCCTTCCTTCACAGGGCTTCTTGCCAAGGCTCTTAAATCTTGATTTAGTCAGCAACCAACCAAAAGCTGTGGCCCATCTGGTAGAGGACAATCTATTTGCTGACATGCAACCGTCATGATCTCTTAAAATGCAGCCAGTGTTTGCGATTTCATTCTTCCCAGTACTGCAATGTCAGTTTAGCATAGCACAGAGCAGGCATCTAAGACTTACAGGAAACCATCCCCCACCCCGCCCCCACCCCGCCCCCACCCCCACCTGGTTCTGTAACCTGTTCCTGTTCAGTCAGCCTGGGAAGTTGCCTTAGGGAAGAAACTGATAGACTCGCTCTAGGCTTTCACCCATTATCCTTCAAGTCCTCTTTAAAAAGTCTACGGGTGGTGGCTGTACACAGTGGAATTTTAATCAGCCTTAAAGAGAATGAGCAGTGCTATTTGCTAGAAAAGTGAAGAAATAAACTGGAGGTCATCTTGTCATGTGAAGTGTGTGTGTGTGTGTGTGTGTGTGTGTGTGTGTGTGTGTGTTGAAGCCAAGGGTATGTTTTATAGAGTGGTATGGTGAGGTGGAAGGGGTACCTCCGTGGGCCCATGCTGAGGCATCCCCCCCACACCATATGATGGGTATACTATAGAATAAAGTTTATTTGGGGGAATGGGAAGGGGAGTTGCGAGGGGAGTGGAGGCAGAGAAGGAGAAGGGACAGAGAAGGGCAGAGAGGGAAAGAGGAAAAAAAAAAAAAGAGAGAGGAGAGGCTGGCCAGGAACACTTGGAGGGGGGTAAGGGGAGAGATGGAGAAAGGGGTCAGGAAGAGTGAAGGAGATCAGAGAGAGAAAATGGGCAGAGAGCATAAGGAGGGGTCAAAACAGTCTCCTTTTTATTTTTTTTATTTTTTTTTAAAAGCTTTATTTATTTATTATTATATGTAATTACACACATAGCTGTCTTCAGACACTCCAGAAGAGGGTGTCAGGTCTTGTTACAGATGGTTATGAGCCACCATGTGGTTGCTGGGATTTGAACTCAGGACCTTTGGAAGAGCAGTCGGGTGCTCTTACCCACTGAGCCATCTCACCAGCCCACAGTCTCCTTTTTAAACTGGATATTTTATTTATATACATTTCAAATGTTATCCCCCTTTTCCGGTTTCCCCCAGGAAACCCCTTATCCCATTCCCCTCCCCCAACCCACCCACCCACCCACTCCTGCTTCCCTGCCCTGGCATTCCCCTACATTGGGGCATCAAGCCTCCACAGGACCCAGGGCCTCTCCTCCCATTGATGTCCAACAAGGCTACATCTGCTACATCTGCTGCTGGAGCCATGAGTCCCTCCATCTGTACTCTTTGGTTGGTGGTTTAGTCCCTGAAGGGCCATCCAGACTCTTTTGTAGCAAGCCAGGCCTACCTGGCTGTTGCTAGGTAACTGTTTGGCAGAGTGTGGAGGGAATGCCAACTGGAGCAAGCCAGCACAGAAAGACAAACTCACATATTTTGTGCTCAAAATCTAGATTTAAAAATCTATACTTATTCATAAACATATACACATATATATGGGCACGTGAGACATAAAAAACAAGGGTGAATGGAACAAGGACATGACAGCTTCAAGGTATGGGGTTGAAGAGAGGTTTTTTATTGTAAATGCGAGGAAGAACACAGCGAGAAGTTTTATATTATGGGCGGATAAACCAGGCAGCAGACCAGGCCAAGGTGTTCCACGTGGGAGAGGTTTATTATGCGGGAGTGGGGGAGCAGCGAAGTGGGTAGAAGGGTAGAGAAGAGAGAGAGAGAGAGAGAGAGAGGAGGGGCTGGCTTCCTCTCTTATACAGAAAATGACGTCACATCAGTGAGGGCGGGAACTGAGCCAAGTGGGTTGTGGGATAGAAGGTCGTTGTCCTGGCAACGCAGGTCAAGGGTCACATGGCTAGGCGGGGCTTGCAGTATCCTGGTGCTAACAAGAAGCATCTGAAAGAGTCCAGATCAATGGGAGAAAATGGTAGACTAAACATGGCCAGTAGACTGAACTGGGCACTGAGGCTGAACAGGGGTGGGGGTGGGAGTGAGTCAAAAGGGATGGACAATGAGAGAGGTCCAGGAGGACCAAGAACCAAGAGGAGAGGAGCAAGAAAGCGTGTGGCTGAAATGGCAGGGTTATATAGCAGTCAGAAGCTGGGGCAAGGGAAGCCCATGACATGGGAAAGTTTAGGGTAGGGGGCTGGATGAGAATTGCTGAGAAGCCAGGGTACCAAGGTGGCCCTAGGCCTGCCACTGTACCAGGTACTTGCTTGTAGAGAAAGCCCAGAAGCCAGCTTGTGCTTTGATATGCTAATAGACACCCTGGGGTTCTTTTGGACCTGACAGAGGGAGGCTTTGCCTGGGAACCCTAAGAGAAGATGGGGAGGGGGAACAAGAGGGATAATAGGGAAAGAAAGACCAGATACTACAAGGTTTTCTCAGTAGCAGACTGTAACAGGAAGGAAGGGAGGGGCGGGGAAGGGCAGGGAAGGGTAGGGAAGGGCAGGGAGGGGTGGGGAAGGGCAGGGAGGGGCGGAAATAGCTGCAAGGTGCAATTATGAATCTGTCTACCCACAGTTGTAGATATAGAAACTCGAAAACCTCTTACTGAAAACCCTTATTTAGTATGATAACAAAAACAGTGTGATCATCAAAGGATGCCTGCCAGGTGACAACATTTGAACTGTTCTTCCTTGCTTTGAAATGTCCACTACTGGTCACTCCATTCACCATTTTTGCATCCTAAAGGCAAAATTTGAAGTGATGACTAAATTAACTAACATGATTCAATCACTCTCCACTCAATTCATAAATCATAACTCCATTTTATAACTCAGAACTGTATTTAATTACATTGTTTCAACTCATAATTAAAAATCAAAGGTTTAAAAAAGACAGCCAGGCTCAGTTCTTGTTCCTTTTTTGGAACAGTGAGCAGCTGGGAGGAGTTCCTGGGAACTTGTTTGTTCCTTTTCACTCTGAGATCTTGAACTGTGGCCTCCTTCTTGGAGGGAGTGTTGAAGAATCCTTCCATGAAGAACTTTCACCCTCAGGACCCACATTAAGGTATGTGATTTCCAGTTTTTTTCTGGATTGACTTTATATCTTTGCTTGTCTCTCTTCTTACATTTTTGTATCATTTTTTTTTTCTGTCCTATAGACTCAGAAGCCACTTTAACCTTCTCGAAACAAGGTGAACACAAAGCTAAAAACAAGGCAGAAGACCCAGTGTCCTCGCTCCCATTACACAGACAAACAAATACATGTCAGTACTCTTCTTCCAATGTAAGGCCTTCTGTAGAATTCCCAGGCAGGATGCTGCTTCTGCAAGACCGCAAGGGTCTTAGTTCCGAAGAAATAGCACGCTCTTTTGCAGTTACCAACCCCACACATGACCTATGTCCAGACCAGGATAGCAAGCAAGGCCTTTCGCTTGCCCTGGCTGTGAGGGTTCCACAACCAGGATTAATGCCCAAAGGCTGGGCCATGCCTCTCTCCAGCATCCCAGGGCTCCTGAGCTCTTGGCACCTCCTTTCATAAGCTTCTCTCTGTCCCATGGCTGTACTCTACCTTGGTATGTTTGCTGAATCCCTGCCCAAAGATCCCGAGAAGCTCCCCAGTCTCTGGCATGTGGGGAGCTGAACATGAATCTCCCTGTGGATCCAGAGAAGACTGGAAGACAACTAGAACATTCCTCCCGGGCTTACACAAATCCAGACCTCCTTGGTCTACAGAGGGAGCAGAGAGAGCAGAGAGAGAGAGAGAGAGAGAGAGAGAGAGAGAGAGAGAGAGAGAGAGAGAGAGAGAGAGCGCTCCAGGGGCAGCTCAGCCTTGTTACTTGAAGCACGTTCCTCTGCCTCTTGGCTAGTATTCTCACAGCAAGCTTGACTCTGTCCTGTCTCCTTGACACACCCTGAAGCTATTTCCACACAGGTCATCAGTGGTCCTACGCTTACTGCTCTCCTGGGCTTCATGGTGGTAGATGCCCAATAAACACCAGCTGGCCTGGGCAGCCTCTGCTCCCTACTCTTCCCTGTGTGCATTCCAGGCCCGGGCCCCTCAGCCTCTCCTCCTCCTTCTCCTGGCTTCCTCTCTCAAACACAAGACTAGATAACACTTGCAGTATGATTTATCACTCGCTGCTCCCAACACACACCTCCTCCAGGCCCGAGACTCTTGGGGACTTTGAAAGGAAACAGACACCATGTGCTTCCAATGAGCTCCATTCAGCTCATCACGGTGTTCCGTCCGAGCTTTGGGGATGTGAGGGACACCCTGGAACCGGTTCATGGCTCTGTTTAAAGATGTTTTTCTTAGAAGCAGGAAGTTACATCCTGCCAAGAAGAAATGAAAATAAAGCCCCTGAGGGGTCACTCGGGGTTCACTGGGAGCCAGTCTGAACTGTTGCAGTACTGAGGCCTCTGCAAGGGAGCAAGCCTGCAGGGGCTGATGTCCAGGAACCCCCAGGGGGCGCGGGGGTGGGGGCGGGGGTGGGGGTGGGGGTGGGGCAGGCAAGGCTGGCTTCAGCAGGTGTCATCATGGGTAAGTAGAATCGACATCCTCCATTGCACCTGTAGTACCAAGGGCAACAAGCCACTATAGCTGCTTCACCTTGTCCCTAAACCTCTGATGCACCCATTGCACTTGGAAGTTGACAGATGCGTGGGGGAGCAGATGGAAGTGCAGAAAAAGCCAGGCAAAGCTTCAGTCTGAACCTGGGCCCCTGGAATGTTAGCCTTGGATCCTTCAGTACATGAGATCGCCTCTTGCCATTCAACTGCCCGAGGCTTCCCAGGTTAGATTCAGGCAAGACTGTTGTTCCAAGCCATCCACCAGTGAGCAAACCAGAACTGAAAAGCCAGGAGGGTGTGAGGAGAAGCAGAGGTCTCCTGGGGGTGAAATGCTCACCCACATTGTGAGGATGCAGCTGCCCCAGGGCCCCTAAAATGGGTTGCCTGGGAATAGGGGTATGGTAACTAATAATAAATACAAGAAGGGCAAAATATGATTGCTTCCTTACCTCCAGGAAGTCTCAGCAGACGGGGCACAATTCATTTTGACCATTTTCCCACTCATTCAGCAAATAGAACCTTCCAGGCATCATCCCGTGATCAGGGGACAAGTGGGGAGGGCTAGGCTTTTTGGTGTAAAGCCAAAGCTAGTTTTGTAATCTCGGAGAAAGGCTTGAAGTCTCAGTGTTATCAAGTGTGGAACCAGCACAACCATCCCTCCGGGACCAACCGTCCAGGCAAGTGTGGCTGCTCCCTCACCCGGACTCAGCTGCCTTTTGCACAGATGGGACGGACTTCTTAGATATGGTGGCCCATGGGCAGAGTGTGCTGGCTGCTGGTCTCTGTCTCTGCCTCATGCAGGCCAGGGCTGTATTTTATCCTCATATCTATTTTCAGATGCTAACAGCTTCCCCTGCCGCCTTGAGGGCCACATAGGAAGCAAAGGTGGGCATGCTCAGAGTCAGTCATATCAGTCACAGGTGGGCAGCATGGAGGAACAGGGGGACAGTTAGAGGCTGGTAGATATGGCTACCTCCTTTGAAAGGCTGTGGGACTCTGAGAGGAGACATGAGGCTCCAAAGCCTGCTCAGGCTCCCTGAGTGCCAGGGTATGCTTTCTACTGGAGAGAGACCACACTGCCCAGTCGTCCTTGGAGGCACTGTGAAGCCCACAGCAGCATTGCCTGACCAGGGCATCCAGGACTGGGCACAGGGTGGGAGTCACTGGGCTGTCCTTGCTGAAGGGAAGCGTTCTCTGCAGTCGGAAGTGGATGAACTATGACCACCTCGTGGGTCATGGATTTCCCAGCACAGATGGTTTTGTGGAGAGCCCTCCCGAGGTGCATAATATAGTTTTATCACACAGTGAACCAGAAATCACAGAGGACTGGATTGTGTCCCAAAACACAGTCTGTGCATGACTAGCTGAGTTTACGAAGTACATGGAATAACTTTTGAAGTCATGTGTTTGATGCATGCTATTTATTCATACGAAGGGATACCCACTTTTTACTTAGGAATAACATAATTTATTTTAAATAAATACACCCAATATGACACTATGTGTGTAAAAAATAAGATTGTTAGGTATGATCACGACAGCATGTCTACAGGACTTGCTGGAAATTATAACCTGGTGACTAAAGAAGTTCATCCAAAGAATGCAGAGACACTTCATAGGCCAGAAGATTCACTGTAAGCAAATATACCAGCTATCCAAATTTACATGCAGATTTAATTCAATTCTGTCAAAACTCCAGCAAAAAGATTCCTCTTTCCCCTTCTCTCCTCACCTCTCCTCTCCTCTCCTCTCCTCTCCTCTCCTCTCCTCTCTTCTCTTCTC